>NC_090933.1:1248033882-1248341660 GCF_040938575.1 Ambystoma mexicanum | reverse complement strand
CAGGAGGGAGTTAATCAAGCGTTTGTGGATTATTATAAAGTGTTATACGGAGAAGATGGGGAAAGTAGCCGGGTAATGATGGAAGAAACGCTTGAGGATATGGGGCTGCCCAAGATAAGTGAGGAAGAAAGAGAGGAATTGGACACCCCGATTACTCTAGAAGAACTGGGGGAGGTGGTGAGGCAGCTGCCTACTAGTAAGACCCCGGGGACAGATGGGCTTCCAAGCAAATTTTATAAGGTATATATAGAAGAGGTCCTCCCCCCGCTGCTAGAAATGATAAACGAAGCGTTCGAGATGGGACGCTTACCAGAGTCACTGAGAGAAGCTGTCATAGTACCTCTCCCTAAACCTAATGAACCTGGGCGTAGCTGTGGTTCCTTTAGACCCGTGTCAATGCTGAACCAAGACGGCAAGATATTAACTGCTGTCTTGGCGAATAGACTGAAGAGGGTCATTAGCAAATTAATACATCCGGATCAAACAGGCTATGTCCCCCATAGAAACATCACCAATAATCATAGGCGACTCCAGAGAATCATTGAGTTTGGCAGTGGAAGTGATGAGGAAATGGCAATCGTGTCCTTGGATGCGATCAAAGCCTTCGACTCCGTCAAGTGGCCATGGTGCTGGCGGCCCTGAAACACTACGGGTTAGGGACTGGCTATGTAAGGTGGGCGAAGATTTTGTATAGCGAACCGCTGGCTAGAGTTAAGACAGGATCTGTGATATCAGAGAGGTGGCAGCTTAGCAGGGGTACTAGACAAAGATGCCCGTGGTCTCCTATGCTCTACATACTGGCCCTGGAACCTCTCGTGATTTATCTGAGGCAGCAATATGATACCATAGGCATCGAGGTGAAAGGGGAACGGCATTTGATCTCCCTATATGCAGATGACATGCTGCTGTACGTGCGGTTCCCAGAGGAAAACCTCCAGTACATTTTGGAAGTGCTCGGGAGATACGCTGTGCTGTCCGGCATAGCGGTGAACCCCTAGAAGTCTAGCCTGTTGCCATTGGGGGGATACATAGGGATTCCAGGGGAGAGGTTACCGGTATTGCAAATACCGTGGGCAGTTAGTACTTTTCGGTACCTGGGGATAGACATATATCACACCGTGGAGGAGGAGCACAGGTGTAATACAGAAGTAGCTATCAAAAAAATTGAGAAGTGCATGCGGTTTTGGGCAAAGCTGCCTTTGGCGATGATGGGCGGGGAGCAATGCTAAAGATGGTTGGTCTTGCCGAGGCTCCTACATTACTTCGGGAATATACCGTACCTGATTCATAAGGGGTTCTTCACCAAACTGAATAGCATGTGTAGGGACTTTTTGTGGCATGGCACGCGAAACAGAGTGGCGTTATGGAAGCTTCAGAACTTCCATGACAAAGGGGGAATAAAGCTGCCTAACTATGAGGCGTACTATACGGCAAGCCAGTTGCAGTATGTTGCCAAATGGCTCTCTGATGAAGGGACCTCTGAACTTAGGTTGTTTGGGCGTGATTGTGCACCTTTTTATTTGAAAGAAGTGATGTGGGCACCCAGGGCGGAAATGATGGGGCGCCCTAAAATGATGCTACTGGGGTGGAAGGTGTGGCGCAGGGCATGTCAAATGATGGGGGACCCGTCCCCATGCTCACCGCAGATTCCATTAGTTGTATTGACGGGGGCAGACGCTCAGCTGCGAATGATACCCCGGACCCACTGGGAACTGGCTGGGGTGGCAACGATGGGTGATATTTGGCAGGGGGGCTCAAGTGTTACTTTTGAGGGGCTGCGGGAAGAAGCTGGGTTGCAAGAAGGCCAGTACATTACGTATCACAGGGTGGTACAGAGGATCAAGAGAACATGGCCCGAAACTGTGTTGGAGGAAGAATTAGACGCCACCATAGACGTGATATATGACATAGCTGAGGGGGGTCACGAGATTTCCAGACTGTATGAGATGTTGATGTCTAAAGTGGGGAAGGAGGTCACGCAGTTGAGACTAGACTGGGAAATGGAGGTCGGGGCCCCAATGGGAGATGGGATGTGGGAACGGGTGCAAGGGTATCATAAGAAGGTGTCCAGAAACGCAAGGCTGAAACAGATACAGCTGTATATAACACACAGGGCTTATATGACGTCTTGGAGGATATCGAGGTTTGAAAATGCAGGACGGCAAGCATGCCCTAAGTGCGATGAAGAGAACGCGGGCATGGTGCATATGTTCTGGTCATGCCCGATCATAGAGAGGTTCTGGAGGGGAGTGAAAGAGAAATTAGAAGAAAGAGGGGTCAAGATAGTAGTGGATATGGTGTGGGCCTGTCTGCTGGGGGGGTTCCCTAGACCACAGAAGCTCAGGAGCTGAGGGACCTGGCTTATGTGGTTGCAAAAAGAAGGATTGCCATGGGATGGAAGTCATGCCATGTGCCGAAGATAGAGGTGTGGTGGAAAGACTTGCAAAAATGGGCAGAAGCCGAAACCATGGCATGAAGCGTGTAGCAATGGGGGGGAGGGGGAGAATGAGTCCCTGATGGCCTGGAAATCACTGATAGCCGAACTGTTTGGGTCATTAGCCGACCCGGCTGAGCCTTGGGAGGAGAAGACCGAACCACAGGATGCGGAAACTGAAGGTTTAACGTAATAGACTTGCAAGGGGGGTGGGTTAGGGGGGTGTAATGGTTAGGAATTAAGAAAAGTGTAATGAAACTGTTGGCACATGCACTATTTGTTTGGTTTTTATTGTTTGTTTGTTTGTAAAATTTAATAAAAACTTTAAAAAAAAAAAAATAAATAATAGAAACAGGGCATAGGGATGAAGAAAAGATCACTCTGTCCTGAGGGACTAAGTGGCAAAGGAAGAAGTGAAAACTCTAAAAGAGTATCTTTGTACAAGCTCTCCCAAAATGCCCTCTCACGCCCCTGACAATTTTTGGGATGGGCTCAAGGCAGTAATTTGTGAAGATATCTGAAAAAGGGAACTGAAAGCAATAGAGGACAGATATAAACTACAAACTACTCGACAACTAACTAGGAAACCTATGGCAATTAGAGGTCAGCTGAATTCACTGAGAACAAGTGTGGCTGATAAACTTTCACAGAGAACTCGGCAGAAGTTCTATGGGCATGGTAATAAAACTGGACACCCCTTGTACTACAGACTAAAAGGACAGGAGAGTAAAGAATACAGTCAATCTATTGTGGACGAGAGAGGAGTTGCGAGGCACATTGAGAAACATAAGGTATACACTCGTCCCTACACTCGTCAGATCAGCCTAATCGGGTTAAACTGAGGCTTTATTTGGATTCAATTGAACCCCGCAAATTTCAAGAACTTTGAGAGATTTTTTTCTTCCAGAGAGGGATTTAAATTGGTAGCATCCATGGTGGAGGCCCACAATGCCGTTATGCCAAAGGTAGGGAAGGATCCCAAACATTTCTCAACATTAGGATTATTGCTTTAATAAATACAGACCCAAAGACCTAGACATGGATTATCGCTAACAGACTGCAGCATATGATGCAATAATTGATTGATCATGACCAATCTGAATTTATTTGCCAACATAATACTTTTGACAATATCCATCATGTTCTTCACCCAACAGAGAAATGTAGTCTTCCATATAACTTGCTTTGGATGCCTAACAAGTTATTTGACAGGTAGACTGGGTATATTTAAAAGAAGTTTTATATAAGTTTGGTCTGGGATAATAACTTGAGACAATTGTTTCTTTCAAGTGTGTAAGGGGAAGAGGAGAGACACATATGAATGGTGCCTGTTCTCCACTCTTCTTTTTGCGATGGAAATGGAGCCATTTGCAGAACATGTTGGAGTGAAAAGAGATTTTGCAGGCAGAAAATAGGGAATATTCAGCACAAAATCTCTTTATTTGTTGATAATACCATAATTTGACTGACGCCTTCACATCCAGATGTCCTTTCCTCTGAACGCTGCCCTGAGCTCCAATCTCACCTGTTCATGGTTTAGCAAATATGGCGGGTGTGGTAGCTGTGTGTAGATCCCTGATAGGCCAGAGGCACTTACCCCTTTGTTGGCCTGCAGTGTCGCCTTGGTCTTTCTTGCTGGTGCGCCGCGCCCTTTTTCTGGTCAGGGGCATAGGTGGCTGCATGGTGGTTTGGGGCCACTGTGTGTGATGGTGTGTGATGGCTCAGGAAGGGGGGTAGGACCGGGACTGCATGGCTTTTACATTGGCTGTGAAGTGCTGTGGCTGAGCCAGTGGGGTAGAGCTGGACGGCCTTTTCCATTGACTCTGATGATGCCTTTTGTTTGTATTCTACCAGCTGTTCCTCTATTTGGTCCTGAGAGCTTTGTTGTTGAGGTGAAGGACCTATGGGTGTGCACGGACACCCTGTGTCGGGACCCAGAATCTTTTAGTAATATAAAGATCCACATCAGAGGGACAGCAGCAGTTATTTGTATGGTAGCATAAAGAGGACACTGACTTTTAATTATTTTTCGGTCAGCCCTTTTTCCCTACCTGCATTGTTGTTGTTTAGGGGTCTGGTTGTTTTTTTATTTTTTTCCTGCAGTTTTACATTTTTACGGGGCCTTCATTGTGCTCAGTTTTCTGGATTATCATTACGTTTCTCTCTACATGTTTGTCTTCTGCTCTACTTTCTTTCCGGCTCTCTTTCTTTCTCTGCTAAATTATGCCAGCATTTCAACCTATGTAACATCTCATTAAATATTGAAAACTGGATTCAGTGTTACGCGCTATAGAAGCAAAATAAACAAACAAATCTTACTTTCCGACCCACCGAAACATTGAAGAAGATTGCAGGTTTGGGAACATTTCTGGATTCAGTGTCAACATCTAAGATTCTGCATGTATCCATCCCTCAGTGATAGAAGGACCTCCTAGAGGCAAGAACTTACCTGCAAATCCATCCCGGTGGCATAGTGAGCCTTATAGGCAGTGATTTCATGCAATAAGATCAGAAATGTGAAAAGGAAACTTATGTTTTGAGGTCAGGCAGAATCTAAATAATTAAAATGAATCTATTATCCCATCTTCCATACCTTTTCCAAGCGATCCCGATGGCTGGACATAAAATGGTTCTTTAGCAGGCACAAGTTGAAAAAATGAGTTTTATATGGGGAAGTTAAAGCCCCAAAAATAAACAAGAAAGTTATATTTCGCAGGCAGGTCTAAAGGCGGTCTGTCATGTCCTAACAAAAGCAACCAAATAAAGGCTATTTCGCAATGGATGCAGTGTAGGATGGAAACACACATGTATGGAGCGGAGTACAGCCGGGAAGTTTATATGGTCGCAGCCGTGGCTTGACAGAAAACAAAGTGCCCCAGATGTATATGTGAACCACATTACCACGGTCACATCCTTTACCTCCCCACATGGGAGTTGCTAGGTCTGGAAAAGATCTGGGGCTACGCTAATGTCGGGACTGTCGGGACTCGGGGCTAGCTGGCTTCTTGGTTGTAGCCACTGAGCTTCTATCCAGGGCTACAACCAAAAGACCCTCCAGCCCTCCCACCCTCCCTAGCAACACCTCTGCCTCCCTGTATACTCCACTCTTTGGGAATAGGAACACTAGCTATGAATAATGTACTGTTCAGCAACCGGACAGGCAAGGGTTGTTGGAAACCCAGCAAAATCTTCAAGAATGGGTAAAGTAAATTGTTTGAGCAATGTAATTTTAAATCACAAAAGGAGAAGGCTTTCAATACCATCAACAGCAACAGTGGTTCATGGGCCCTGCTGTGAGAATGGGTTCTACTAGAAATGTCACAGAACCGGAGAAATGTGTACAACAAACCGAATCAGGCTATGGCTTGGTTTCCAAACTGTATAATATTACGATGATGAATAACAATGCTACTTGCCTGAGTCATAAAACTGCTTGGGAAGGAAGTCTGGGCGTCCATCTAGAGATGGCTGTTAGATAAGAGTGTTGGCTCACCATGTTCTGTGGCTGGAGGTAAGCGTAGAGCTATGGAAGATCTTCTGATAGAGTTCCAGTTACTAGATATATGGAGATTGGATCATTCACAAGACAGGTGTTGCACATTGCATTCTGGGCGTCATGATACGTTCTCATGCATTGATCATCAGCAATATTTTGATTTCAGACCATTCCCCAGTATCAATTGATATGGCATTGTCCTTCCCAAAGCGGAAATCTAGCATCTGGAAACTGAACATTACACTGCTTGATGATGTAGAGACTGTGGACAAACTTGTGGAAGAAGCTACGTTTTTTGTTGAAAAGAACTAGACAGATGAAGTGTCTATGGAGTCTGTCTGAGAAGCTTTCAAATGTTACATGAGGGGTATGTTGATTGGGCCCTTCCAGTAAAAAACGGAAGATGAGGGATGAGGAGGTGAGGTTGTTGAAAGCGGAAATTAATAAAATTGAAGCAGTCTGTATGGTGAATTCAACTGCAGAGTTACGTTCAGAATTGACAGTCAAGGAGCGCAAACTAGCGAAGATGCTTTTGGAAAAAGCAGAAGGGGCATGGCCGTAATTTTAGATGGGTACGGGGGTATTTGTCCCCCCCCAACTTTCATGGCACACCATTTTGTCCCCATTCATTTGGCTGGGGCACCTTTTCTTCAGATGTCATGTCCCCCCCAACATTTTCAGAAAAGTTACTCCACTGAGAAGGAGGGAGACGGGGGGATCGCAAAGCGTTTCCCCCCAGGATTGTTTTGGGCACAGCACAGGCCCGCGAGCTGGCCTACGCATAGCACGCCATCATGGGTATTTAAGGGGGGCAGGGAAGGTTCAGCAGAAGGCCACGGTTGAGGAAGAGCGTTTGTCCAGGTCGCCTGCTCCGGAGCCTTCCCTGCGTGGGGCCTAGCTAGTGGCTGTGCTCTTGCAGGTGAGGCGGTTTAGTGGCATAGGTAGCTGATAGTGGGGTTGGGTTAGGTAGATCGGCAGTATATCTGGTACAGGGTTTATAAAAGTTATCCGGGTGTGCTGTAAATAAAGCCACCCCTTACCGTGGCTGTCGGCAGGTCCGCAGGCAGTCAGCTTCGCGGAGACGCTCAACGGCGTGAGCGTTTAGGGCTTACGGTTTCCTTTTATCTGAGGTTCCCGTTCGTTCAGGCTGCGTGGGGTCTCATTCCGGAGACGGGGGTGGGCCGGAGACTGAGCGGGCCATTGGGTGTGCTGTGGTAGCAGGCTGGGGGGTAGAGGCGCCCAATATTACGACCATTTGGTAAGGGGATTATTTGTGTGTGAGGGTTTCTGAAAGCAGGAGCTTCGGGCGGCTTTCTGCCTGTGAGGCGGGCGTCCGGGTTTTGCAGTTATGCGCAGTGATGTGCCACAGCCACCAGGGGTCGGTGCAGAGCTCTTAAAGGGCCGCACACGTCATTTTAAACGGGTAAGAATGCACAGAATATTATTTTGTTTAGGCGAACTTGGTGCAAGCATCTGGAGCTTTCCATTGCGGTGCCGTCAACGCGCCTATATGTGGCGGTAGTGTTCTGCCTCTTCTTTGGTGCTGGGAGCAGTGGCAGCCACGTGGTTTGGGGGGGCTAATTTTCGGTTGGAGGAGCTCCCAGCCTGAACAGATTTAGAAGTGCGGGTGGGATTACAGGGAGTATTTGGGGAATTTTATAAGTAGGTAGGGCTAAAAAAAAAAAAAAGGATAAAGGGGAAAAAATAAAGAGAAGACATTTGAAATAAAATCAGATATAGAATTAAATAGGCTTAGTAACTGGGAAGATTTTCTTTTCGAGCCAATTTTGTAATAAATCTACTAGGCCTCTAATTCTTCAGATCGACCTCCCCAATATACACAGTACTTTCACGGGAACAAGATCAGAGATCGCCCCGCTTACCTGCGTTCTTCCACGGACTGCCGCAGACTGGTTAACTTTTCGTCACACTTGAGCAAAGATATCAACGCCAGGGATAGCAAAGTGATCAGACCAAGCAATTGGCAGGGAGGGGTAAACAGTGGTCTGAGACTCAGTGGCAAAGACAGCATCTAGAGTGTTGCCACCCTGATGGGTAGGCCCCATTACCAGTTGGGGAAGAGCCAAGCCATTCATTGCCAATAACAAACGATTTGTTAATAGATCATAAGGATCATTGGGTTTCAGGTTGAGGTCCTCCAATACCCAGAGATTCGCAAAACGCATTTGGAGATCAGCCACAAGTTCCAAGAAGGTATCATGGAACTCAAGAGTCATGGGCAGGAGGACGATAGGCGAGCAAAATATGAATGGATATGGTAGGTGTCGGAACAAAACGTGTCAGAAGGGCCTCCATTTTAATGTTGTAAGCAGGGTAAAGCGTGGACTCGGAGAGGCTAGATTTAGAAATAATGGCAATGCCTCCACCAGGAGAAGTAGCTTCCCGGTTAACATTGAGGATGTCAAAGTTCGGAGATAGAGTTTCAAGCACTGAGGGGCCAGACGATTCGCCATGCCATGTCTCAGGGATACATGTAAGGGCAGGCAAATGGTCTGTCAGAAATCATTGCAGTGCACCAAATGAGCCACCAAAAAGCGTGCATTCAACATCTTAACATCTTAGAAAAGAAGGCGCAGAAGGGGCCAAAACATTGCTGGGCTCCATTACAGCAATGAAGCCTGGTGGAAATATTGTTGCAGAGGGGGCATATTCTATTAACCTCTCCCCCGGGAGATGATCTTTCCTAGTCGTCTGCCCAGCATGGCTCAGCCAGGGATTAACGCCCTGCCGAGTCACGGGTGGGCACAAACGAGCTTCCTTTTAGCGAGCCTTCAGCGTACTGCGGGCGCGCTTGCAGTGCTCGTCCACCCCGCATCCGCTCTCTCCGGCACATACGTACTGCAATCAAGGGGAGTGGCACGAGAAGTAATAGAAATGAAAGAAATACTCTGCGTGCGAGGCGGGGAAATAAATAAAAACAAAAATCACTATTAGCCCGTAAATTGTTTGAAATCCATGAAAGACCTAGTTAATGCCCCACAGTATTTATAAAACATAAATCCAGTCACAAGTGAAGCTAAGTGAAAATATTTTAAAATTCAGTTTCTACAAGTAATGAGCAGGTGGTTAAAGAAATACTCAAAATTATTATTTAAAAAGGGGCAGAGTGCAGGAGAAACAGCACTCATACTGATCACTGTGGGACACCTCTAATAAGCTTGTCCTCTCAAATTCCGGACAAATGGCTGCACTGCCCCCTTCCCTGGCAGCCGTTCAGAGGCACTGGTGTGGATGTTTGCATGTAGCCATGGGTGGCTATCCACACAGGTAAATCACTGCTCCCTAACATGAGGGTGGCCAGCTCTTTGCAAGGTGAAATCCCTGCAGAGTCGACTTAGCCTTTCAGGCCTCTGAGGCTTATGAGTCAAGCTGGTACCTTTAAAAATGAGTAATATTAATATGTATTTGTTGATAGTATGTGGATGAATGAGTGATGGTGAGAATGAATGGAGTGTTAGATGTAGTAATTGCGTTTTTGTACAGCACATGACACTTTTTTTTTTACTCCACTGACATTATAGGGCAGCTGATCACAAGCTCATAATCTAACCAAATTGCTGTCTGATACAAATTTGCACTGTTTTATTTGTTTTGAGTAAATATTTCATTTGGATGATTTCATTTTGTGATTTCATCATATTTGCATTTTTACTTCAAAATCTACCTCAATCTCTTTTAACATTGTGACTATTGTCTGGCGCTATTTTGTATATGAATACAATTGTTTATTGTTGACTTGCTTCATAATTTGATGCACTAGAAGAATGTTCTCCTGTGCTGCACTGGTTTCTCCCTAGCAATCATTAAAAAATATTAATATTACAGTGCTCAGAAGATGGAGGAGTCTGGCAAGAAGCACTACACAAAAACACAATATATTTATACTTAAATACTATAGGCAAACACTACAACCCAGAACATCTTCGTCCCCCGGTCGTAGCTGCCCTTATACTTTCTCGGTTGGATTATTGTAATTTTTTATATCTTGCCCAACGAAAGGTCTTATTCAGAGACTACAGCGCCTACAAAATCTGGCAGCCAGGACAGCCACAGGCTCTCCCTATGGGGCATATATTTCGCCTGTTCTGCGCTCTCTACACTGGCTTCCAGTATGTCAGCGCATCCGATTTAAGGTGCTGTGTATTGCCCATCGTTCCATTCACAATGTTGGCCCAGAGTTTCTAATTTCTAAATTTGTGCACTATCTTCTTAGTCGCCAGCTTCACTCGGCGTCGGCAGATCTGCTTGTTGTGCCATCTTTTAATCCTGCCCGGATAGGTGGCCGTTCCTTCTCTGTAGCTGCGGCCAATGCCTGGAACGAGCTACCGTCTTCTATAAAGAAGTTGGCCAGCCATTTGGCTTTTAGGAAAGCTGTGAAAACCTTTCTTTTTTAGATTGGTTCTCCTCCTGCTGGCCTTTCTCTATCCATGGACATCTGTCTCTCCTCCAGCGCCAAGATGCCTTTGGGCGACCGTTGTGCTTAATAAATTCCAAATAATAATAATAATAATAATAATACAACCGCTGGTTGGTGAGCACCTGAAAAATAGGTGAATGTTTAACTTACAGGTCTGATAAGCCAAAACTGGTAAAATTGCTCAGTGATTTAATGTGCCTGTTGCATTGATATGTATGCAACCTGAGGGCCATGTGTTCGATATCTAACTGCAGCATCCACTTCTCAACTGGGTTGCAATTCCTGAATTGGGGCAATACGATAGGCACTTCTCATCAAGACTTCAACTACTTTAATTGGGAATGTAGCTTAGTTTAGCTTATTGATTTTATATAGAAATGAACAACACCTCAATACTCATTTTAAGCACTTTACAATACATTCTCAGAGGGACAGCACTACATTTAATGAGCTAATTTGGTAACACCACCGCAGGAGCGCTGTATCTTTAAAAACATTTTGCATGTACTTTTTCAACAAGGCTGTTATACTTTTAAAGGGACAGCACTGGCATTTTTAACAGCACTTGTTTACATTTAGTGAAACAGTGCACCACTTTCAAGCATGACTGAAATTCGTTTAATTTGACAAAAGCATCACTTTTTTTTAATTGTGATATAGTTTGATTCAATAAAACTTTTTGCACAACGTACATTCCATTCCTCCAACATTAAAACGCATTTTCATTTTTATCGTTAATAGTTATGGTCGTTGAGTCCGTTCCTTCCTCTAGGAATCTCACTCAAAGTTTGATAATATTTTTCCAAGAAAGTTTATTCTTGCACATGTTAGTCTTGTATTCTTTCCATGCAGGAATTCGTTCCACCAGTCTTCTATTGATCTTGTTTTGAAGAGCCTTAGGTATTTACTCAATACTTTATTTCTTTCAACTGACAATGCTTTGCATTCTAGGAGAAGATGTTTTTCTGTCTCTAGTGTGTCTTCCATGTTGCAGAATCTGCAGTCCCCATTATTCACTCCACGATGACCTCTGGTGTGTAAGAAGCCCTTTGTTGGAAGTACATCCATTTGTATCTGAAGAAGTTTGCACCTGTGAAATTTACTTGGAAAGTACCGTAAGTAGTCTGGCAGGCTATCTCTTTTCCGGCTGGTGTTCGCAGCATTCTTCATTGATTGGTATGACATTTCGATTTCTCTTGTTTTTATCCAATTAAGGTCTTTTATCTTTCTTTTTACTCTTTAAGGTTTTTCTATTAGTTCTGTTGTATTTTAGTCAATTTCTTCGAGATAAGTGTACCAGAGTTCCTTCCAAGTTTTCAGTAATTCAGTAATTCTCCACTTTTCCCTATGCCTTTTCATGTCAGGATTTTATAACCAATCACCACTTCCTTTACAATTATCTTTCTTAGTAGTGTGACTGATTTCCAATGGATGACTGAGTGTAAGGATTGTAGACCCAGTTCTGCTCTTATTGCTGAGATTGATAAAACATCCTTATCGGAATCACTGAAAATTTACCATAACGTCCATTTATGTTTTTTGCTTGTGAGCACAGACTTTTTACCTTTGTCAGGAGGTCTTTTTCCAGTTTTCTTCAGAAATTGATTGGTTGAATAGTATCCCTAGGTACGGAATGTCTTTCACACTTTCCAGTATCTGAGAGCCTATCCTCCATTTGAAGTCTTTTGTCGTGGCTCTTTTTTTTCCGCCAATTGGCATAATTTTAGATTTCTTGATGTTTATTATTAGGTTGTTGTTTTCCATATAGGTTTGTAATCCCTCTAGTAGATGTTGTAGACCTAAAAGCACCAAGTCATCGGCGTAACATATTGTTGAAACATCTGTGTTATTTAGTCTAGGGGGTGATGATTTATGTGTTTCAGTTCATCTGGTAAGTCAGCAATGTATAATTTAAAAAGCGTTGCCGCCAAGGGGCTCCCTTGCTTGACTCCTCTGTTTGTTTTTATTTCTATCGACAGGTCCCCTAGGTTATTTAGTCTTACTTTAGTTGTGGCGTTCTTATGCAGTGCCATTATTGGTTGCAATAATGACTCTGGGCACTGCCACTTTTTTAGTTTCTCCCAGAGTTTGTTACGGTTGACTCAGTCGAACACTTGCCTTAGATCTATGAAGGCAAGATGAAGTTTTACTTTGGCCTTTATCGTGTTTAGTTTCATCAAGGATAACATAAACAGATTGAGTTCTGTCCCTGTACCCTTAGTGAAACCAGATTGTCTTGGGTCAATGATATTCGCAGTGGTTGCCCATTCTGTCAGTTTCTTTTGTAAAATTGCTCCGTATATTTTCTAAATGATGTACAGAAAAGTTATCGGTCTGTAGTTTGATGGGTTTTCCTGCGTGCCATTTTTGAATATCGCAATTATTGTACTTGATGTCCAGGATTTTGGAATGCTCTTGCAGATTTCTATTTGTTTGAAAAGTGCCAATATGAATTTTTAATTTCCACGTTTGTCAGCCCATCTGGACCTGCTGCACCTGAACTCTTCATTTTTTTTATTGCAGTTTCAATGTCCAGTTCATCAATGCCCAAGGACCACTGTTCGATAACTGGTCCATCGTTGATCGTGTAGTCTGGGTCATTACTGCCAAAAACCTTGGAGTAGTGTTTAATCCATTCACTTTCTGTTACGTTGTTATTTAGCCTACTCTGTTGGTTTAAGGACCATTTGTTTAGCAAAGTCCATAAGTCTCTTGTTGTTTGTTGTCCTAGTTCTTCAATCATCATTTCCCCCTGTTGTTGTTCACTTTTTAGAAGATCAGCTATACATTGATCAGCCTTATGGTATTTCTCAGCAGGTGTCCATACACCGCTCGGACATTACAATGACATTTCTGCAGGGCTTCTTTACTTTCAGCTTTAGAGCGAGGGAGACTCTGACTGAGACACTATTTTAACATTTTATTTCCTGGACCTTGGATTTAAGAATTCATAAATGGTCCTTCTTGGACCTTGGATTTCAGAATTCATGACTGGCCCTCCCTGGACCTTGGATTTCAGAATTTATGACTGGCCCTTCCTGGACCTTGGATTTCAGAATTCATGAATGGTCCTTCCTGGACCTTAGATTTCAGAATTCATGACTGGCCCTTCCTGGACCTTGGATTTCAGAATTCATGAATGGTTCTTCCTGGACCTTGGATTTCAGAATTCATGACTGGCCCTCCCTGGACCTTGGATTTCAGAATTCATGACTGGGCCTTCCTGGACCTTGCATATCAGAATTCATGACTGGCCCTTATGGACCTTGGATTCCAGAATTCATGACTGGCCCTTACTGGACCTTGGATTCCAGAATTCATGACTGGCCCTTGGATTTCAGAATGCATGAATGGTCCCTCCTGGACCTTCCACCATCTGTCTGCCCTTCTGTCAGGGTTCTCCTTCTGTTTCCTCTGTATCAACAGTACAGGATCCACAACACGCTTCTGTCATAGGCCTTGGGTGCAACATTTGTATCAGGTCTCTCCTGCCAAAGCCTGGAACCTCTTATTATCTTTTCCCAGGGGTCAAGGGTGGAGAGTCCTAGTCTTTGGCTTTCCAGTTCCTCCAAGGAGTTGTGAGGGGCTGTAGTGCTTCTCTGGTCCCCTTCCTCGTCCAGGGCTTCCAGGGCTGCACCCCATTCCATCTACCTTCTTCAGGCTTGCACTGCCCTCTTTTATGAAGTAATCCATCCAGGTGCCTTCCTTCAGGTGGTCTCCCCTTTTTTTTCAAGTGAGCCTCAACAGATATTCAGGCTTCACCTGAGTGCAAGGCCAACAGTGGGTGCTACTGCTCTCTTTTTATGGGTGGGCTGAGGCTATATGTTGGCCAATGGGAGAAAAGGGACTGGTCTGTATTGTGATTTGTTACTTGTACAGAGAGGGAGAAGCAATGGTGTTATTAAAAGATTCAACAGCCATATTGGTTTCCCAGTTAGTGTTTGGTATGGATGCTTTCGGACAGGTTGTTTGTCTGCCCTCCCCCAACTGAATTATTTGTCCTTTTCTGGTAAGCCTTAGGGTTCTAATGATGTTTCTTAGGGGTTGCTATGGTTTGTTATCTTTGTCGTGTGAGTTTTTGACGTTAGGGCTTCTAGTAGTGAGAAAATGTCCCTGCCACCTGAAAACTTCACTTTCACTGCGTGCTGGTAAAAAAAAAATAATAATCCAGTAGAAGAGTAGGGAAACGTTTAATTTTAAATCTTTCTCGTTGAGGGAAGGAGTCTGGAGACATAATCGCTGGGTTTTTGGTTAGGAGTTGTGTGGTTGGCTATACCAGGGTGGGGCTTGGCCCTGCACTGGTAGCCAGCAGTCTGCCCTCGCCTATGCAGGGGTCTAGGTGGGGTTTTCTAAAGTCCGTGGGAGAACACTAGGAATTTTTTTTCGTAAGGTTGTTATTACCTCCCTGCCGTTCCAGTCAAATTTTTCTCTTCTGCTCCCAATTTCCAATACCTGTTCTTGAAGTCCATTTCAGGGTTTGTTCATGGTGAAAAGATGTATTTTGGGAGTGAAAGTGACCAGGGGTGTGGTATTGAGAGTGACTAGTATTTACATCTGGGCTTTTGGGAAAACCTGTCACCTATCGGGATTCTGGTCCAGTTTATGGAATGGTGAGAACATTGTATTTCGGGAGCTGTATTGAGAACTAATATGTGGGGTTTGTGAAATCATGTTGCCAAGCATTTTATCCTGGGTAAATGGGTAAAGGTTGCTCGTCTGGCATCTAGCATTTCCTGGCAAGTGTTCTCTATGTTAATCCAATTCAGACATTTTAGGATCCGCTCAGGGTTTTAGTCCGAAAGTGTGAATCATTGTGGAAGGTGTGTTTTTCCACTCTCCTTCTCTGCCTAGAGGTTGCCATCAATTTGGATCAGAACCAATGACACAGACACAGCAGGGAATGGAAATGGTTCTGGGAAATCCCTACCTAGAAAATTCAGGAAGCCCTTCAAGAAGCGGGTGGACAGGTGAAACATCCGTAAGCCTTTGATATCTAGGAGAGTCCTTCCAGCAATGTTCACTAAGTTGAAATACTAAGTACCTCTGATATCAATATCTAGGTTCATGAGATGGGTGACATCATTACAACACACACACACACACACACAGATGCACACACAATTTTACAACATCTCCTTCGTTAACAATCACATTTGATACCCACAATGGAATTCTACTTAAGCTGCTTATGTAAATCAGTCTAACCCTGCTCCGCGCTGTAGATGTTAGGGAAAATCATATCACAGTCTAGCTGGCTTCTAATATAAAAAAACATCACCACCTTTGGTGGATAAAACCAAGTAGGACACTTCTAGATTAGTGAGTCAGGTTGGAGGGCCTGCAATGAGTCATAAGGAGTGAATTCACATGGACGATAGTGTGAGAGAGACTTGCCTATACACTCAGATACCAGGAAAAATATCTTAAATCTAATGCTTTTAGTTAACTGGAGACACAAGGTCTCTGTTTTCTTAAACTGCAAATAAAATGCATCCTGAGTCGGTTTGAATTTAGTGGTAAAATGTCACTGGAAGGCAAGCTGAAATAACATGCGGTAGTTGGGATACAAGGTTGATAGCTACTCTTACAGCGATATCCCAATGTTTCAACACCACTGGAATAAACATTGTTTTTGAACATGAACATTAACATTGGCCACCTAAGTATCCTGTGTAGAATGTTGGTGACTGTAATGATTGGCAGCTCTGGAGAATGTTGTTGAGTGTAATGATTGGCAGCGCTGGAGAATGTTGGTGAGTGTAATGATTGGCAGCTCTGGAGAATGTTGGTGACTGTAATGATTGGCAGCTCTGGAGAATGTTGGTGAGTGTAATGATTGGCAGCTCTGGAGAATGTTGATGACTGTAATGATTGGCAGCTCTGGAGAATGTTGGTGAGTGTAATGATTGGCAGCTCTGGAGAATGTTGGTGAGTGTAATGATTGGCAGCTCTGGAGAATGTTGGTGAGTGTAATGATTGGCAGCTCTGGAGAATGTTGGTAAGTGTAATGATTGGCAGCTCTGGAGAATGTTGGTGAGTGTAATGATTGGCAGCTCTGGAGAATGTTGGTGACTGTAATGATTGGCAGTTCTGGAGAATGTTGGTGACTGTAATGATTGGCAGCTCTGGAGAATGTTGGTGAGTGTTACTATCTTACCTTTGTTGTCAGGAAAGTGGACGCTAGGAAAACAAAGCTCCATGAAATTAGAAAAAGGGATTATGTCAGAATTCCAGTCACTTTTGTGAATAACTTCAGAAACTATAAGAAACAATGTCATCAACATTAGGGTTTATCCGGTTTTGAGAAAAGCCAGGGGCCGAAAAATGTGTAAACCTTAGGACACAATATATAAAACTTCCTGACGCAATTTGTGAAGTAGCAATCGATTTTCATTGGTACTATCTGAGTGTTCCAAGTGTGTCAGGTGGGGCCTGAGCTGGGGCAAGTGAGCAAACCGCATATACGCTCATCAAACTGTTGTGCATGCATCAAGTAAACATTGTGCTTCCTAAGATTTAGCAACTCTAGACAAACTGTTGTAAATCTATGGTTTAGCAATAGTTGACATATTCTGAAAAACGTATAATCTATTGTTTTCATGTAGTGTGTGTACATCATCCACCTACCCTTGAAAATCTGCTTTCAGAACACCTGGAAATGTAAACATATTTAAGGGTTACTGTTGCGAAAGCCGGACCTAAGCATGGAGACGGCACTTACCTGCCAACACTAGCACTGATGCTCCCGCAACTACGTAACTGCACCTGTCCCCTTAATGACTCTGGACCAAGAATCAGTGACACTTTCTGCCACATTCCTTTTCAGCGGTACGGGTGACGCAGCTCAATACCTCCTAGAAGCTGCGTTGATCGCTCACAAAACAACACATTTAAATGTTGCAAGCGCCGGTGCCTTAGACTGTTCCAACTAAAGGAAATTCCTTATTTAGGTAATCCAACGATGCATATGGTTTCAACTTGAAAAAACCTTTCACAAACTTGCCCTGGGATTCCACTATATCTAGACAGGATATCAGGACATCTGCTATTGCTTTAACTAATCTTTTCTTCAGATTAAACTCCTCATTAGGGATATTGTGACAAAAATTCTGCGCAGTTCATAACGCAAATCTACCCTTCTCCCTCTGAGGTCGTGAATAATGCTCAGTATTGATTCAAATATAAATCACCCAAATATAAATCACACAAATATGAATCCCTCCCTATAATGTAATCTTGAAGCGATCCGACTCAGTGGGTGTTTTAAAACAAGTTAAGCAGGACTATCTGGGAGGCAGCCACGGTCATTGGCATCCCATAAAGCATTGTGTGAAATTGGAAGACACCACCAGTTGCTACGGGATAGCGAGGTTTTTCCGTGGAAGATTTCTCCGAATTCGATTTCATCAAATTTATTTTAACGAATGTTGCCACAAGCGTATGTGGGGGGTGGGTTTAGGTGAATAAATAATGTAGTGGGCTTATGGGGAGAACTGCAAGGGCTCTCCCCGCATTTATTTGCGGCAAAATCCATCACTTAAGAAAATACGATTAAAAAGAAATTTGATACAATCTTTTCAACAAAATCAGATAGAACCGTTGTTACAAAGGTTCTGTGCCCACTTAATGGGTGATTCTGCGTGACCCAGTTATAGGTCCAGAAAAGTACAGAAAGATACCACCTATTACAGGAGGACCATCTCTGCCATGATGGAAAGAGGATGACAGCCGACTTTTCTGCAACGATATAAAGAAAAGGCAACACACACCTGGATGTTTCAGCAGAGCTTCTATAATTTCACTACTGGAGCCAACAATTGAGCTTCCTCTTCCCTGTCAATCTCGCCAGTCCAGCATAGCCTCAATTTTCTATGTATTTCTCTAAAGCTTCTTCCTGTAGACAAACAGTAAAATAAAGGTAAGTGGTCTTGTATAGCACCCATCTGCCAATAATGTAGGCCTTGCTGTGCCTGCCTCTGTAACAGAAATGGTTGGGTGGTCAGTGGGAAAGGTAGAAACGGAAAACCCATTGGTGTTGATGAGTGCAGGTCAGACGTACCCTTTACCTCTTTGCCAATGTAGGTACTCTTCTTGTGAGTAGTCATGTACCGGGTTGGCTAGTCATGAGGTCAGCCCTGGTTGTGTTTTGTTTTCTTTTTTATAGAGTTGTTTATAGAAGAATAAAAGAGTAGGAGCATGTTTGGGAGACTAGACTCTAAAGGGTCACATGACAGGGAGTGGGTCTGAAGTTTGCAAGAATTTAGTAGTGAGGAGTAAGTCAAAGGAAGCAAGGCGTGGGGGGACGGGCTTGGGTTTAGGGTTAGGTCATTTCCAGGCTCTTGGCTGCAGATTCTCTCTTGAGTGGAAGAATTGGGGCCTGAAATCAAGGGTTGTGCAGTCAAGGAAGAATGTGCATTGGGCGGTGCCTTTTAATGAGGGGGCTCAATAGTTTGATTGGAAGTACTTCCATCAGGCTTTAAATAGGGTTTCGATTGTTGGGTTGAACAGGGTATTTATATGCGATAATATTAATGAGATCTGTAAGCCTCTGATTTCAAGGACCTCCTGGGCACTGCCAATTAGTCCCCATTATTGGGCTGGAGACAATCACGCAAAACTATCCTTCTTAATACACACATGTGGGTCCTTAGTTATGGGCAGAGCTTTCTTTTCCTCAGAACAGTCTATCCAGCCAAAGTGCTGCAGAAAGCCGTTCTTTCTGGGAGCACTCCCGTGGAAAAAAGCAGATATCGCCCCTTCAAAAAGAGAACCCCAATGACAAGGCAGCAGGGACGTCAATTCACTCCAATGCCAGGGGTAGCGGAAGTGACATCACCCGACCCTTCACCTCTGATGAAATCACAGGAATTATGTCATTCGACCACACCCTGGTGACATCATGGAAAGAGATGGAACACAACCTTTCACCCCTCGACAAAACAGGAAGTGGCACCACATAACATTGCTTCTGAGTACACTATGAAAAATACGGTTACGATATCACTGTAAAGTGATATACATTTCACACAAGATTGGATCACCATATGTATCGTTAATACCAGTGCATATAGGCCCATATTACCAAATCACTGTGAAAAAAAGCAGACGATTACCAAACGATAATGATGTGTTATCATATAGCACTTACGCTAAGCGCTTCATATAGAACAAATATACATAAAATATCACCCAACCTGTGTTGGTACTCATTTATCAACCTCAGAACGATAAAGCCTGAATTGGCCTTGCTGGGAGTCAAACCTGCAACCTGCAGATCACACACACATTGCAGAAGCCTGTGCTCAGCCCACTGAGCTATCTTACCGGCTATAGCTATCAGAAAACCAGCCACTCCAGAAACAAAGAGCCACAGCTGGCCACAGCCAATGAGCCTCAAAGTAAAAAATAAAATTAAAAAAAAGCTTTTTTTTCCTGATTTATTTTTAGGGGTAGCAAGGGAGGCCTCAGGGGTCGCAGGTGCGACCCCTGGCGTCCCCTAAATGATGTCCAAGCCAGGCAGCAGAAACAGCACCTTGAGAAACCTGTGCTCACTCCCCACAGTTCAAAATAAGAGGATTTTGGCATGTTTCACAACAGGGACATTTTTCATGTCTGCCCCTTTGAGAAGTCTGAACAGAACCTGTGATGAAAAATTATCATTTTGTTGAAAAGTAAACACATGTGCAGATTTATTTTATTAATTTAATTCTTAGAAAGCGCTACACGCCTGTGGGCCTCAGAGCCCACCAAGAGGCCGAGATGGGAAGTAGGGGACAGGAAAGGTTTGAAGACAAAGACTAAGGTCAGAAATTAGTCAGCAAGGTTAAACAGCAAGGTTTTTACATTTCTCTTAAACATTATCAGCGATTCAGGGACATTGTATACTTTCCTCTGCCACTCTCGCCAGACCCACTCATGCATTAGAAGGACTTGTCCTCTGTTTCTGGGACTCTGCACTGGCATCAGAGAACCATTTCATTTGCCTCGAACGCTCTCATGAGTCTGCCTCAATTTCAGAGACCCGCTTCACATTTCTCCAACGCTCTCTCAGTAACCACGCACTAGCATCAGAGTCAGAGACACATTTCATTTCTATGCTGCATCCTGCCCGCGTACCTGTGGTACCTTTTAACACAGCACCCATTTTTCTGTGTTGCTTACCCCACAACACTTTGCTACAGCAGGGAGACCGCAGTGACCGAGAAAATGCTTTTAGTCAACTCACACACACATAAAAAGAACATAAAACACTTTACCACCTGGGAAAGACTGCATTTCAAAATGGCGGCCAGTTCTTTAAAGACTTGGTGGCGCCCCAAACTGACATAGGTGCTTTAACCTGGGACAGTCAGTCACCGCCTCTCACCCAGATGCAGACCCTCATAGGAAGGCCAGTGGGGACAGTTCACAAGGCTACATTAGCCCACAGCCACAGACAAGCAGGGTCATCTTTGGATAAGGAGCTGGAGAGAGCAGGCGGCTGGAGGTGCCTGGAAAAGGGAGGAGTTGGAGGTGTCCAGAGGAGGCAGGAGTTTAGTGGTGTTGTCAGAAGTTTGGAGGCACTTCTAGAAGGTAGGATCTTGGAGGTTGTTGGAGAAAGCATGAGTTATATGGGAGGTGGTTGGAGGTGATATGGGGAGATAAATCAGAAGACGGTTGGCAACAAACATCTTAAGGTGGATGGAGGCAAGGGAGGGAGATACATCAGGAAGTTGGGAAACATCTGGAGGATATTGGAGAAAGATTTTAGAAGGAGGTTGGGAAGATGACCTAGGAGGAGGTTTGGAAACATCTGAAGGCTCTAGAGAGTAACACCATGCATGTGGCCAAAGGCGAGAAGGAGCAGAGCAAGGTTAGGATAGTGAGGTGGTGCAGAGGATAGGAGTCAGCACCCGGAGAGAGTGTGTTTGCAGAAGCCGTTGAACTCATGAAACAGAAGGGTGCAGGAATGCCTTTACACCTGGAACTGAGAGCCCGTCAGATGCTGAGGATTTCATCACAGAGCGCAGCGACCTCTAGAAGCCCAATACTGACAATACAGATACAAAGACAGTTACTGGTCATCACTGGGTGTGGGAACCTCTTGAAATCCTGGGCTGATGGTCCGGGTACAGAGTCAGTGAAGAGATCTCCCCCGGGTGCAGGAAGCCCTTTAAGTCTGGGCCTTTTTTGTTGTTTTGATCAGTTGTCCTAATATATAGGAAAAGTCTGTCAATTCCAAGGTTACCTTACCGTTCCCTTTTATTTGTTTGTGCATTCTGAATAGAAATTCTGAATAGAAATAACGTTTGTCTAAATTGATCCCTGCTTGATCTTCTTGATCTCTGTCACTTAGACTTTCCTCCTGTTTGAGGTGCGATTTTGGCCACGTGATCCTGCAACCTATGTCTGAAAAACCTTCTACCGATGTCCCTACCAAAGTACGCGTTATGTTCAATGGTGCTTATGTGAATGGCGCAGCAAGAAGAAGTTAATCCGTATACCTTATAATCTCTTGGAGATAAAGCCTTGTTGCAAGAAAAGCTGGGAAAACAAAAACATGAGCAATTGTGAGGTCATGGGGGAAAAGTCAAAGAATCTTAAGATCAAGGGATGAACGTTCAAATCATTGCCATCTATTCAGTATTGTTGCACCTGGATAACCACAGGATTGAGGCCTTGGTTAGCCTCACCCCGAATCTCCTCTACTAGCTGCAATGCTCTCTGACCAAGAAGAAGTGCTGTTGCAAGCCAGCCAATGTCGCAGGTGATGAGTAAATAACCCTCAAGATATAAACAAGGTCAGTCTGTGTTTACAAGTAATGCCAGCTGGTGGCTAGGGCAGAGGAATGAAAATCCCTGTTTATTAATAGGGGTAGAGGCTGTGCTCTGAAACAACAAGCAGTCGTCACTATTCAGTGCAGCCGCGCTTGTGCCAGGACCATGGGCACAGCCAGCCCGTGCAGACTGTGACAAGCCCGCCATTCCGATCGCTCCTACAGTTCCAGTTACTGCATACTGACAACCTGGTGTCCTCGTCCAGCTTACATGTTTCTATAATTTATATGTATGCATTAGTCAGTATTGCCTGTAATATTAAAGACAGTATTACACCACAAATTATTAGGATAAAGGTATCTGTGGACAAAAGTATGGGTGTATGCAGTGTGTGACTATATGTGGGTGGCTAGACTGTGGAGATGGGCGGAGCCTCTTCATTTGCCCACAGAGACGGTTATCCAGATAAAGTACCAGTTCTGCCTAGATTTCTTAATGTATGTATGAGTTTGGCATTAAATAACAGTTTTATTTTATATATATATATATATATATATCTTTATATATATATTCAAGGAAAAAACTTTAGTTGCAAGGAGGTTAAGGCAAGAACCTAATGCATCATAACCCCTGAAATTCAGCTAAAGCCACCTTAACTTCACACCCCCTGTTGCGCAGCCTATGAACACCATGTGCTGTCATCACTGATGACATCACTGGTGACATGACATACACGAAAGTCAATGTATTAAAAAGTTGGATTCTATTTAAAGATTACCTTTACTTTGTACATTCTGTGTTTCATTTCAGTTTAACATGTTAATCACTTACAAAAGACACAGAAACAAATATACATCTATGCAAATGTTGAACTTTAAAGTTAATTTCTTTTCTCTACATATATATATTTAGAGTAATATTTATTTTTTTCAATACCCACGTATGGAAATCTTAAAATATATTCTAATACACAGTTTTTCCTTATTTTAAAGCACTTCTCATGTCATTTAGAAAATTATACGTGTACACATTTTGCTTACAATAAAGGTTTTTACATATGTTTATTTTAAAACATAGTAAATCATTACGGTTCAACATGTGTCTATTTTCTACTAATTTGTTTTGTAAATGTATTTAGATTACATTATAGCTAACATGTCTTATATATATTTGGCACAAACAGGAACATTCTAAGCAGTGTACCATTTATAATTAAGATATCATCTTTTACCAAAGTACCCCAAGGGAAAGCTTCACAAGTAGTGATATGATGCATGTGTAGATGTTTACTGTTTTAAACAATGTACTCATTGATCTGAACTATTCTAAAATTCTAATATCATATATGTAGAAACGTAAGGGTGGTCTAAATAGGGGCAAATACCTACACTGATCTTATGTCTGATGTAATTAGTCTGATAATCACTGATATCATGCATGATGTTATCAGCAATGCCATGATGTCATCAGTGATGTCATAGATAATGCCATTAGTGATGTCACCAGTGATGTCATCAGTGATGTCATCATTGTGGTCATAGGCTGTGCCAAGTTAAGGTGGCTTTAGCTGAATTTCAGGGATTCTGTTGCATTAAGTTCCCACCTTAACGTCCCTCCACCTAAAGTTGTATCCTTAAATTCCAAAGGTTGTGTTACAATGTATTGTTTACCCTAATGCCCCTGCAGCGAAAGTTTTTCGTTGAGTTTCAATGGTGTTATTCCATAGATTTTGTAGAACTCTACCAGACCACTAGCCATGGCCGGTGGGCACAGCCATTCTATATTTTAAAACACTTGCAACCCATAGCTCAAAGATGTTTATCAATCACAAACTGATTTTGACATGTTTTGACAGTGGTATTGTTATGTACAAAAGGTTACAGGCTTCGAGAACTCACAATGTTTTTAGGCAATGTGCAGTGAGATTAAATTATTTCTCAAGGATCACACTCTTTGGTTAAGCAGTGTGCTACAAGTCGCATGTTTGATGTGCAGCCTCTTGGTGACTGTTGTGATACATGGCACAACCCCAACTAACTGCATTTAAGCAGCACAGAAAAAGGAAAAAAAAATGACCGGCTGCAAGAATAAAATATGCCCAGGTACTTTTGTCCCCATCGTGAAAATAAAAAGCTGACACCCCTGTATATACGTACAGTAAGTGAACATATATCTTAAAGTGAAATATACAAATGTAGTTCAATTGACCTTCCCCTTAGAAGAGGGTGCGCAAGACGAAATAGCATTGTACTTTAAAAAAAAGTAATGAGCACCAGAAAAACAGCCTGAGAGAGGAAATGTTCCAATAAATATGCTGGCAAAGTATGAAAGGTGCTCACCATTTAAACCCAGCAATCTGTCACGAAATATTCCCAGGAAAACAAAATCTCAATACGAAACAAGTGCTTGTAGTCTTGTGGGTAAACGCTGCACTGGGAACATGACATCCTGAGTACAATCCTTGTAGGCAACTACTTGAGCAAGCTTGCCAACCTCAAAGCTTGAGTCCGCCCTCTGAAAAATAGTTACGCTGTCCACCCACATGTGTCCTTTATTTGTGCCTTGAAAAGCAGCCACAATCAGGGAAAGATAACTGCACTAGTATCCAGTATTGCAAGCTCCCTTCCCACATCATGGGCAAATACTCATGAATTACCCTCTCATCATTTCCCCTCCTCACCACCATGTCTGGCTTTCAACAATACTCTGCTTTATAAAGATAACTTGAAAATGATATATGTCCATAGGTTGAACAGTGAATTTGATATGATCACTGACTCCCCAGATACACAATACAACCAACATTGATCCAAACTGATGTTCTTTATGCAATGCACATTATGCAAGGATTATTGTTTAAATCTTAAACGCATTTTAAAATCTTTGTAATCTTCAATTAGTAACATCTAATAAATATGTTTGTGGTAAAATATATGTATATCCCTGTTTCACATATTCAGCTAAAGTTTGCTTGGTGTCCAGATAATTAACACTATTGCTCCTATCCCATGGAAAGGCCTTCAGTTTTAATTAATTACTCAGTATCGAAAATCCCATTGTTATCATGTTTCCATTCTATTTTTTCTAATAAATCAATACATGATTTAGCAATCATAAAGCGAGCCTTACGTTTAACAGAGTATTGGCTATGTATTGCCCAAATAAACACAGAACAGAGTCCTCAGTTGCTGTGAGCATTGTAAGACATAGGGTTCTTCGATTAATCTCCAGCATCGTCTTCAGTCCTAGCTCTACCCTGGTAGCTTGTACAGAAAAGCCTGGGCACAGTCCCAGTACAGATCTCCACATCTTTTCTTCTAAGTTATCAAGCCACTCACATGTATTAGTCATATATGTTTCCAAGCTATAGAGGATTCCCGGGACCACACTGGCTTATACATTTGTATTAATCCTTGAATGGAAAACTCATCGGCAGTACTAATACATTTCTTTACTGCCAGGAATGTGCTCATAGCTTTAGCTGTAATCGCTGTTTGTAAGTTCAGTCTCGCTTCTTTTCCTGTTAAGTATAGCTCCTAGATATTTAAATGTGTTTGAAAGAGGTTGCAGTCTAACAAACCTTTCCATGGCAATTCCACACGTTTTATAATAAGTCACTCTGGTTGTCTGGCAAAAGTATATCCCAATTGCGCGACTGCCACACAATGAAGAACAATGTTGGATGGGTGGGGATAATATTCTAATGCGCCAACCAGTAAAATGAATAAAGAGTAAATGCCAGAGATGGTTTAGCGATTTTTTATAACTTTAGTTGTACAGTATTGTTTCTGATAGTTTGTTCAGTCTGTATTCTAGTGATAGTTTCACAATGTTCAGGTTTCAAAGAGAAGAAGATTTTATTTTTAATTAGTCTCACTGTCTCTATTTGTCAAACAGTTGACACTCTCTCAGTTGACTCTCTCGACACGTGTTTCACCATTTTAGGTATAATGGCTTATCAGGGGAGATGTTCACGGTTATTTCTAAATTATACAAAAAGAGAATATACAGTATATAACATATTTCAAACATTATATCATAGTTTCATAAATTTGTGACTCAAAAACATGAGTGTTCATCTAATTATTTAAGGGTTACTCACCCTATAGTTTTGGATTCCTGGAATGATGTATAATAGTATATCAGGTTGTTCACAGTTGTATTTTTTCTGATTAAATTAGTAGTTCTTCAAACTGGCAGTTTTGCCCCAAAAGAAAAAGACAGTGAAAAGATTAAACAAGAAAAGAAAAGGAGAAAGATAAGCAAGAGAGGTCCTAAGTGGGAGGAAAAGAGTAAAAAGGTTCTACCTTTTCATTGTTCTTTTGCTCATCAAGGGTTCACGTGTACTGTGATTTAACGCTGGAGCTCCCAATAGATGTCATTTTATTTTTTCATAATTGATCTTTATAAAGTTGGACCTAGAATAAGTGGACAACATATTTAGAGAATGTTGAAAGTTATGCAACCGTAACTCACGCCACTGCCATGCACTGCTAGCACTAAAAGCCCGGACATCAAAGATGCCATCACACATGACATTGATGACATCACTGATGATATCACATATCGAGGGTGGTTGTTTTTGTTCAGTGACAATATTCATTTTAAGCTGACGACTACATGTGGTTATACTACATTGAAACCATGATACACATACAATAAAGGTGCATCAAAAAATGCTTTACCTTTGCAGCATACGCCTTTTGAAGTTGACACTTTGTGTCATCACATTCCGACATGATCCGCCCATGGTCCATAAAAGACATCATTTGGACCATACACAAACTAAAACGCTCTAAGGCCGCTGGGCCAGATGGACTTCCGCCTTGTGTGATAAAAGACAATCCACTCTTTTGGGCGACTTTCTTCTTAGAAATCTTTCGGAATGTATTTCACTTCAAGACAATGTCCTGTTCATGGCTCAGTTCTATTATTATTCCTCTTCACAAAAAGGACCCAATCGACAATCCTGACAACTTTAGGTCAATTGCGCTAATCGACGTGGCGGCAAAGTTCTTCACCCTCCTCATACTCAATGAATTGGAAACTTTTGTGCACAGAAAGCTATTTTGTCTAAAGCGCAAGTTAGCTTTAGAAAGGGTATGGAGACGCAAATAAATGCTACCATACTAGCTCATCTCATCTCCTCAGCCCAACACACTTCCGTTGGGCCCACTTATATGGCTGCCCTCCATCTATCATCAGCCTTTGATAGCGTTAGCGTTAGAGGACGCCTGTGGGAAAAGATGCTGGCTTATGGGATTCCACCTTGTACTGTTGCGCTTATTTCCCTACTGCACCACCATACCAATTTCAGAGTTCATATTAATGCAGCACGGCTTTTGACAGATCCAATTCCTACAGAGATCGGTGTCAAGCAAGGCTGCAATCTTGCTGCTACTTTATTCAATCTTTACCTTGCTGACACTGATCTCCTATGGAATGCTGCTGTGGTCTTTCCTGGCAGAATGGGTGACTTACGACTGCAATGGCTTGCATTTGCGGACAATTTGATCCTTTTTGACCGGACACACTTCGGTCTCCAAAATAAGCTTCATCTCTTTTTCTCTTGTTGCCTACAAAACAACCTGGCCATAAACTCATCTAAGTTCAATATCCTTATCTAAACAGCCAGAAAATACCTCTGATCATTTAAATGGACCATCAACTCCAATGCAATCAAGGTTTCCTCAGAGATGGTTTGTTTGTTTGTTTGTTTGTTTGTTTGTTTGTTTATTTATTTGTATGGCGCACCTTACCCAGGGGCAACAGGGCGCAGGCAAAAGATAATTCGAAGCTTACAATGTTGCAGAAATATACACTTTGAAGTAGTAATAAAAATAATCAGAATTACAGGAATAAGAAATATACAAATCTTCATGCATACAAAGTCAATATCTATGCAGGGGTAAATAAACAGATATGTACAGGGCTGTTAGAGGCGGGTAATCCTGAAAAAATATTCAGGATTACAGGAATAAGAGGTATACAAATCTTCAAACATAAAAAGTCAATATCTATACAGGAGGTAAGTGGTCAGATGTGTGCAGGGCTGTTAGAGGCGAGGGCAGAATCACGAACAAAAGTATCACTATCTATACATAGGTGTAGAAAGTGCAGCTAAATATAAGGGTTATTGGAGTTAAGGTGACTGATGAGGTGTCTTCTAAAGTGCAAATATGGTTGGTCAGCTCTTAGGTTGTGTGGCAGAGAATTCCAGAGCGTGGCAGATTTCACCGGGAAACTGTTCCCACCAATGGTGGATAGTTTGAATCTGGGAATTATCAGACGGTTGGAATTGATAGTTCTTGTTTGTCGGATGGAGGACTTTCTCTTTACCTTGTCCATCAGATAACTGGGGGCGGCATTGTTGAGGGCTTTATGGGTTAGGGAGGCCAACTTTAGTTTGATTTTGTTGTCTGTGGAGAGCCATTTCTGTTGGCGTCTGGTGGTTGAGATATGATCTCTCTTATTAATGCCGAGGGCAGCTCTCAAGGCATTGTTTTGTAAGATTTGAAGCCTGTGGATAATTGCTTTGTTAGCACCGCTATAGAGGGCATTACAATCATCAAGCCTAGATAGTATGAGTGCTCTTGCCAGGATCAGGCAGCTGTCATTGGATAGGAATGGTCTGCCTGCCCTTATTAATTTGCACGTGTACGCAGTGGTAGATGCTAGTGAGTTGACCTGTTTAGTGAATGACATAGTGGCATCCAGATAAAAGCCAAGGGTTTTTACTTCCCTGGATACTCTGATGAGATTGCCATCTATGTTGAATTCGGCATATTCAAGGCCTAGTTTCTTGATATTAGCAGGGGTACCTAAGATGATGAGCTCTGTCTTGTCATCATTCAGGCATAGACCATGAGATGCCATCCATGCCTGAATGATGAGATATACCCTATTCACCAACTCTCTGTCCTTACTGTGATCCCCTGAAAGTGGGAGGAGAATCTGAGTGTCATCAGCATAGTTAGTGTAGGTGACACCCAGATGGTCCAGATCGTCGAACAGGGGTTTGGTGAAGATGTTATATAGTGTGGGGGAGACGCATGAGCCCTGCGGGACTCCGCAAGTGATAGGAGAGGGGTCTGCTGCTGCTGAAGGGGAGAAGACTCTCATAGTTCTCTCACTCAGAAAGGATTCAATCCATTTGATAGCATCTGGGGAGAAATGATCAGCTGAGTCAAGGTGTCTGCAGAGGACCTTGTGGTCGACGAGGTCGAAAGCCGCGGAGAGGTCGAGTAAGAGGAGGAGTGCTGTCTTGCCCTTGTCCCTCAGATCATCAATTTGGGTTTTCAGATCGATGAGGGCTTTTTCCGTGCTGTGTAATGGGCGGAAACCTGATTGTCTGGCGCCTAGTAGCTTGTGTAGTTCTAGGTATTTTTGAATCTGGACATAGGCAACTTTGTCCAAGATTTTCAGTAGGAAGGGTACCGTGGTGATGGGTCGGTAGTTGGTGGGGATGAGGGGATCAAGCGTCTGTTTTTTGAGGAGGGGGAGCACCCAAGATTGTTTTAGGTTGGAAGGGATACTGCCTGAGGAGAAAGAAGCGTTTATAAGTTTAGAGATAAAGGGCGACAGGTCTCTGGCTGCGTCCTTTATTATGTGTGCAGGGCAGATATCGCCTTTACAGTTTGATGGTTTAAGAGAGAGGATGATTTTCTCGACCTAAAGGGTGGTGTTTTTAGAGAAGGTGAATGAGTTAGTGTGTGTACTTGGTGAGGCTTTGGGCGGAGATGTGGGAGGGTTAGTGAGGTTTAGGGAGTCTTTTTTTAGTTGAATTTTATTTTGTAGGGTGTTTATTTTGTTTGCTAGTGCTTGTTGGATGTCTGTGCACCAGGTCTGGTTCTTAGTGCAGGTGTCGGGTGTGGCAGTGGGTGACTCAAGTTCCTTCAGTATGGAAAAGAGCTCCTTCATACTTGAGTTGGCAATGCGGATGTTATAGGAATTCCGTTTAGCTAAGCAGATTTCAGCTTTGTAATGACGAGAAATCGTGTCAAGGATGGCTTTCTTTTCACTGGAGGGGCATAATTTCCAATCAGCTTCACATTTTCGCTTTTTTAGGCGGAGGGCTTTGAGTTCGGGTGTGTACCATTTGTTTAAATGGGTTTTTGGCTTGCTGGTGCGAAGTTTGAGAGGGGCAATTTTGTCCAAGGTAGTTAACATGATTTTATTATATTCGTGAACTAGTGTGTTGGGATCTAGATTGTCTGGCAATGCATTTAGGGTTGGAAGGATAGCTGTGATGATTTTTTCTATTGAGATATTTTTCTTGTTTCTTGTGAGGCAGGGTGGTGCCAGTGACACGGTTGTGGTAGGTGATCTAGAGGTCAGTAGGTTAAATGAGACCAGCGAATGGTCGGTCCAGGGTAGGGGTGTGGTGGCGGAGATGACCGCTGAGCAATTAGCATCAGCAACCCAGTCTAGGGTTCTACCCTTCAGGTGGGTGGGTAGGTTGACTTTTTGTGAGAGTCCGAGTGATGAGATCGTATTGGCTATGGTGGAGGCATGTATGTCTGCTGGGTCGTTGAACCCTAAGTTAAGGTCCCCTAGTAGCAGTAGTTGTGAAGTGGTTTTCGCATTGTTAGAAATTAGGTTGTGTAGATCTTCCTCGAAGGTTCCGAGTGGACCTGGTGGTCTGTAGATCAGGTGGATAGTGAGGGATTGGGTATTATTTATGGGGAGTTTGGCAGTGAGGGATTCACACGATTGCAGAATTTGGGTCAGGGCTAGTCTGAGAGCTAAGCTTACTTTAGATATGATGGCGATGCCACCGTCCCGGTTACCTACCCGGTCCTGCCTAGATATAGTGTAGCCGTCTGGGATGGCCAGCATTAGAGATGGGCCTGCTGCATTGTGGAGCCACGTTTCAGTTAGTGCAATAAAGTCTAATTTATCTTTGATAATTAGGTCTGCTATATCAAGGGCATGTGCGACCAATGATCTGGTATTGAGGAGAGCTCCTTTGTAGGAGTGTACATCCGTTTTTACCGAGATGTTTGTATGAATTATAGGTTTGGACTTGGTTGTGGGGATAGTGGTGCCTTTGGTGGAACTTTTGGCTTCGCATTTGGAATCAGACAGGAATCTTCGGGGCGGCTCATAAAGTTTAGAGAGTCTAGCGCGAAGTTTGTTGTTTCTTTCGGTGGTAGTGCAGGGGTGGGAGGCAAAGGTTGTAGGTCCTGACTTGCAATGCTATCTTGGGTAGGAAGGGTCAGGATAGTACCTAGTTGTGTAGGAGTTGTTGGTGAGACTAGTGCCTGGCTGGGGAGGGGGGGCTCCTGAGTCAGTATCCTGGATGGGAGTGTCTGGGGATGCGGGTGTGGCCATTGCACAGAAGATGAGTAATATAGTTAGCATTTTCTGCAGTACTGCGCTGGCGTTGTGTGAGCAGAGTGGGAGTGGCAATGTAGGTGTTATCTGAGAGATGGGGTAGGCATGGCGAGAACCAATACAAACACGTACAGTTCAATTCGAGCAGGGCAGTAAAAGTGCAGTATGCACCTAGATTCAGTTTGTGATCAGGGGGTGAACTTTGGATTGCGGTAGGAGCTCTGTGGGCTCTGGGAGGACATAGGTGGCTTTGTAAACAGAACATGTGCAGGAATAGTAGTAGGCAGCAAATATGCGGTGGGGTAGCACCTAGATTCAAAATAGCACAATTTGGCAATAATGCAATGGGGTAACACCTAGCTTCAAATAGCACAATTTGGCAAAAATGCAGTGGGGTAACACCTAGATTCCAAATAACACAATTTGGCAATAATGCAATGGGGTAACACCTAGCTTCAAATAGCGCAATTAGGCAAAAATGCAATGGGGTAACACCTAGCTTCAAATAGCACATTTTGGCAAAAATGCAGTGGGGTAACACCTAACAGTCCTGTGGTGCACATGGGTTATGCACTTTGGTTACTATTTCCTGGGGTGTCACAGACACACATAGTGCTGGAGACAATGGGTAGCTGGGAGTAGTGCCGTAGTGTTGGCCAAAAGTTACCTGGAATAAGATGGGCATAGGGTATGGCAGACGGCAGAATCAGGCATAAACAGGCACAGAAACAGGTGGCAGGTGGCAGCGTTGGCTTACCTGGAGCGGTAAGGGCAGAGTTCCTGGCCCCTGGCTCCTATGGCTCCAAACAGGCACCCAACAGGCCTTAGTATGGCCTTCGTGTAGGCCGCCGGCGTATCCGCCTGCCGGCGGATGCACGGATGCAGAAGGAGGCGGCCTCAGCCTCGTTTCGGCGCCGCCATGCGCCCAGCATTGGGAGGTCAGGCAGGCCTCGGGACCGGGTCAGGCAGGTCTCTCGGGACCTCCTCGTCGACGCTGGCTGCTGGAGGTGGCTTCAGGGAGGGGGAGAGGGCTCCTGCCCTCTTCCCTAGGCAGATAGTGGAGAATGGGGGGCACAGGCACCCAACAGGCCTTAGTATGGCCTTCGTGTAGGCCGCCGGCGTATCCGCCTGCCGGTGGATGCACGGATGCAGAAGGAGGTGGCCTCAGCCTCGTTTCGGCGCCGCGATGCACCCGGCATTGGGAGGTCAGGCAGGCCTCGGGACCGGGTCAGGCAGGTCTCTCGGGACCTCCTCGTCGACGCTGGCTGCTGGAGGCGGCTTCAGGGAGGGGGAGAGGGCTCCTGCCCTCTTCCCTAGGCAGATAGTGGAGAATGGGGGGCACAGGCACCCAACAGGCCTTAGTATGGCCTTTGTGTAGGCCGCCGGCATATCCGCCTGCCGGCGGATGCACGTATGCAGAAGGAGGCGGCCTCAGCCTCGTTTCGGCGTTGCGATGCGCCCGGCATTGGGAGGTCAGGCAGGCCTCGGGACCGGGTCAGGCAGGTCTCTCGGGACCTCCTCGTCGACGCTGGCTGCTGGAGGCAGCTTCAGGGAGGGGGAGAGGGCTCCTGCCCTCTTCCCTAGGCAGATAGTGGAGAATGGGGGGCACAGGCACCCAACAGGCCTTAGTATGGCCTTCGTGAGGCCGCCGGCGTATCCGCCTGCCGGCGGATGCACGGATGCAGAAGGAGGCGGCCTCAGCCTCGTTTCGGCGCCGCGATGCGCCCGGCATTGGGAGGTCAGGCAGGCCTCGAGACCGGGTCAGGCAGGTCTCTCGGGACCTCCTCGTCGACGCTGGCTGCTGGAGGCGGCTTCAGTGGGGGGGAGAGGGCTCCTGCCCTCTTCCCTAGGCAGATAGTGGAGAATGGGGGGCACAGGCACCCAACAGGCCTTAGTATGGCCTTCGTGTAGGCCGCCGGCATATCCGCCGGTCTATTTAGGATATAATCTATCGAACTCTACATCGCTGATTAAATGGCAGACATCCATTTCATCCAAAATTATACATTTTACAACACAAATGCAGATTATATTGCGCAAACATAGCACATTTTCACCAGTCCCTCTTTTAGACTTCTATCAGATGAAGGTCGAGGCCGTGATTCTTTACGGGCTTGACCTACGTCTCGCCGAGATTGGCCCCTTCCTAAATAAAATCCAAGGGAAAAATTGGAAATCAGTATTGGGCCTTCCTTTGTATCTACCCAATGCCATAGTAAGACATGAACTAAGTCTTTCGTCTTTGGCATCGAAGTTCACTTGGCGTATGTTATCTAACTTCGCAAAGATGTGCTCTCTGCCACCTAATTCTCTTTACGAAGATCTCGCTACTATGCTAACAAAGTTATCTCCCATTTCAATAGCGCAATTTCATTCACGTATGCAGAGCTTACTTGCATCGTTGAATTTACCTACTGAAGATCTTAAGTGCCATCCTGCTCTGGGCAAAAAAAGACGCTTTCGCAATGATTAGGCGACAACCGCTGATCTTATTTCGACTTATTCCTTGTTTAAAGAATATGCGAAATTTAGACAGAATCAGCTCCCGCGTCTTCTGTACTATTTTATGTCACGTCTCCTCCCACTGTCTCACCACCTTCCAGGCCCGCATTAGCCATGCCTCCCAGACCCGCATCCAACACCTTTTCCCCTGTTCCCACACATGTCACCCCTCAAGTTCCCCACAGCCCTCGCCACCATGCACACACTCTGCGGCAGCCAATATCCAGGCTAAAGCCTTTTTTACATTGGCATTTACCTTGGCGCTTACATCCCAAGCAGCGCTGGTCTACGAGCGCACGGAGACATTCTACGAACTTGCCTCCAGTCTTGTGTCCCTACGCCGGCGACTGTCTCCCTTCACAACGAGGGTCACGTGACACGATTCCACGTTCCCTTGCAAGAGAAACGCAAAGTGAACGCTTCACAGCTGCTTCATTGGTGTGCTGCACAGCATTTTTGATCACTTTGTAATTTTGGATTTCATGACTACGGAACGTTCTACAGATTGGATTGCTCTTCCCTGCTGTTAAGTTGAACTGTTGTCCTCCGGTACAACAACCTTTGGCTTTGCTATTCGGATTTTGAACTTTGGACTTTGGTGTATTTCTTCTGGCTACTGACCTTGGATTGTTTATTGGATTGCTCAAGGATCATCCACTGTACTGCCTGTTTGGCTCAGGCGTTTTTCCTTCCAGAGTGCTGCCATCGGCCCCTCCTACTCTCCCTATCCCTTCAAGGCTTCCTGGCCAGCTCATTTGGGTAAGCCTTTAACACATTGTTTTGGTATATTGAACTGCCATCCATTGCTACTGTCTGACCTAATCATTCATTGTTTTACAGTGATCAGGGGGTCCTTCTGGTGTTCAAGGTTCCAGCTTTTCGGCACTCTACACCTGTGGCCTCAAAGATTGCATTGGTAGTGAATTATTTTCTATCAGTGTGGTACTTGGGGACGGAGGTATCTTAATCTGCACGACCATCAAGAACAGAACATTATGTTTCCATGCAACAAAATAAGAACTTTATATATGAGATTCCGGCTGTATTTATTCCACACGAAGTCCCGTAACAGGAGTTGGTCTCTTGGAGCTGCGACATGGCTTGATACTGATTGTCGCTTCTTTTGTGCTAAAGGGGTTGAGGAATCATTAAAACATCTCTTTCTCTCGTGTCCCCAGTTTGAAAGTTCTAAAATTAACCTTATGAGCACATTTTTGATTGCAACTATGCCATTGTCCCGGAATCTCATTTGGATGAGATGTATGTGGGGCTGTTCAAATTCGATCATTTTCGCAGTTTCTCGTATGATGAAGTACATCAGCATAAAACTCAAAGAGGAACTGGTCTAGTTTCGCGTAACGGTGTGCTCTCGTTCTGAGCTTCCCTTATCGCTGACTCTTAACATTCCTTGTGACAGTTTTTCGCATCTTGCTCAATGCCGGCTTGTTAGTTGTCCTAGCACCGACATTTCTGTAATGCTTGTACAGGAAATGTAGGAGGTGACTGTTAAGGAGACAAAGCGTCATTCAGAGATGTGCACCAGACTGCATGTTCTTCGGTTTCCTCTGTAGTATGAATTAGCAGTTTATGATATGTTTTAATGTCTATTAGACAGTGATCTTTGCACTGTTTCTCTTGTTTGATCTGAATAAAAAATCCAGATGTTTAATTTCTCTGTGACAAAGTTCTTATTCAGAGATGTCTTATTTGAATTCAATGATCGTGTAACACACAACATGAGTTTTATATGACTATTTCATTTAATTTTTGCATGTCTTCATTTTTGTTTTTTTTGTTTTTGTATCAATTTTGTTGTTTTTATTTCTCTTACCTTGTTTAGGGTTTACAATATAATGAATCATAATGGTCTATGTTATCTATGTGGATTTTAGCTCTGTGTTTTCCTTTTATTAGATGCAACTTGTTACCATTGTTCTGTAAAATTCTTAGAACTGCATGTTTTAGGTATATGAATATATTGTTTTATACAGTTATGTAATGAAATATTTGTAAAGGTGCTTGTGCACTAATAACAAATAAACAAATAAAACGAAAAGGTTCAGTGCATGTAGAGGTTGACCTTGTGCCATATTCTGAAGTTATTTTCCCTACAGTTTGCCCTGAGGTCATAATACACATACATAGAACAAGAATAAGGTCCCAATCAGATAATACATTTCTCAAGAATGTGATATGTTTTTCTTATGCACTACTTAAACATACCATCTTAAGAATAGTTTAGTTTGATGAGCCATACTGCATTCGTTGTTTCTCTTTGTGTATTATTTGATTGATTTATTCACAAGAAATCTTCAGTACAAACTTTCGTTTTCAATAAGTACCTTTCATGTTACTTGGAGTATTGTATTATAAGGCTACTGATCACCTTTGATATATTGTAAATGACACTGTAGGCGGTACCCCTTATACAGACGTTCCATTTGCCTTGTTACTCAGTAGTAATACCTTATGTGATGCCATCAGCATAAAGTATAGCAGCCACTGAAAGAACAGATCACAGATTTAGAAAAAGGCTAAGTCCAGGTACAGGGTACAGGGTACCTTCGAACATTGCACTGCATTGCAAATAAACTGTGGGTAGATTTGGGGGATGATTCCCTTAATTCATCAAAATCCATATTGTCTATTTTGTCTGGAATGTGAGGGCTTGAGATCGTGGGTGGAGAACATGGTCTCTGGTGTTACTGCCTCCCCAATGGAAGCCTGCCTAGTTGACAACGCCTCCACTTAGCCCAAACCCAGATATGTAACAAGACCTAATCATTTGTGAATAACAGGGCCCAAGCCCTAACTGCATAAACTACCTTTAAGTATTTGTGTCCTTTGGAATGTAGCGTTGGAGGGCTCCTCCTACAGGAAGACTTTCTCAGATTCCCAGACATCTCTGAATAGCATCTATAACATACATGCACGTTTAACAGTTACATGTCTACACTGTTGTAGAGGAGCAGGTGGACGTGTTTTCTCTAGCGCCCGCCCCCTCACTGCCGTCGTATTGGAACAGCAGGAGAAGAGCCCTAAATAGGACCCCATGTATTGTCCCTATACTGCATTGAGTGCACGAGAGACGATTTGCACTCAGACAACCATACCGAATGTACCGTCACACTGAAAGAGTGGAAGGATGTCAGCACACTCCATTGGACATCATGGAGCACTGAGTGAAATTTGATGAGGGCAGAGTGATGTCATTAAGCAGCTATACGAAGACATACTGAAATGATATGAAAATACTTCAGAGTGATGATGTAAGTAAAGCAATAAGAGAAACATGTACGAAATGATAAAGTAATCATACGTGCATAGAAGACAAAGTAACTTGCTGACCAATTAGTGTAAATACGCAGTAACGCAAGATAGATGAGACATATAGAAGCTTGCTATAGAGGAAAACAAAAGTAGCTAGGACGGCCCTGATAGGAAGATGGACGCCAGCTCATGTCAAATTCAATCCAGCTACCTCAGAGACAGACAGGGACTGCAGAGTCAGGAGATGTATGAAAACAGTTTTGTGCACAAAAAAAAGAGGAATCTATGTTGGCCTAGGATCAAGGATGCTATTTTAAGTAATAATTGCAAGGTACAAGGGGAGGCAGATGGATAAGCTTTGTAGGTAAGACATACTTTTCTTAGATTAAAGAAGAAGAAAACATCTGCAAGTATTGGATAATTACAAGTGTATAAAGTCTATACAAGATGGAGTGAGCAAGTCTCTAGAGGCCAAGAGCAGCAATAACACCCAGTATAATTAAATCAAATAGCAGTAAATGGAAGGTCGGAATGGACTTATTATTGTGGTCTCTTCACACTTGATTCCGAAGTCGAAATCAAGGGCTATTCATTAAGATTTGGATGAAGATAGTGAAGTGCTCACACTCCCTTAAATATCCCCGAACAGTGAGCAGTCTACAAAGTCAGCTACAAACGAGAAGATTTTGGCTTATGGCAGGACAGGTAAGGGATGATGGATTAATTGGGAATGCCGGGAGTAAACTGACGTGACTCAAGTGTCTTGTTTCATTTCTTTTATGTGCTGCTAGCGAGCCGAAAGTCCAAGGGTGTGTGAGAATGCCCACCAATCAGTGGGTGTATGAGGCAACCTGCCATACAATGTTGCATAGACCAATCTGCTGCCATTGTGTCCGCTATAATCTATATATGTATTTAGAGATAGTTTGAGTCATGCCTTACAGATAAGAGGCAGCCAATGAAGTAGTAACCCTTATGTATACCATAGGTACATATGCTCCCCTAACCAATCCCTCCCCTCAATAGGTTTTACAGTTTGCAATGTAAGGTGACATCAGAGATGACACATATTGGGGTATAAAGCCCCTGTATAATCAAGTTTGATTGCTAGTTTGCTCTGCTTTATTAAACTGAGAATAAAGTAGTATTTTCCCATATTCTTTGAGTATGTCCGGTTATTTGATCTGTTATATTTATTAGTAATCCCATCTAGCACAAGAGATACTTCAAGGTGCTAAAGAACATCGGAAATGGCAGAAATAGGTTGAGGGACTGTGTTGTAAATAGTATGTATAAAAGTAACAGGATTTTTGGAGATTATAGAGAGAAGAAGTAGATACCGTGATTTTTGGTACCAAGAGGGGCAGATGGGTATGCACTAGGCCGAAGAAGAGTACATATCAAACCCCAAAATGGAGTTAAAGTGAGACGAGATATATTTACTAAAGATAGTAAAGGAAGGCGTACTCAGAGAAAAATAATTGAAGTGAACATGTGTATGGGGTTATACTATGTCAGTATAAAACTTTTGTTGTGTGTCGACCAATAGATATAAAACGATAGTAAAAAATTAAGGCGACTGATAGATTGACATACCCCCCTTCCATGCACTTTTCCCCTCCCCCTCTCCCATGCACTTGTGCGTTCTCAATGTCACTGGACCTAGAAAGATCGCTATTTTGTTCTCCCCTTTTCCCCACCCTTCCCTTGTCCCGCTCTGAAACACTTGTGTACGAGCACGATAGAAATAAATTATTAATATCAATATCAATGACATCAATCAGGAGGGTAAAAATCAAAGGAAATGAATAAATAAATAAAGAAGAGACTAAAATATCAATGATAAAACAACGAGATACTCATAATTGATAGAAAGTGTAAAAAGAATATTGTTGCATAGATTTCTAAAAGTGGTTACAATATTTTTGATTTTCAAATAAAAAAGCAGCCAATGATGGTGCCCGCTCAAATTGATAAGTGTAGTATATTTAATGAAGTAAAGAATAGAATGAAAGGTTGGGTAAGTATAGAGAGTCGAGATCGACTTGTCATTATGGGGGACACTCCGCTTCTACATTTATGCAGCACATTGCCAAGATATACAGCTAAGATAAGGAAAGATCATTCAGAGTCGGTGCAAGGCACGACTAACAAAAAACGTAAGCCGTGGCCTCAAGAAGGATCATTGTGGGAGTACACTTTCGCTCACCCCACTTCTGTCAAAGGGGACCCGACTCTAAAAAAGACTCAGACGGTTGGTCAAGTCATTCATTTATTCAATTTCAGCATTCGCGAATAGGCATAACTTCCTGCTCATTCAAAAGACTGCGCAGGAGTAGGCTGATAAGCATTAGGTCTGCATGGTTAATATACATTTTCAAATATCATTGGTTCCAATCTCTAGCACGTAGCACGTACCCAAAGAAGGAGTTTACATAAGCATAGCAGTTAGTCACGTAATCTTCCACCCCATCCCTCCTTCGTGCAGAAGAGTTCCGCGTAAACACATTCCTGGGGTGAGCTGATAAGCCTAAAACTGCACAGTCATTACGCCCTTCTCTGTATCTCAGGGGCACTCTTCAAGAATTCACTTCTGCTGTTCATGACTATTTTGTATCTGTCGTGTCAGGCCTTTACCACCCTCTGCCCTTCCCTTCTTCTTGGAATTTGACATCTGATTAACAAGAAAACAAACTTTGCAACACTGCCTAGTCGCACGCAATCACCCTTTTCTGCTCTGAGGCTCTACAGGATTCATCTTGCTACAACATGGGCAAAACCTTACTAATTTTTGTATCCCCAATTTGCCCCTTTTGCTCATGTTGAGCAAGATTATATGTCAATCTTATTCAAATCCTCCATTTCCTTCAACCACATTATCCGCAAATGCTCCTTTTCCTGATGAGAGGGGGTATCCTGTACCTTGCGGGTTGTCCTGCTACAGCAATCCATACAACCTCCAATAAGCACTGGAGAACATTGTATGCACAGGCAGCAAACCAGGGCTAATCCTATCACTACCAATATTGGGGTTAGCAACTTCCAGCCAAGACTTTTCAGTAACTTCACCCACCAACTATCTCCGACCCCCTCCTCATAGTGGATTGTCTCGGCTATCTTATGTAACCTGGATATCCCAGACAACACTCCCTCACTTGCATCGGGAATATACATGTAACATTGGGAAGCCACCATAGTACAAAACTCTGCCCCTTTTTGCTGTCAACACATCCAACACATACCTATTCTGTCATGCAACTAACCGTATGGCCTTCATCTGATATGTAATATTAGTGAGTATATCAGCTGTTTCACTAATCGTGGTCTCCACTGCCCTACTTAGTCTGCGTACCTCTTGGGAGTTCAGGAATATTCCTACAGGGAGTGTCATTGCCTTTACTATGTCAATAAATATATACAGATCAGTGTCCGATTGGTCAAGCCCTTTCCTTATCTCTCTCTTATACCTGTGTTTAGCATACAATTCTTTTGTATATGGGGTATAGATCATAGCAGCAGGTATTATCCTGGCAAAACAACATGTTCCCGAAAAGTTCCTGGGAAGCCATAGATAAAACCTTTTTATTACAAACATAAGCGTACCCTTCAATCTCACCTATACCCCTACTATAGCTAGAAATATTGTATATTATACTACATCCCAAAATTGTTTATCTTTTCATTCCATTGAAACAAATTTTCTTCCTTGAGTACTCTCTGGTTACCATCAAGGGGGTTGGAGGTAATTTCCCTACCCTTGCCTGACCTACAAGGTCTCTTAAAGAGTAGCTTACCACCTCCTGTTTCATATTATGAACTATACCTGCTGATATGTCTGACCATTCCATTGTAAAGCACCTGGAAGTATTTGGCATATACTTGTCTAGTGAGAGAACCCTCATCCAAAGCAAAATACACATGTCAACTTCTGATACCGCAAAAGCATACATATGTATTCCATCTCCTGCATGGCGGGGAACATGACTACATATCCAACAGTTTGACAAATTCAACGGCTTCTGTGTTGCATTCATTAAGCGTATATATGCATCCCTACTATACTCTTCATCTTCATGACCATCATGCTCATGCCTGTCTCTACTATATACATAATTGATATTGGTATCATTTGAGGAGTTTGCCACGGGAAACATATTCTTAAATTCATACATTGAAGGGTGTTTCAGATACCATAAAAAATACACCAAGCCCTGTTACCACCAAGACACCTGCCATACATAAAACAGTATTTTCCTTCCTTGTACACCCATATTTGTCCACCTTCATCCATCCTTGTGGGTGGACAGGCAGAGCTAAATCCTGCAGTTCCATCTCACTTATCATTGCTTCTGCCACCTTACCTGAGCTTATGCTGACACTTGCAGGTTAAGTTCCGTGGCTTGGCTGGGTCCTAGCGCCTAGCGTTCTCCCTAGTGAGCAGCCTCTCACTCTTACAGCTTATGTTCCCAACCCTATTTAAAGCTCCAGTGTCTTTGTACCCTAAATGTACAGGGCGCCCTGTAAGAGGATTCAATTCAACACTACAGCTAAGTCAATGCCTAGTCTGGGATACTGAATGGAAACCCTTATTGATATATCTTTATGTCCAGTTCATGAGTTCTGGATGACTACCCCTATATAACACCCCTCTCTTAGAATCCCCCTGACCCCACTGAGCCAAGAAGTAGTTCTGTTTTGCAAGTTTAAAAGGTTTATTTGAGAAATAAAACAAAATATAGATACCACGCTTTTATAATAAATTAATAATCGATATCGCCCTTATAAATATAATGTTAATCAACAATGGGTAATCTGACACTAGCACACTTCTTTATAATCAATGAGGAGTTAGTATAGGATGGGTCAAGTAGCAAAAATACTTTTATGATTTCAAGGGAAAAGCAATGAGGAATAAAATGCAGTACAGAAATACTTGAGATGATTTTAGCAAAAGATAAGATAATCACTTTTTCTCTGGCAATTCACCCCCCTCCTCTATGCAATGTAAGAAATGGAAGGAGATGGAAAGAGGAGCACACAGTTCTCAGGAATGCAATCAAATACTATACGAAATTCAGTTCCCCCCCAGCAAGCTTAGAGGAAAGAGGTATGAGTTTTAAACACAGGCAAATTACTTTAATGTGGTTTGCAAGGAAGTGAAAAGGTGCTAAAATTGCATTTAATTCCCTCTAGAGGTTCAGGGTAGGTGATGGCTACTTTATATTAGTTCAGGCTCACTTTAACAATGCTCTATGAGTTATTACCAAGTTGCAAACGGATTTTAACAAAAGAAAGAATGGAGCTGCTATTTTGACAAGTGGAGAAATTGAGCCAAAATCGCAAATCGCAGTAAATTTCGCGAGTGCGTGAATCGTGATTGCGGAACAAGCATAAGGAGTAGGAAGTCGGTTTAGATTCTAAGCTTTCAGATGAAAGTTAAATTTCGTTCCTAACCCAAACGGTTCCAGAGATACGGACGATTAAATAAAGGTAGTTTTTCGGATTTAAAGGAAACTCAAAATGACAGGTGACAGTTGTGCAGCTTTAAAAATGACAGATGATACGATTTCTAGGACGCAGTTCTACTTAGGTTAAAATAGTTTGGATTAGATTATTTTAACTAAGAGATTGGTTCTGCACAGTTCTGTTAGGTACTCACAATATAAATTTGAACTAGGCCTCGTCACGGATCTGGTCAGGTTTTGGACTAGACTCCGGTTCTGGTCTCGGCACTTCACAGTGATCTGGGTCAGCTCTCTGGTTCTGCTCACAGCGGTCTGGGTCACTCTGGATCTCTGGTCTGGTCTCTGGCAATTGTTCTTGGCAAAAGAATTCAAACAACTCGCCCGGGTGTGGAATAGTTGCAAATGATTTTGAGGATGCTGAGGCCTGCTGAGAAGAGTTCTCAGTTTGTGGGTTCAGGCCCTTGCTTTAAGTTCTTAAGTAAAGTTCTGGACTTTGGAGATTGATGGATTTGAAGTCTGGATCTCTGGATGTGAAGTTGTCGGTCAGCATGCTCCGCAGCAAATGGAATTGAATGTCTCTTCCTGTCCCAGCAGTCTCTTTTTATGTGTTTTGGAAAGTGGGTGTGTGCGTTGGTCATAACTAAACCTGCCCCTCTCACTTGTCACTGGCCCAATTCTCCCCTCTCCCATGATTGGGGAAAGTAATGTGAGTCAGAGTGATGCTGTAGGTTTTATGGTCAGAGGAACCTCCTCTTGTCAGATTGCACCCAAATCTATTTCTGACCCAAATACATATTTATCTATGCACCATTTTTCTAATATTATAGGTCCAGTTAACATATTTTCTGTAGCACCAAACCACACGATGTTGTGTCCACTGATGACAGAATTCTCCCCTTTTCATCCAGATAACAACCTCTAAACCTTTCCAGATTTTACACAAATGTGCACCAGGGATATGGGTTACAGATCATAAAGTGTCAGATTTTTAACATGCATACATTTGGAGTCAGACCCTATTTTCCGCTAGCAACCCCCCAGAATACACCACAGGGTCCTAACCCCTCTCAAAATGTTCACAGAAAAATCACAAAAATAATGATATTACTTATATAATTCTGACAAGTCCGCACTATGAGTTATCTATCTTTTTAAAATTATGCCCATGTCAAAAAGGGGTGTGGCTTCCCACATCACAGGGTGGAATAACTGGTTTATCCACTTCCCCCAAGCTCAGCTGCTAGCAGAGGCACTGCCCCTCCCAGTTTCCCCTAAGAGGAAGCCCAATATAACATTTGCCTGAGTCCAGGACAGGCCTTTGTTCAACTCCCTGTAGTCCCCAGCTGCTCCACCCTTAAACTAATCAGAGAGGTGACAACTCCTTTTGGCAAAGGGAGTGGCTGAGCAGGTTTCAACTCCTGTCGGGGGTAGTTGTCAGGCAGAATCCAGTTTCATTAAGCCAGGTTTCAGCTAAATGTCACTTTTTGTTCCCAGTTTTCTACATTCAAATCAAACTGACAATTTTTACATATACATTAAATAATTACTTCCTTCAAGTCATTTCAGAATATAGTTTTACATTGTATCCACCTCTTACACAAAAGTCTGGTGGTTTTAAAACGCCGGCTTTCTGATAGTGGTGAGTACTGGTAATGCAACCATTTTTGGGATTAAGAAAATGAATTCCCCACAGTTCTGAGTTGCTTTTTTGGCAATCAGCATTGCCATTCCCAATGGTTTCAGGCTACTGTGTGTGTAGCCCACTGGTGGTTTTAGGCAGTGCCCTCCTGTGCTCACAACATAGGCAAAATGGGTGGCAGCCTATTCTTCATGTTTTCCCTGTGCACTCTCTGGGGAGTTCTGGCGATCATGATGTTTTCCATGCCAGTACTGCACAGTTTTATTGTAGGGCTTGGATGCATGGGTAAAAACATCCCACAGCACCAACGGCCCTTTCACTTTCTGTCCCACGCCTCATTGTGCCTTGTCCAGGAGGGACGCCGGAGGCCCTTCAAGCCACTTCTCGTTGTCTTCAGCAAGGCTGTGCACTGCTCTGACCGACAAAAGAGTTTGTGTCTCTCTAACAATCAAAGTTCAATTCACAGTCCTTACTCGTTGCCTGCCACATATACTTTCCGTGATCTCAGGTTGTACCTGAGGACATCCATTGGGAGAGGGGTCTGGGATGATTCCAAACAGGCTCGTTTGTACCCCAGTTGATTGTAATGGTTCTATAGCAGCAGCTTTCTTCACATGTCTTGCATGGTACCAGTGTGGTTTGCCGTCACCTTTCAGTGCTGTCTGCATTGTCAGCAACACCTGGTAAGGTCCTTTTCAGCGCGGTTGCAGGCCGCTAGTTCTGTCAAAAGCTTTAATTACCACCCAGTCCCTGGGTTTCACATCATGGCCTGGCCCAATTGGTGGTACTGGGGCCGCATCTTCCACCTGCGTATGTATAGAAAGAAGCCTGTTAGTCAATGCAATACAATGTTGTTGCAACGCTGGCCAGGCTTGTTACGACAATCTTTTTGGGTGTTTAATCCATGGGTGTGTTTGGGCGCAGCTTAGCTTAGCAATGCTTAGCAATGCCAGGGGCAAGGCACCAGGCCACTTCAAACCTGTTTCTGCACATTCCTTTACAAATTTGTTCTTAAATATTTTATGGTACCCTCAATAATTCCTGCTGACTGGGGGTAAAATATGGCGTGGAATCTTTGATCAATCCCCAGTGCCTTGCATGAAATGCTACCCATTTTCTGACCATAGATAGGTATGGACCGTATACTGTGGTACCCAATGGTTCAATACACACTTTGCAGTTGAGGCACCCATCCTGAATAACCATACTTCATTACCAAGCAGTAAGCAAAATTGTTTACAGGTTCCAGATGTATATAATCCATATACACCACTTCAAAGGGTTGTGTGGGCAGTTTACAGTGCCCTGCTGGGGCCGGCACACCCTTTCCAACATTGTACATTACACAGATTTTGACCTGCTTTGCCCATTTCCTGCAATAGGGACGAATTATTCTGTTCTCCCAGACAGTTTTTGGCACACTTTCAGTGTTCTAGCATTTACATGTGTTGGTCCATGTGCCACGCTTACTACAACAGGGAGGTATGCATCTGGTTACAACCAACTCCTTGTGTTCACATTTGCCCATGCCCCACTCTCCAGTTGTCTTATATTTTCATCCGAGTGCCAGGTTTTCCTTTCTTCCTCTGTTGCATCTTCTTGGATTATTACTACCTGCTCCCTCACACCCAATGCCCCTGTTGGTAGCATCTACCCACTCAGCAGTTATTCCTCACATCACCAAGCTGCACTTCAGCAGAACCAGCAAAATGGCTTCCCTGGCTCCTGTAAGCACCATTGCCTCACCCCAAAACTGTGTTTTGCAATGACAAAAACATCTGCACCACCTGGCCAAGCGCATATTGGGCAGGATGGAACAAGGGGGGCACATTGAAAAGGCTTGCCAGGGTGTCCTTACATGTACAAAAGAAAGGGAGCGAAAAAAAACAGCGCCGCTCCACTGCAAGCCTAAAATTCACATTGAAAAAGGTAATATTTCACAGTCAAAATAATGCCGCTCTGATGCCATTTGTCCCTGTCCTTCATCACACCACCTTTATAAAAACCCTGTCATGCACAGCCATATTCACACTGTGCTCCATCAGAAAAGAACCTTATTCCTGAAAGATAGACTGTACCAGCCAAACCTGAGAAGATCAACAAAGGCTTTCCTTCAGCTACATGAGAAACGCTTAAATTGTGCTACAAAATATAAAAAATCACTGCTTGAAAGAAAGTCATAGCTTTCTGTGCACATGTCAATTTCATGAAGACATTTGCCTTGTACAGACTGTTGCGTAAAATAAGCTCAATACAGCAACAACAAAGCTGACCAGATTTCACTACTAGGCCAAAGCATAGCTGACTCCACTCCAGCGAAGGTCCAGTTTAAGAAAATCCCACAAAAAAAATCCCATTAAAAGAAAGGGGGGGCAGGCTGTGGTACCTTAGCATCCTGAGACCAGACCGGCTTGTCCACTACCTGTGCCCTCCAGTGTCCCGAATTGCCCAGCCGCCTCTCCACCAAGAGAGTCCGCCACCCGGCGACCCCAGCAGTGCAGTGACCAAACCCTGCTGACTGCTCCAAAATTCCCAAACCCCAAGCATAGACTGCGAGCATCCCACACCCCACAACACACAGTTTACCCCATCCTGATCCGTGTGTCCCTGTTCCACTTCTCCAAACAATCCCATCCCCACCCTGGAAACCCACTGAAACTGCTAGAATTCTCTGCGCACACTGCCGCTGAATCTCCCAGCGCCAGGTCCACTTTCCTATTTTCCTTTTGTTCTGCAAAAATCATAAGTCATTAGCGATATTTTGACCAAACAAATCAATTCTCCCCAAAGAAAACGGGACAGACCGCACGAAGGGCCACAACTGCAGTGCACCCTGATATTCACAGGTGGTGCCCCTGTCCTCCCAGCCACCAAATCCAATCCAAGTAAAACCCGTCCTTCACCTTAAAACTGCCCCTCTCTTCTTTACTGCTACATCCTCCCCCAAACGAACCTCACTCCACCTTCCAAATCTCCCTCAAACCACCAGCTAAAGATCTATATCCACCTCTATACCATCCCTGCGATATACATCTATCCCCCAGCCCCAAAACCGCATTAAGGATTCAAGTATTTCGCCGTTTTCCTCAAATTCGTTTGTGTCATTCTTAAACGGGAATTAGGTAAATCGCAAGTTTTCCAACGTGTCATTTGACTGCAGCATGTTCTAAACTTTCTACTTGTTTTCAAATTGTATGCCTTTTGCTGATCCTTGCCTTGTGGTTGCCAGTGATACAACATACCTGCTATTGTGATAAAACATATGTATATCATAATTTTGACCACACATTAAGTAATTATTTGTAAAATTCAAGTGCCATTTTAGACCTTTGCAAAGGGTTTTGCCTCTTATTGATTCTGTTTAGTGCCTCCTATTCCTGACTACCTGCTGCTTCTTTCTATCCACTCAGAATTTGATTACCTGTGGGTTGAGGGAACATTGCAGGGGGGAACCTTAACTTGGGTGCTATCTATCCTAATTCAAAAAGTGCTCCTATTCACTTGTGCTTCATATATGTTCCAGGAGAAGGTCAATTAAGTGCATTGCTTCCATTTTCATTGTAAATATCACCCCATTGGTGATTGCTGCCCCACATAAAAACTGCATGATTTCTTTGAGTTATTATAATTTATTTTATAAATAAATATTGTTTTTTTTTCAGCAACCAGCCTGGTTCACGGTCCATTGCGACCCGGGGTATTTGAAAAAGGGGTGTAATACGAGTTGTGTACCATCTCAAATTGAATCCGCATAAAAATAAAGAGAAAGACATCTCAGTTGTGCGCTACATACTAGGCTAAGACCAAGGTTTCACACATTTGAGACAAGGTACACATTTGAGACATCCTGTCACTGTACCCTGTGGCTTCTTATGACTGAACCGCATTGGGACTTTACCTTGGATCCACTTCTATGTAACTGATAAACGTCATTGTATCATTAGCCTACTCACATATCACGGTACCTGTGCAGTACCTATCATGCCTGTACATAACTTTCTGTACTTTCACCTTCATATGCCTGTAAACCTACCTCACTGCAATGTACTTTCATTTATGGCATGTATGTAAACTACGTTCTATAACATGTATCTTATGACATGTGGCGAGATGCCTTTGGCCAGACGCACTATATAAATAAACAAAATACAAATACAAAATAAAAGGCGTGTTACCTGATTGCAATCCTTAAACTTAACAACAAATTCCCCATGACTTTTGTTTCACTTGTAACTTCTACCTCTGGACCGGTCTTTTACATCAAACATCCATCCTTCCTTTCATTCTTCACAACAGACCTCATCATTAATACGTACCATAAAACTGATACTCTTGTCCCAACGGCCTTACCAACCGTTTCTCCTACCTGCACTCACCTCTTGTGGGGTCTTCGCCTCGAAGTTTGCTGGACCCAAAGGGCGGCAGCCTGCTGTCCTGTCGTCCGGCGGGGCTGGCGGAGGAAGGGTAATGCGTTTGTGCAGTCAATGGTGCTTCTTCAATCGTTGGGGCCCGGATACCATTACTCCTCCTGCCTCGCTCTGGAAGGCCTCACCCAGTGAAAGGCTGCCACACCTTTGGGTCCCTTCATGGTCGCCAGTAATTGGGGGTACACTTTCACTCACCCCACTTCTGTCAAAATAAATTATTAATATCAATATCAATGACATCAATCAGGAGGGTAAAAATCAAAGGAAATGAATAAATAAATAAAGAAGAGACTAAAATATCAATGATAAAACAACGAGATACTCATAATTGATAGAAAGTATAAAAAGAATATTGTTGCATAGATTTCTAAAAGTGGTTACAATATTTTTGATTTTCAAATAAAAAAGCAACCAATGATGGTGCCCGCTCAAATTGATAAGTGTAGTATATTTAATGAAGTAAAGAATAGAATGAAAGGTTGGGTAAGTATAGAGAGTCGAGATCGACTTGTCATTATGGGGGACACTCTGCTTCTACATTTATGCAGCACATTGCCAAGATATACAGCTAAGATAAGGAAAGATCATTCAGAGTCGGTGCAAGGCACGACTAACAAAAAACGTAAGCCTTGGCCTCAAGAAGGATCATTGTGGGGGTACACTTTCGCTCACCCCACTTCTGTCAAAGGGGACCCCACTCCAAAAAAGACTCAGATGGTTGGTCAAGTCATCCATTTATTCAATTTCAGCATTCGCGAATGGGCATGACTTCCTGCACATTCAAAAGACTGCGCAGGAGTGAGCTGATAAGCATTAGGTCTTCATGGTTCATATACATTTTCAAATATCATTGGTTCCAATCTCTAGCACGTGCACAAAGAAGGAGTTTACATAAGCATAGCAGTTAGTCACGTAATCTTCCTCCCCCCCATCCCTCCTTTCTGCAGAAGAGTTCCTCGCAAACACACTCCTGGGGTGAGCTGATAAGCCTAAAACTGCACAGTCATTATGCCCTTCTCTGCATCTCAGGGGCACTATTCAGGAATTCCCTTTTGCTGTTCATGACTATTTTGTATCTGTCGTGTCAGGCCTTTACCACCCTCTGCCCTTCCCTTCTTCTTGGAATTTGACATCTGATTAACAAGAAAACAAACTTTGCAACACTGCCTAGTCGCACACAATGACCCTTTTCTTCTCTGAGACTCTACAGGATTCATCTTGCTACAACATGGGCAAAACTGCACTCATTTTTGTTTCCCCAATAGTCAAAAACAGTATTGCAACATATGACAGTGTATGTACATGCTACATATAAGGGAGAGAAGTTACAGAAAAGGCTGTCTGTTTTACAGTTATGGAAAATGTACCAGATCGAGAAAGTGAATCCAGCCAAGAGGGAGTGGATGCTTAATCAGCATAAAGGGGAGGCTGTAACGCCTCCGGCGCCCCTTTCCCTGCCTGGGAAGAAGCCCTGCCTGGAAAGAAGAGCGTAGATAAAGAGGAGAAGGGATTTTATCCTTTAAAGGAATTCAAAGCAGCTGCAGTATGTTAATCCGACATATGAGGGCACTGCTTATAATAGGGAGTACAACATGGAAGAGATCAAAGGCACAGAACGCAAATAGATTACATCACACAATTAAAGTAAACAGCGTGATGAAAGAAAGGCAGGCAAGACAGACAGATGAAGATAGAGGAAGTAGCAAAGAGACAGAGAGAAATAAAGGACAAGGCTATGTGAGATATATTGACCCACTCAACAGTACTTCACCACATCACCAAGCTGCCTGTCTGCAGAAAACAGCAAATGGCTGCGCTGGCTAATGTGCACACCAGGACCTCAAAACTGCATTTTGCAGCAACCAAAAAGATGGCTGCACCGTCCTGCCAAGCACACTTCAGGCAGGATGGAACAAGGGGACACACTGAAGGAGTATGCCAGTGTGTTCTGAAACACATAAATGTAATAAAGTGAAAAGGCAGCAATGCTTTGCTGAAAACCCCCCTTCAAAATGAACATTTTTCACCATTTAAAAATGCTGCATTGACGCTAATTCCATCTATTCTCCCTTAAAATACAGTGATTATAAAGGCCCTTCCATGCCCAGGATATTTCATTGTGCCTCAGCAAAACCAGGCATAATTCTCGAATGACAGGCCCAGTCAAACCATCTCTGAGAGAAATCAACAAGGAACTTCACTTTTCTCTTCACGGGAACACACGTTTATTTCTTTCCAAAAGTATCCAAAAGATCAGCAGTTCAAAGGGACTATAACTCTCTCAGCGAGGTCAGTTTCAATATATCTGTGCTACAGACAAAACTCCTGCTTTCAAGAAAATGACTTTGGCTTCGAAGACAGCGTGGGAATCTGAAGAAGCTGCTAAACCAAATTTAAAGAAAGAAATGCTAGCAGTTTTCAACATATGTAAACATTGGCTTTTGCACAACTGAAGGAGAAAAATGCCCATTTAAAAAGAAAACTGTTGAAGGAAAGCCAGCCATTACCTAGCAATGTGAAGGGGTTTGTGGCTGGTTAAAATACACACCGCGGCTATTTTGATCCACAGCTTTGTTTTAATTCAGGACCCAAAATAAGAAAATAAAGATTTTAAAACACATGGACTGAATTTGCTAGTTATTCAAGATCCAGAGCTAAAAGCTTCCCCCTAAGGAAGGCAGAAACACCATAAACTCTCAGCAGATACTAACACTTAAATGATAATTGCTAGGTTGGAAAGAATCTAGGCTAGGCTAACCCACTGATAATGGGCTCCCAGGGCAAGGAAGTTTGAAGTGCGACGGGGCAGTAAAACCTTGGTAGCAGTTGAAGGAAGGAAAAAAATGATCATGTGACAAAGAATGCCATTAGTTTCCAAAGACTATATCATAAATAAACTTTAAAGACTTTTATCTCCGCAACAAGACTTTGTAAAAATGTAAGATTTTACCAGTTTAAAAGTGCCCTTTTGGGCTTTCTTTTAAGACTTGGTACAATGCATTGACACCTTGTGGACAGAAATTGCAAAATATGACAGATTACAAGAAAAGCATCCATGTTGCAAATGCAAATTTTTGTACATACATCCCTTATGATAATCCACACCCATGTATACAGTTCCAGAATTATGAGTAATACAAATCCCATTGAAAAGTGCGAAAAACTGGCAGAAGGGCGAAACAAGGTCTCACAGACTGGAGGAGTGGACTGCAATGTGCTGCACAAAATATGTAACCTGTGTATATAATTTGCTAAGAGATTGCAATTGTATAAATGTATGTTTCTGGCAAAATTGGATTTTAGTTAAAGTAACTGTGGGAGATTTTTGGACATTGTAAAACTCACCTCATCAATCTGACATCATTTTCCTAAAATCCAGCCAGCTGAGAGCAAGTCGGAGACTATCACCCTTGTCCAATTCCATTGTTAGAGGCGTTTTTAGTTAAGCCTACCCCAGTCATATACTCTGATAATGCCACTAGGTATTATAAATAAGAGTCCCTGACAGGATTCTAGACACACACTCTTCCTGATTTCCTGCGCCGGTGTCCTGTTCCTGTTCCATCCATCCAGATTCCAGATCCCAACTACAAGGTGAAAATATTGCTGACCCTACTCCAGGGCCCACTGCAAAACCGAAGCATTGCTGATACTGCTCCAGCAAGGCCTCAATTCTGAAATCCAACTAAAAATCCCCAAATAACCAAAGGGGGAAGTTGTGGTGTTTTTGGGAAGCATCCTGATACCACTAACCGCATGCATACTGCCATCCTGCTATCCTGCCATCCACTTGAACTTTAGTATCCGGTGACCAGAATTGCCATTTTAGAAGTGCCATCCGGTGACCAGAACTGCCCATCTGTTTGCCAGGTGCCCTGCCGTGTAGTGACCAGAACCCTTGACGGTCCAAAATCCCAAATTAAAAGTGGACTGTACGTATCACCAACCCATCTAAATCCATAGCCTATCTTGTCTATATCTTTATCCCCCTCTCTAAGCCATCCTATCCCTATCCTGCCAACTTGTTTAAACTGTCAGAATCATTCTTGCAATCCTGCTCATGATTTCTAGTGCTAGCGCCATTTCTTCAGTAATTCTGTTTTGTGTAATCCTAAACCATTAGTGCTATTTTGAGTGATCTGACTGGTTATGCCAAGGTTGGGCGCTGGGGTGAGAGGGTTGAACTCGCGAATCAACCATGAAGCTTACTGTGTCCCTCTTTGGTGGCCTACCCTGAATACTCTAGTATAAAATAAAACTGTTCTTGTCACGACTGATTTCCTTTCCAATTTTCGCGCCTTCATTTTACTCAAAGTGCACCTTTCTAAATCTCGCATAACTCATTCAATTTACCAGCTAGAGATTTACTTCCACTTCCATATTGTACCTGTGATATATAGCTATCCCTCACCCCAAATCAATGTATTTCACCCGTTTTTATTAAAAACCGTTTGGGTAATTTCAGGCAATTTGCAAAGTTTCCAATGTGCCACTTTGCTGCAATCTGTTTTAAACCTTCCACTCATTTTCGAACAGCATGCCTTTGGTAATCCATTCTTTGTGATTGTTGGTGTCTTTGCATTGTTGCTTTAGTGAGGGATTATATTTGCTTCAAGGTTTTTAACACACATTCATTATTTATTTGTCCATTTCCGAGTATCATTTCATAACATTGCAAGGGGTTTAAATTCCGTTTTTCTCTCTTATTTGGGGAGAGAAGGTCAGATTTAGATTATGTTTCTTATCTCTTATTCCTGATTACCTGCTGGGTCTGTTTATCCACTCAGATTTGATTATTTGTGAGGGAACATTGCAGGGGGAAATTCTAACTTGGGTGCTATCTGTCCTAAATCAAAAGGTTCTCCTATTCTGCTGTGCTGTGTATATGTTCCACTATAAAGTTAAACCCAGTGCATTTCTCACATTTCATCGTAATTGTCACCCCATTGGTGATTGCTGCCCCATATTAAAAGTGTATGCTTTCTTTTGAATTTTAAATAAATAAATAAATATTGTATTTGACCAACCAGACTGGTTCATGGTTATTGTGACCCGGGGTATTTGAAAAGGGGGTGGGATTTGAGTGGTGCACCATCTCAATATTGAATCAATATAAAAAGATATGCATTTCAGTCGTGCGCTGCATACTAGACCGAGACCAAGGTGTGTGTCACCTTATTGAAATCCTTAACAGCTAAGGGAATGACAATAGTACGGAATGAATGGATGATAAGAGCATTGATGGGGTTCTTCATGGAACAGATGAGGGCTATCATTGTTCTCCATCCTCTTCGTTTGAAGAGGATGGAGAACAATGATAGCCCTCAGCGAAGGATATAGGTTGACAGACTTGACAGATGAAGAACTGTTTAGGGATGATGAATTTGTGTTTTTTTTAAATAAATCCCCCTTACTGGATTAAAGTAGAGAATGTAGTGATACCACAGAGAATGGTGCTGGTAAAAAAGAAACCGTCATTTTTCTCTGCAAGACTTGGAGAAAGTGCCAAGTATTTTATGGACCACAAGCCCATATGATGTGGGTATATTAAAAGGGATAGCAGCACTTAAAACCAAGCTTAAACCAGGAGCCTTTTGCCATGAGCAAAGCAATATCCTATGTCCAGAGAGCAAGCCTTTGACCCCAGCCCAGCCAACTATGAGTTATAGCCCCTAAAACTGTCCAAATCTCAAGACCACTGAATTCCGAGATACCAACTGACCCCAGGTCACCGACCATAAACCAGCCAACCATAAAAGATCAAAGAGAATGGTCACCCTATCGCTACTTTAAATAACATGATTTTTAATGCAAGGAACAGGGAGGGATACATTATAGTTCAAAATCGAGGGTGAAAGCATTGAAAGCCAGATAATGCAATTGGGATGAGTGAATTGTGTGCGGGTCACATTGACCTTGAGCCTCCCCATGTACCATGATCATGCCAGGTGCCCTGTGTAAGGATAGAGTAGCACTGTGAGAAGAAAGCAATTCATTGTCTGTTTGTCCCTGGAGACGATGAGCCCAGCTGACCCCACGTGATGGAAGACGGATGGACGGGGCTAGGGCCAATGGCATGGCATCCCCTATGGAGTAGGCCGACCATGCATAGGGTTGCACCAACCAGTTGCGTGGGTTTTTACTATATATGAATGGTGCTGTACCCCTATTTAAGATTTTCCTTAACCCTTTTTGCTCAGAAAGTTCCTAGGCAGCAGATTTCTTTGCTGACACACCTATTTTTTGAATAATTAAAAGTTGTTATCCTTGCAAGAATCTCTTGGCCTTTTTTCCCTAACGGGTTTTATTTTTTCTGGTGTGAGCATTTAGGGGAGTGCCGTCACTATTAACATTACCTTTATCTCCATTGTAATGTATGCCCCCCACGGGAGCCTCAGACTGCTTTCCGCTCTAAGCAAGGGGGGGGCAATGGGTGAATTTATCACTTAAACTATGAAAAATGTTGTTGCAGTGTCAGCTCAGGGTTAAATCTCTACACCAATCACTGTCCTTGAACAATTACCCCAGGCTTGTCCGAACGCTACGGTCATGCATGGATGATGCAACACTTCAGGTAATACAATGCAATGTTATGTGAGTGGTGTTGTATAGTGCCCTTTCGACAATGTTGGTGGCCACGTTGCATGAGGTCATCTTTGAAAAGATGAAAAGATGTATAGGAGTGTGTAGGTGGCTAAAGGTAGAACTAGTAACAGGGATAATTAGATAAAAAATGAGAACGTAAAGTTGGACAAGTAAGGCCAATGGACCTCTTTATGTGTTTCATCATAAATCAGCGGTAATTCTGCTGATCAACTGCCAATCTCATTTACCATCACTGCCACTCAGTCCTGTGGCATTAACACAAGATTACGAGTGCTGGTATGACAGTGTAAATCCCAATTATTGGAGTCCACAGGACTTCATGGGGATTTTTGGTGGATTCACTGCAAGTGCTAATTCCACGTGGTAAATCCCCCAATTATTGGAGGCAAAGTGGGGGATTCACCTCCAGCTTTTTGTTGGATGTGAATCCTCCACTTTATCTCCAAACTGGAATTTCAGCAGTGTGGTAAAAGTGGCGGTAATTCCGTGCCAAGCACTTGTCTTAGTGTAAGCTTCACTTATTTTCACTTGTCTGTTCCGCTACGAAGCCCCCTGCAGCGCAGTAATCACCACTGTCTGCTGCTCTCATGGAGATCCCATATGCAACAGCAACCGGAGAGGCAGCAGCTGGAATCGGGGGGAGAGGGAAGAGTGTGGCCTCGAGCCGAGTCCACAGTGGACAGGCTCGCTACCACCAGCCCCCCGCTATCGGCTTTGTAGCTCTACGCTCCCGGCTGTCCCCCCGCTGAGGCAACTGCCGCCGCTCCAGGTCATTTCACCGACTCAACGCCGGCAGGTCCGTCTGCTCATCCGAACTGAAATTGAGAAGCGTCCATCTTCGGCCACGCTGGCCACGCGCCCCCTGCGTTGCTCTTTAATAATTTCAAAACAAAATGTAATAAAACATTTAAAAAGTAACATCTATAAATGTTGGAAATGACAGTACCAAGGTTAATAGAAACACTAGGGCCCTTATTGGAAGGTTGTCAATAATAGTAAAACATGCAGCAATTCTGAATACCACATGTTTTACCACACCGCCAATGCACGAGTGTCGTTTCTGAAACTCTTCCTCTCTGCCTGCTTTAGTGTGGAGGTAACTGCTGCCAAACAAAGGCAGTTGCGCATGCGATATTATCGCATGCGATAATCCCGCATGCAGTAACATGGCATTTTCCCATGGAGTCCTATAGGATTCTTAAATGAGGAATAACTGAAGGGTCTGCATGGCTCAGAATCATGTGTGGCTCCTTCCAGTGACTGCATGCTCACTGCATGCGGTATCAGTACCTCCAAACTTGCCTTCTGGCCCTTAGTCTTCACAAAGTCCATCACACTACAACCCAAGCCTTACCTTAGACTACTGCACTACTTCACAATACTATCCTTAAATATTCAATTTCTCACATGACTACTGTAGTTAAAGTGAGTTGTGTTAAGCAGTGGTGCAGTGCGAGTTCCAGCGTGATGTGTCTTGGGTTGGCGTTAGACTGCCTGTTAGCAGTAATTGGATACATTTAAAGACCTCAAAGGGGAAACAATGTTTCAAGTGATTCTGTCCGACAGGAGCTCTTGAAACAATGTTTCCCTTGAGGTCCCAAATGTATCCAATTTCCGGAGGCCAGGTTCAGGATCAAATCCACAAAACCAAGTGCATTGGGCAAAATTGCTTTCTCCGTTTCTCAATTTGAAATCCTTTTTCAGGGCCAACAAATAATTGTTGTTGTTCAATTGGGTGGCACCAGTCATTGCTTAATTGCTTTAAGAAATTGACGTGTCTTTTTAAATTTGCCTGTATCTACAACCTTAAAAAGATGAAAAGAGCGAGTCGTTTTAACCATAACTTTCGGTGACCTGGTGGTGCTTTGACTATAGTCGCCCCTTTTCTGTTGTCATAAGATTCAACGAGGGGCCTGTACCAGTTCTCTCAGATTAGTAATACATTTGGGCACCCACCACAGCTCTAAGTCACTGATGTGTTTTGGGTTCAATCCCTGGAATCCAAAGTTACATATATTGGCAGGGCCAGGAGTTGCATTTGTGGGTCCCTGGTCCGCAAAAGATGTGTGGGGCACCCCAATTTACATATGTAGTGACATCAGTGACATTAGAGAAAATGACATCACAGAACTAATCTTTAATACTCGAGGGTATAAGAGGAAGTCACATTTAAAGAGGTTGCCAGGAGCAGGCCTGTGGTATCCAGTATTTGATTGGCCACTTGTTTTATTACATGTGTGGCAATATCATGTGAGTGGCTTTTTTGGAGTAGCGCACGGTGTGAGCTGAATCAGTTTTTTTCGGTACTTCTAATTTTGGCAGATAAGCCTCAGTGTGATAAAACAATTTGCCCAGCAGCACACACTCTGGATAAGTGTTGAGGATGGTATTTGAGACCAGTCTGCAGCTCAGTCACTTTTTGCAGCCAGTCTTCTTGTAATTTTCGCTTAAAAGCAACATCTGACTGCAAAACATCTGACTTTGTAGAGGAGCAGGTAAACATTTTCTTGCCAGTTACCATCCCCTTACTACCCTCATATTGAAACAGTCGACTAAAAACCATAGATGGGACCCTCTGCATCATTCCTATGCCGCACCGAGTGTATGCGAGAGGTTATGCACTCAGGCAGCCATACAGAACGTACCCTTGCACTGAAAGTGTGCACGCATGTCACATGGAAGAAAGTTACATGGAAGGATGTCACCTGCCAAGATGTCAGAATGCATCTGTGAATATCATGGATGGACGTTAAAGCAAAATCTGATGAGGGCGAAGTGTTGTCATGAAGAAGATATATGAACCTATGTTGAAACGATATGAAACTAAAGCATTAACAGTAAAAGGAATCTAAAACTAAATCAATCATAGATCTAGAGAGAATAAAGTAATGTACTGACCAAAAACTGTAAATACGTAGTAACGCAAGGCAGAACGACAACGTATAAAAGCTTGATATAAGGGAATCTATAACGTGGTAAGGACGGCCATATTAGGAAAATGGATAACAGCTGACATCGGATTTAACCGAGCTTCCACAAAGACAGGCCAAGGATGTAAGAATGAGGAGATGCAGAAACACTGCTCTGTGAGTAGACTCGATGATAAGTCAAGATTGGCCCAAGGCGAAGATGCTATTTTGAGGGACAAGCGCAAAACACAAAGAGAGTACATGGATAAGCTCTGAATGTGGAACATTCTTTAAAGATGGAACAAGACGAAAGCAAACTGCTGGTCAATTAAAAGTGTATGAAGTTCATATGAGATAGAGTGAGCAAGTCTCTAGAGGCCAAGAGGCGCAACAGCACGTTGCATAAATAAATCAAATAGCAGTAAATGGAAGGCTGAAATTCACAAATTCGTGGTCTTTTAACACGTGATTGAGAAGTCAAAAACAAAGGCTATTCATTAGAGCCTTAAACTAAGATAGTGGTGTGTTCACACTCCCTTCAATGTTCCAGAACAGTAAGCAGCAACAAGGTCAACTCCAAATGGAAGACGTTGGCTCATGGCCTACTGATGACAGATGATGGACTAATTAGGAAAATAGGGAGTAGTCTGACGTGCTTGCAGCACCTAGGTATGTACTGCTTAGGAGCTAAAAGTCCAAGGTTGGGGTAGAATGACAACCCAATCAGTGGGGTTGGGTGACAACCTAACGTACAAAGTTGCAGGAGCCAATCCACTGATTATTTGGTCTCTATAATCAGTAGTATACATGTGTAGAGGGAGTTCAAGGTGTGCGCTACAGACAAGGGGTAGCCAATGAGGCAATGATCCTTATATATTCTACAAGTATATATGTTCCCTTTTCCATTCCCTTCCCTCAATAGGTTTTGTATTTTGCCACGTAGAATGTCGTCATAGATGGCGCATATTGAGGTATATAACCTCTACGTAATCAAACATGGTTGTGATTGTGCAAGCATCAGTCCGATGTCTGATAGTTGACCCTTGAGTCTGTCTGATTATTTGGTCTGGGATCTATTGTAATTCCATCTAGCACAAAAGATGCTTGACGGTGCTAGAGCACAGTTGGTAGCGGTGCAGATTGTTATGGTCTAGTTGACCTAGGCCAGATCCAGAGGCCCGGATGCTCGCGATCTCTCTCCATTAGCCAGACGACCACAGAGTTTCATGCGGAGGGCAGCGCGCAGAGCTACGTGTGAAGACAATTTGGTTGACAGGTCCCTTTTTGATGAAATCCCTGTCTGATCCCCGCAGGCGCGCCGTGGATGAAAGCGACCTGGTTGGTTGAGGGAGAGTCGATGCCGGAGGATTCAAAGTGAGTCACGGATGTAAGTAGAACAAAGAAAGTGGCAAAATAGGGGTGAGGGATAGTTGTGTTAATAATACATGTAAAAAGTTACAGGTTTTTTGGAGAGATTATACAGAGAAAAAGATACCTCGATTCCTGATCCCAAGAGGGCAGAAGGGTACGCACTAAGTTATTTAAGATTCCTGAGACAAGGCCTGCAGTAGAGTGCGTATCAAACTCTGGAACGGAGTGAAACAGAGATGGGATGCATTTACTAAGATAGTAACGAAAGGTGTACCCAGTAAACACATTTTTTAAAGTGCCATGGTTGGGGTAATAAAATTGTCAATATAAATCTTTTATTGTGTCTAGACTGATGAATGTAAAATGACAGTAAAAAATTAAAGAGATTAGTGAAACATTTTGACGACATTGATGTCATTCAGGAAAGGAAAACTTAATATATATAAGTAAAGAAAAGACTCTTCACCCCTTAACTGCCAAGGGTCCCCCCCACCCAGTGCCAAGGCCTTTTTTGGTGATTTTGGTATGTCACCATTCAATCCCTTGTAACATTTTTGTTACATGAGATATCTCAACCAAATTTGGCCCCTTTTCCTCCCACAGGTAGGAGGTCATATCGCCACTAAGGAATCCTAGTTTGCTGTATGGGGTGAGAGAGAATATCCAAAAAGGGATACAAAAATGTGTTTTTTTCTTCAGAAAACACCAATAAAATGATTTACAAAGAAGCATGTGGTTTTTTTCCCTGTAAGAGCTAGGAACAAATGGTTTGCTGTACTGAATTCACCATTTTCCAGGCTTTCCAGAACAGGTTGAGGGGAAACCAAAAAAACATATTTTGATATGGTTACCAGCTGTTTTGTGAGAGATAGGCGATTTTGGCCTTTTTTTCCAATAGGACATGCGTGGACGCAATGGAAGAAAATGGTAGGAAAGCCGAATGGGAAGACAGAAAGGCATACATTTCTGGAAAGTAGACAACATTCCAAGTTTAGCAAGGGGTGATTTGCGCAGGTCAGGGAACAACTATATAGGGAAAAACTCCATAGTTTGAGAAAAAATTGGGAAAATGACAGATAAAAAAGGTATGTGGTGGACATGGTTGGCCCAGTAAGGCAATGGCTTCTGTGAATTTTGAGAAAAGTAATGCCCCGCTACATTCCCAGACTCTTCCAGTTAGGAAATCACACATTTTTTGTAATGTTTCACAAACCAAGCAATATCACAAGCCAAAAACGGAGCCATGGTACACAGGTTTTTTATGCTTATGGCCTAAACAGGCCTATGCTTACTTCCCACAGCTACATTAACTGGCTCAAGTCGAACAATAACTAACTGATTAGGCACACACCCTTGTTTATTCTTAGATATTTGCTCTTTTTGTGTAGTTGTACAGCTCACTTGTGTTACCTCTTTATGCCTATTTTATGCACCATAATGTAATCATTTGCCTCACTGTGTATAACTATGTATTCATTATCCTCACTGTGTATAACCATGTAACCTGTTAACTAAGCTTCGCATTGTCTGTACTGCTTGCGCCCTGATACCCCAGGGTCCGGTGCGCATCATATAAATGAATAAACTAAACTAAACTAAACTAAACTAAACTAAACTAAACTAAACAGACGTACTTAGCATGTGTAAACAAATGTGGTGAGGAATGGCATGCATACATTTTATTAAAGAGCACAGGCAGACTATTTGAAGGGTAGGTGACTTGCACAGGTTACAAATGGTTATAGTGCCTAAAGAAGCGACTAAATGTAGGTAACATTTGGGAAATGAAAGGGTTGTATGACAAAGTGCTGCAGCAAATGTTCGAAAACGTTATGAAACCTACAGAAACACAACAAATGTCCTACCTTCCCGCATTCCCACAGATGTTCCGAAGAAAATGGTATATGACATGTATAGTTGCACCTACCTGGGCACAAAAGGGAAAAGGCTAAACCACTGCTAACCCCAAGTGTTTCGGCAGAGCAGATTTTGTCTGGAATTTGCTCTTGTGGACAACATACAGATTTGGGCCTGGTGTGTCGCAGCTACCAAGGAAAACAGGTAACCCCATGCATTTCCGAAAAGAAGACACCCGTGGGAATCCAGAGAGGTCTGACTTGCGTGAATTGCCCCAGAATGTATTACCCACAATTCCCAGCAAATTCCGGAATTTGGTGGGGAAAAAAATCAATTTTCAGACATTTTCCTATGCCAACCCACCTAAAAAGGCTGCCAACAACACATGTCCTATCTTCCCACATTCCCACAGGTGTTCCAACAAAAATTGGTACCTCACATTTGTAGGTGCACCTACCTGGGCGCAAAGGGAAAAGGCTAAACCACTGGTAACCCCAAGTCTTTCAGCAGAGCAGATTTTGCTCTTGTGGACAAACTACTGATTTGGGCCCAGAGTGTTGAAGCCACCAAGGAAAACAGGGAACCCCATGCATTTCCGAAAAGAAGACATCCGTTGCAATTCATAGTGGTCTGACTTGCATGAATCACACTAGAATTTATTACCCGCAATCCCTGGCAAAGTCCAAAATTTTGTGAAAAAAACATAATTTTCAGACATTTCCCTCTACTCATCCACCGAAACACGCCGCCACCAACACATGTCCTACCTTCCCGCGTTCCCACAAGTGTCCCAACAAAAACGATATCTTACATGGGTGGGTGCACCTACCTGGGCACAAATGGAAAAGGCTAAACCACTTGTAACCCCAAGTCTTTCGGCAGAGCAGATCTTGAGGGATTTTGCTCTTGTGGACAACCTACAGATTTGGGCCTAGGGTGTCGAAGCCACCAAGGAAAACAGAGAACCCCATGCCTTTCTGAGAAGAAGACACCACTGGGAATCTACACAGGTCTGACTTGCACGAATCGCCCCAGAATGTGTTACCCACAATCCCCAGCAGTCCGAAAATTTTACAAAAACCGCCCAATTTTCAGACATGTCCCTCCGCCCACCCACCGAAACACACCGCCAACAACACATGTCCTACCTTCCCGCGTTTCCACAGGTATCCCCATAAAAATGGTACCTCACATGTGTGGGTGCACCTACCTGTGCGCAAAGGGAAAAGGCTAAACCACAGGTTACCCCAAGTCTTTCAGCAGAGCATATTTTGCTCTTGCGGACAACCTACAGATTTGGGCCTAGGGTGTCGAAGCCACCAAGGAAAACAGGGAACCCCAGGCCTTTCTGAAAAGAAGACACCCGTGGAAATCCACAGTGGTCTGACTTGCACGAATTGCCCCAGAATTTATTACCCACAATTCCCGACAAAGTCAGAATCTGGCAAAAAAAATACAATATTCAGACATTTCCCTCTGCCCACCGAACCAAACACACTGCCAACAACACATGTCCTACCTTCCTGCGTTCCCACAGGTGTCCTAAAAAAAACGGTACCTCACATGTGTGGGTGCACCTACCTTAGCGCAAAGGTGAAAGGCTAAACCACTGGTAACCACAAGTGTTTTGGCAGAGTAGATTTGGAAGGATTTTGCTCTTGTGGACAACCTATAGATTTGAGCCTGGGGTGTCAAAGCCACCAAGGAAAACAGGGAACCCCATTCATTTCCGAAAAGAAGACCCCCGTGGGAATTCCAGTTTTCAGACAATTACCACCGGGAAACTATTGAAACACGCTGCCAACAACACACGTCCTACCTTCCCAAATTCCCACAGTTTCCGGATGAAAACAGTACCTCACATGTGTGGATGCACCTACCTGGGTGGAAAATAAAAAGTGTCGACCAACTCCTGGGAAGAACGGGGACCCTATGGAACAGCCACTGGACTTGGGGACGGTTGACCCACATGGGAGATAGCCACCCAAGGACAGGGACATCACCCCCCACAAATCCTGGAGCTCTGGCTCCGCTGAGTTACAGAATTTCCCTCAGGGAAGGGATGGGGACCCTGCTGGGGCTCCCTGGGACAGCTGCTGCACTTGGGGATGGTTGCCCCATATGCGAGACAGCCCACCAAGGCTAGGGACATTACCCCTGACTATCCTGGAGCTCTGGCTGGCCTGCGTTACAGCTCTTCCCTCCGGAAAAGGTCACGGACCCTGCCGGGGCTCCCTGGAACCGCTGCTGGGTCTCGGTATGGTCAAACCACATGGGAGACAGCCACCCAAGGTCAGGGATATCACCCCCAACCATCCTGGAGGGCTGGCTGTGCTGCATTACAGGATTTCCCTTGGGGGCGGGAAGGGGACCCTGCCGGGCCTCCCAGGAGCTGCCGCTGTGCTTGGGGATGGTACACCAACATTGTAAATGGATGCCCAAAGCCAGGGACATCACCTCCAACTGTACTGGAGTTCTGGCTGGGCTGTGTTACAGCTTTTCCCTTCGGGAGGTATTGGCACACTGCCGTCCTTTCCCAGAGGGAGAAGCTGTAATGCAACCCAGATAAAGCACCAGGGTTGTAGGGGGTCATATCCCTTGCCTTCGGCTGGCTGACTCCCATGTGGGTTGAATGTATGTGATGCTGGAAATGCATTGGAGGGACAGGGCTGAAAAGAAATACAACACTATGCACACCTAATAGTAACAATATTTGTGAATAGTTTGAAATAAATCCTCAAATGGTTATAAGAAAAATGTTTACAAATATTTTGAGGTGCGGGGGAGATAATCTCAACCTTGGCATCTGGGTTGGTACAATAACAAAACAAGAAGTGGATGTTCCCAAAGTGGGGAACTCCCGTCCCCTGCACACTGTCCAAGATCTGTCAAAACAGACCAATACATTTTTAACCATATGGTGTCTGATATACAAAACACCATATGTAATTAATGCTCTTCAAATGTATTTATATACTATTCATCAAAAACAATTGAAATGGAATTCTTTTATAAGTATTAATAAACTAAAACTTTCATGATTAACACAAGAGCTTCAATTTAATTCATCATTTGATGGCCCAACGCGTTTCGAGTATTCACTCTTCATCAGGGGCAAAATTCACAATTTTCAAAGTTTCTACAAAAGCAAAAACAAATTACGGAAGAAAGTATTAATGAATAATATTATAAAACTTAAACAAATCTACTGTGCAACAACAGTTTGTGGCAATCAAAACAATATACATCTTCAAACCAAGCATGATAAATACATGATATGGGTAACATCTATGTAGTGCTTCAATATTGACATCAACATTGTTATCAACCTAATGATGTACATTTTAAATTAAATTAGTGAATTCAACACTCCAATCGGTCCAGAAAACTAAGGACTATTTATTTGAACCAAACCTGTAGATATGTGTATGATTGAGAAATAAGTATGAAATAAGTGAATTCTGCTGACCTTGTGTTTAGGATGTATTTTTCAAACTGGAATAGAAAGTTTTCTTAAAAAGGATTAAAAACATCCGGCATCATATGTGGGAGGGGCTATCACCCAGGGAATACAGGATACTACCTGTAAAAAATAGTAATCGGCGATATTAAGGGCTGAATACGCACAATTAACAAATAGAAAATTATGTTAAAAAGAAGGTACTAACCTTATTAGGTGTATGTGCCACATGATAACACTCCAGCCACCGCAGTAGTTTCCAAAAGGAATGTATATCAAGCCTATAATCTATTTCTATGAGTGATCAAAGACTCCACATCAGCGAACTGCATGGGAGGGAACTCTTTTGCTGTTCCATCTATGGATTCACAATCTGATACATGGCATACACATCTGTATATATACAGTACTTGAATATTCACAGTAAGCAACTCCTATGTAGTAATGACTACTGATACAATATTCAACTCATTTAACAGTATCTGGATGTGATGTCTCCGGGGTAGTTATGTCCCATTAAATAAGGTAAAAACTGATGGAAACTGCTAAATAGAGGAATGGTAGCTGTTTTATAGAAAAGGTCGCAGAAAGTAATCTTCATTAATCCCTAGTGGGTTAAGAGAGGCAAGGCGATGGATCCAATATAATTCTCTTTGAGATAATCTCTTTTTTAGATCTCCTCCTCTTGGGAGTGGGTGGAGTACCTCATGTATAACCACTCTCTTTTGTGCAACATTGTGTTTGTGATCTCGAAAATGCCTGTAGACGGGTGACTTAATATTTTTAGTTCTGATGTTTGATTTATGCTCCGTCCATCTTTCTTTGGCTTTCCTGGCTGTTTTGCCCACGTAGTATTTACCACATTGGCATCGTAGCGCGTAAATGGCATTTTTTTAATCACATGTAGCATATTGTTTGAGTGGAATTTTCTTGCCTGTATTTACATGTCTGATGTGATCACCCTTAATTACATTTGAGCAATTTTGGCAGTTGAGACAGGGAAAAGTTCCATTCTTTGGTTTGCTCAGGGTGCTTTGTGTAGATTGTCTTACTTTTTCTGCTTTGATCAATCTGTCTCTAAAATGACTGCCCCTTTTAAATGCTAGCATGGGTGGTTCTGGAAAAAGAGTATTCAACTGAGGGTCTGTTTTGATAAGGTCCCAGTTTTTATGGATTATCCGCTTTATTTGAAAGCTTTGACTAGAATATCTTAGTGTATGTATTAAGTTGTTTTTGATATTCTTTGGTGTCTGTGTCAAAAGGTTTTCGCGACTTTGTGTTTCTGTTCTCTGTATCGCATTTTCCACTAGGTCTTCAGGGAATCCTCTTTCAATAAATCTGTTTTTTAGGATCCTAAATTCATCCTGTAGTTTTTCTGTATGGGAAGTGATCCTTTTGATTCTTAGAAGTTTACTATTTTGTAAATTATCCTTAAAATGCTTAGGGTGAAAGCTTTGGAAATGGAGAGAACTATTCACATCTGTGGGTTTTCTGAAGATCCGTGTTTTGAGTCTTTGGCTAGTAATTTCAATTGTCATGTCCAGGAAATTGATGGATGGTTTATCAATTTCAATGGTAAATTGAATCCTGTTGTTACAAGTGTTAAAATATTCCCAAAAGAGTTTCAATTCCGATTCCATGCCTAACCAGATGCCAAACACATCATCAATGTATCGTAGCCAGGTTTTGATTTTGTCCTTCCAGACAGGATTTTCCAAGACAAATGTTCGTTCAAAGTTATACATGCAAATGTTCGCATATGAAGGGGCTACAGATGAGCCCATGGATGTTCCTGATTTCTGCAAATAGTACTGGTTGTTGAAACGAAAGTAATTATTGTATAAAATGAGGTTGATGAGTTCAATGGCAAATGGTTTATGAATATTGATGTCTTCATGCATAAGTAGAAACCATTCCAGGGCTTCAATGCCTTGATTATGTGGGATTGATGTGTATAAGCTGCTGACGTCCATAGTGAACTGTAGAATATTCGGATGGTCCGTATCAATCTCTCTAATGATTTGTAAAAAATGTGTGGTATCCTTGATGTAGGTTTCCGTCTTCTGTATAAATGGTTGTAGAGCTGTGTCTAGATATATTGCCAATGGTTGAAAGATACTATCAGTCCCTGCTACTATTGGCCGTAGGGGTGGATCTGTTCTATTTTTGTGAATTTTAGGTAATCCATAAAAGACTGGTGTCACAGGATGAGCATTAATCAGATAATCACTTGTTCTTTCTGTGATCCAATCTAGATCAGCTGCTTTATCAATTGCTTTTTTGATGGTATCTTTAATTGTGAGAATAGGATCTCCGTCTAGTTTCATGTAGGTATCTTCAGCAGATAGTAATTTATAATATCCTTCATTGTATTGGCTAGTGTCCATAATGATTAAGGCACTGCCTTTATCCGCTTGTTTGATAGTGAGACTGTTGTCAGATGCTAACTCCTTGATGATGTTTAACTGGTGTTTCCTGATGTTGTGTTTTCTAGTTGTAGCATATTTTAGACATCTGAGAGCCTTTGTAGTTTTGGTTTTAAATAGATTAACCAATGGATGGTTGATTTGAGGATGAAAATTGCATTTGCCTTTGATTTCCAAAAATTGAGGAGTCTTTCTCCCATGTGTCTCTTCAGTCAAATTGTCAAAAAATATTTTCAGTTCCATTTTGCGAACTAGTTTGAATACCTTTATTTCCTCTTCGAATAAACTTGTGTTGTTTGTTGGGATAAATGAAATTCCTAGATTAAGGGTATCCATCTGTGATTGTGAAAGCTGTTTTGATGAGATATTGATAACCATGGGATCAGGACACGGCCTCCATGTCCTTGTCCTGTACTACTTTTATCATGTGTGTTCTGTGTTACTTTCTGCACAGGAGTCCCTGTGGGACTCGTGGCAGTGCAGCTCTTCCTCTTTTTGGTCATGGTGAACAGACCCTTGGGACACCCCTATGGCACCCATGGGTGGGGGTACAACCGTGTACCCCCAGTGTATGTTTTTGGGCACCTGTGTGTGGCCCACAGAGCAGGGTATGGGCTGGTGGCAGCTTCATGCTGAATTTGACAGGTGCTCTGAGTATCCTCCATTTTGGGATACCCGGGCCTGCCATTGGAATCAGTTGATTCCTGATAAGAGACAAGATGGCCCCCATGGCCTCTTGCTTTCTGTTGCCTGTTACCTTGTTTTCCCAAAGTCCTGGGAAGCCCTGACTCTGTCCCTTCCCCTGACTGGCTGTTGGGTAGAAGTTCCATATATGGTATTGTGGGGATATCCAGGCCAGACTGGCTAGAGCCTTCCCAATGACTGTATGTTGTGGGTATGCCTTGGGGTGGGACTTGCGTGAATGGAGTGTGGGACCAATATACACTTTGTGTTATGGCTGTCTGGTTTCTAGTATGTGACACAATCAATGAGACAGCCCTGTCTGAAACTGGTATCAATTCAGTGTGGAGTGCTGAATGGCTGGGTGTTTGTCCCAATCCCCATTCCTTGTTGTGAGTGTCTGGATGTAGAAGATTGGCTTGAATGCACTGTGAGCCTAATTAGCTGCCTGCCTGAATGTCCTTCTGAATGATTGGTTGCCTGAGTGTGACCCAGCAGAGTGAATGAGAGACCGAGCAGTATATCTGGGGACCTCTCACTGATGGAAATCGTTCAGAAGCTGAAGTCGAATGTTGATGCTTACATTGAAGCCCAGTTAGAAGAAGAAGGCTTTTCTGCTGCTTTCCTTTGTCGCAATCCAAAAGCTGTCGTGTCTCCAAGAACTGATCCAAGAGTTGACCTGGCTAGGAGACCTCATCCTGAGCTACATCGTGCAGCAGCTAAACCTTCACCAAGGCTCTCTGGAAGTCCGTCATCGAAATGCTGCCGACTGGAGACTGAGACCGCTGAGGAATCTGAAGTGAAGTGCCCAGACATTACAGTTCATCGCTGTCGACGACCCTCATCATCGACCGGAGCGGCCACGTTCCATTGCCTAAGATATTTGAATCAAGAACTTCCCTGCTCATCTTCGTCGACCACTTCGCTTTATCCCGCCGGAGAAAGTCAAGGTCGCAGACAAACTGAGGAGAATCCGCCGGTTGGTTTCCTGCCACCTGAAGTCCTCAAAGATGCTGACGAAGGTCCGAAAGCCAGCCATGGTCGAGTCTCGAACGCTGATGCCAAACACTGACGACCCGACGCCCTTGTTGGGCCTACGTTAGTCATGGGCTCTTTGCGGCAACAAATTATCGTCGCTGAGGTGCACCGTACGCCTCATCTTCGCAGGACATCCAGGACCGATCGTCGACGAGCACCGCCAGGACGGAAGCTGCTGCCTCGATGCCATTGTTCACCTTTTCTTCACCTTTTCTTTCTTAATTCAAGAAGGATCCTTCGACGACCCGTTGTCAAACTCTGCTAAACCAGGTACATTGGGGTAGTAGAACATTTGTAGTAGGAAATAAGACTCTGCTAAATGATATATGGGGCCTCATCACGAGTGGGGTGGTAACGCCGGCACTATTAGCGCCGGCGCTAATAGCCCTACCGCCAAACCCACCGGCGCTATTTGCGCCGGATCACGGGTTTGGCGGAAGGGTTATTGCTCATTCCCCATTGGGCCCATTCGGGAATTCCTCATTCCCCATTGGGCCCAATGGGGAAAATTCGTGCTATTACCACCGGCAGATTTCCCGCCGGCGGTAATTGCACCAAAAATCAGCAATTTTGCTGCGCATTTCCCCCCAGCTCAGAGCTGGGGGGAAATCCGCCAAAGCCATGATCTGGCAGACCCTTAAATGCAGCGGTAATAGCGCTACTGCCGCATTTAAGGGTTACCGTCAGACTCGTGATGAGGCCCATGGATTGGGCTTGTCAATCGCTTGTCAATCTACTTTTTTTACAGATTTCCCAATGGGGGGATCCTCACACAGAACTGTGCCTATTGGTAGGGGCCCAGTATTCTGCCAATTGTTTATCCAACTTGTTTTGCTCCCATGTCTATGGTTGATACCTTTTGCTATTTATTTGTATGCAATTTGAAACTGTCAGCAGTTGGTGATTTTAATGGAGTCAAAGAGTAATTGTGTTACCATATAGAAATTGTACATTTATCATTATAATTTTGCCTAAGCACAAAGTGTGTTATTGTGTGTGTATATAACTTGAACCATATTTATATAAAGAACTGTGTTATCACTATCAGTGTGTGGAAATTCCTTTATAGGGGCTTGGGGACTACACTGTACTTAGGAACCAGCTTGCATCTCCTCCTGACAGCTTAAGCCTTGATTTCTCGCCCAACATTACCATAAAGATAATTTTGGCTGGGGTGATCTTTGCCTCAACTCTGCCATATAGAGGGCAGGAGTACAGATAACCTGCTCCAGTCTTTACAATGTGCCCAAACCCAGCAGTGGTTCCTGGGAGGTCTGGGACATTCTCCGTCTTTTCTCGGAAGGAGAAACTGTAACGCAGGCCAGCCAGAATACCAGGATGGTTTGGGATCACGTACCTGGCCTTGGGCACCCGTCGGTCATGTGGGTTGGCCATCCCCAAGTGCAGCAGCAGTCCCAGGAAGCCCCGGCAGGATCCCCATTCCTACCTGCAGGTGACATCTGTAATGCAGCACAGCCAGAGGTGCAGCCTGGGCTTGCAGATGGTCAACCCACATGGGAGACAGCCGCTCCCAGGGAAACACCAATGGTATGCTGGCATGGGGTACAATTTGTGGCCTGACCCTGCAATTGTGCACCAGCCCACCAAAATATGTCCCCAGACAGCCCACTCCCGCCCACTCCCGCCCACACCACCAATAATCCAGCCCCAGTCCCACCCACCCCACTGACAATGGGCCCTAACCGTAGAATAATAAAACAGTACTCACATAACGTTGCAGCTGCTTGCGTAGAAGAAACTGTAAAGGAAACCAAAAACTTTTGTTACCTATGGTCAGCCCAGCAAAAACAAATCAGAACGACTACTTTCCGATCACGGCCCCCCTTAAAAGCCATCCCTGGTGGTCTGCTGACCCTCACCCCCCAGTAAAAACACATGTGCCCATTCCCAGAGGCAGATTGTCAGATTGCACTAGCAATCTGCCCCCTGGGAGGGCTACATGAGAGCCCCCCCGTTTTGGGTGGGAAGAGGGCCACCCCTCTTTCCATTACAAACATCTGTGGTGGTTTAGTGTCCCGCCCCACCCCCCAACTAACTCATGTATATTTTTATAATTTCTTTTCTGTTTTTTCCCTTTCTGTTGGGGGAGATGGGCACATTATTGTGCCCATCTGCCCCCAGGGTGGGCAAAACATACTGCCCCTTGCATTGGGGGGCATTCCAATATTTTATGGTGGCATCCAAATGGATGGGGGGCATCTCGTGTATTCCTTCCTAGTGGCAGATTGCACTAGGTATCTGCCCCCAGGGAGGGCTACATGAGATGTCCCCCATCCATTTGGGGTGGGGGAATGGCCATCCCCCTTTCCACTAAAAACTCCATGGTAGTTTAGTGGCCCCCCAACCCCACCCAAACCCAATGTTCTTTTGTTTGCCTCTTGCCTAGGGGCAGATGGGCACATTAGTGTGCCCATCTGCCCCTAGGGTGGGCAGAACATACTGCCCCATGGATTGGCAGGGGCATTCCAATGTTTCCTGGTGGCCCTCTCCCCCCACCCCGAATGGATGGGGGGCATCACATGTACTCCTTCCTAGGGGAAGATTGCACTAGCAATCTGCCCCCAGGGAGGACTACATGAGATGCCCCCATCCATTTGGGGTTGGGGGAGAGGGCCACCCTCCTTTCCACTAAAAACATCCATGGTTGTTTAGTGCCCCTCCACCCCACCCAAAACACATTTTCTTTAAGTTTCCTTTTTTTGTGCCTCTTTTGTGCCCATCCGCCCCCAGGTGGGGCAAAACATGCTGCCCCATGCTTTGGGGGCCGGGGGAGGAGAAGGCCGCTTGCAGAGTAAACAGCCTCCTCTCCCCCACTTGACAAACAGATCCCTGGTGGTCTAGTGGCATTGCAGGGTGTGGATCGAGTGATCTGCATCCAATCCACACCTAGCAATGCTTCAAAAAAGGTGTCATTGGAAAGGGGAGACTCTCCCCTTTTCAATTACACCTCCTTTGATCTAAACGGCACAATAATACCGCAGATCGAGGGAGAAAAAGAAGGAAACTTACCTTCTGTTTTCACCGCAGCAGCTGAAATGGCTGCTGCAGTGAAACTTACTTTCAGTTTCACATCAGCACGCATTACACATGCTGATGTGAAACTGAAGGAAATCCAACCCCGTGGCCGTGCCACATAGCCCATGGGTTGGATCTCACTTTTGCTATCAAGCAAGTTATCTTGTCCTTGGCAAAACAAAGGTAATGCTAAGGACGAGATTGCTCGTCATTGGAATTTAAGGGGTTAATATACTTAGAATACAAGAACAATATAAAAAAGATTAGCAGAAAATGTAAACGAAGGAGGAAACAAAATATCTTTGCATAGATTGTTAAAATAAAGTGAGCAGTTAAAATATATCCCGACTGGGATTACAAACCGTGATTAATGGTGTCTGCACCAATTGATTGGTGTGGTATATTTAATAAAATAAAGAATTGAATAAAACAACAGGCAAGTATTGATGATTGAAACCAATCTGTCATCATGGGCGATACACCTCATTTACATTTTTGAAGGTCATTACCGAGATAGGCAACGAAAATAAGGAAATATCATTCGGAATGTGTCAGAGGCACAACCAATGAGACACTTATGGTGTGGCCTCAGGGGGGTTTGCTGTCAAAAAATGTATTGCGGCATATGACAACATACTTGCATGCCACATATAAGAGAAAAACGTTGAAGAAAAGATTAGCCATTTTAGAGCTTTGGAAAATGTACCAGATTGAGAAGGAAGATGCAGCCTATAGTGAGTGGATGCTCAATCAGCATGAAGGGGAGGATAAAACGCCTTCGGCTCCCCTTTCCTCTCCTCAAATGAAGGGTGCCCATACAGAGGGGAAGTAATTTGACACTTTGAAAGAATTAAAAGCAGCTGCGGGGTATATTAATCCAACGTATGCGCCCCTGCTTGTAGCAGCAAGGATAATGCAGAAGAGTGCAAGAGCAGAGAACGCAAAGATATATCAACACATGATGAAAGTAAACAGCGTGATGAAAGGAAGGAGTGACAAGATAGATGAATAGAAATAGAGGAAAACGCAGGGAAACAGAAAGAAATAAAAGATAAAGTTAAGGGAATAACAATAGTACAGAATGAATGGATGGGAGGACACATATTGCTTAATCTAGACGATAAGGGCCTTGTTGGGGGTTCAAGAAAGAGTGGAGAGAGAGAAGAGCAGAAAAGAAAAGAGAAGAAAGAAGAAAGCGCATATAAAGACGAGAGGGACAAAGAGTGCAAGCAAAGGCAAGAACGAAGAAGACATGAGGCAAGAAAGAAAAGAGAAGGAGAGGCTAGAAGAGAAGAAATATGAAGAGATAGAAGCCCAAAGAATCAAAGTATGTAGGTTGCAACGAAGGTGACAGGAAGATGAATTGAGGGAGATGAGAATAGAAGAAGAAATTAATAAGATTAGGGGATTAAAAAAGGATGAAATAGAATAATTATGCCATTGAAGCATAGTGCCGATTGATGCACAAGAATGAATGGAGGCGGAGAGAGGGTCACAACAGCCCCGTAGTGAGCTGCAAGGAATGCTGTGATCAGAACGGGTTGGTGTTAGGATACAGAGGACATAGAGCAAATGCTTGGGAAGCTATATGGGCAAATGAGGGACATTGGAAGGTACGAAACCCAAGAGAATATAGAAGGATCAAGATATACAGGACAGATGACAGCAGGAAACATGTGCACCGTGGGATAAAAGGGTAGCATTATTTTACCACATTTGTTTCAGTGGCTGCCTGAGCCAGTGCAACGGCAATTGAAAAACAGGTGGGAATGCAGGTAAAGCCATGGGCAGAAATACAGTTGACAATTGTCCATCACTGCTGATTAACGCAGGAGAATAAAAATAAGAAAGCAGAGAACAGAAAGCAGGAGGAAGCACATTTAGTTCAGAAGAAATTGTCCAAGATAACCATTAAGGGAGTGGTATTGACAAGTAACGAAGGAGGGGTGACACAGGAGACACAGTCAGGGCATCACAACAACACTGGATATCTCACAGATCAGAGTGGGTACAATTTTTGGCCAAGAGGAAGAGGGAATGGGTCTAGAGGAATTGGACGAGTTGGATTTTCAAAACTCTCTGGCAAGAGGAGGGCTAAATGGTTGGCAGCCAGAGCAATTCTGGAATTGTGGAAATATGGGACATATAGCTAGGACATGCAGAAGCAGAGGAGGCATGCAACCGAATTGGCAAGCTCCAAGAGGGGGATGGGTTATGCTCAGCAATAAAATGCAGAACCGCAGTAATATTATGATCAAGATCACGCGTATGCTCAGACACATCTCCAACAAACGCAGCTAGCACTGCTGAAAATGCAATCGCTGCAAGGGCAGCCACAGCAGTGATCCATACAAACACAACAGGCCCCGCTGCAGCAAACACCAATACAGCAGGCTATGGTACTACAATGGAACATGACATCAGGAACACAGCAGGCACCCACACCCAAAATGGGGAGTTTAACTGTGATAGGAGTACATTATTTCACTGGTACGGGGATGAATTTATATCCACAATAGGAAAGCCCACAGAGTGGCTTGATGTGTTCGGTACCATCACTGACACCAGACCCCCAAGAGGAACCAAGGGTCAAGGTGATGATAGGAGGCAAGACATTTTCATTTTTAGTAGACACTGGAACCACCCGTTCCTGTGTCCGTGAGTGAAAATATTCAATGTCAGGAACTGCCATAAATGCTCAAGGGTTCTCTGGGGTGACACTTTTACAGATGATGTTGCTAATTTCAATTGGAGGACATGATATGACAATGCCATTGTTATACTCTAGGCAGATTCCAGTCAATATATTGGGATGCGATTCAATGACAAAGCTTAACATGACAATGGCCCTCACTATAACTCTGGAGGTAGCCGTGCCCTTATTACGGGCACGGCTGCCACCGGAGTTGCTGTTTTTTGGCACCTGCGAATGGGCAGTAACCGGGTCATGCCGAGTTTAGCGGACCCGGTAATTGCCCATTCGCGGGTGCCGTTATGGCCGGCATCCCGATCCCCATTCTGCCCCATAGGGCAGAATGGGGGTCAGGAGCATGGTTGCACCGGCACCGTTTGTAACGGTGCTGGTGCAATCATGAGTTCTGCTCGCGGGTGCCAGTATGCACGCCTGGTCAGACCAGGCATGCAGTCTGACACCGGCGAGCAGAACTCGTAGTGTGGTGGAGAGGTAACAATGGCACCGGTAGCACTACCAGCACCATTGTTGCCTTTCCGCCACACTCATAATGAGGCTCAATATCTTTTACTGATGAAGAAATAGTGTGCTCTACTCCAGGGATACACTATATGAATTTGGCAGAGTTTATACTAGCCTTTACAGGCCAGAAAACATTAGGAGAAGTGCCTTTAGATCCAGAAGAATGTTTGCATGGAGTGACTATTTTATTGTCATGGTTACACAGGTTGGCAGGTAAAATATTGAGAATACCTGATGAATTTTTGTTCAGGCCAGTCATTCCCATGGATGATGAGGAAGGGCAGATCATTCCCTTAGAATTAGAAGCAGCAATGGCCATAGAAGAAAAAGTGATGCTGCATGGAACTGACAATGAGGGAAGAGAATGGAGAACAGTGATAGCCCTCAGTGAAGGATATAGGTTGACAAATTTGAGAAACTGTTTAGAGATGACGATTCTGATGATGAACTAATGTTTTTTCTAAGTGTCACCTATAGGATTAAAGTGATGAATATAGAAATACCACAGAGAATGGCAATGGTAAACAGAAGATAGCTATTTCTTTCAACCGGGAGCTCCTTTACATGAGCAAAGCAATATTGGATGTCTAGAGAGGTGGCTGAAGGTATATGTGAGACCATTTCCGCTTTAATGAAGCAAGGCATATTAGTGCCATCAGACTCATCATGTAACATGTCAACAAAAAATAAAAGGTGGGGTCATGGAGATTTATCCAGGACCTTCGCCCTCTGAACAATATAGTAGAAGCTGAGTTTCCTGTGGTTCCAAACATATGACGATATTGTGTAATATCCTTTCCACAGCCAGATATTTCACAGTTGTCGATTTTAAAAAATTCATTCTTTTCGATTCCCCTCCATGAAGACTCACAAGATTTGCTTTCCTTTTCGTATAGAAGAATCCACCTGAAACATACTCCTTTGTCTCAGGGGTAGTGTGAGTCCCCTTCCATTTTTAACATAGTGCTCCAGATGGACTTGAGTAATGTCCAACTCAAAAGTGTTATAATTCAGTATGTGGATGACATTTTGGTGTATTGTGAGAAAGAAGAAGGTGCTTGTGTTTTTGATTTCAGCACATACATTCAACTACTTTTAAAAGAACTTAAAGAAGCGCAAGTAGATAAGAGCACTATAACGTGGACAGAGGAGATGACTGAAGGGTTTGAGGAATTGAAAAAAGCAATCAGTACAGCCCCTATGTTGGGGATACCAAATTATAGTGAGGAATTATATTTAGTCTCCCATTCAAATGGAGAAGTCATGACAGCAATGCTTAGACAGAAGATGACATTAAGACATGGGCCCTCATTACGACCCTGGCGGAAAGTGACTGACCGGACCGCAACAGCGCAAATAGCGTTTCCGCCATTGCACGAAGGAGCAAAGAGCGGTCCATTCCGACCCATCGGGCACGAGCACCACGCCATGGCGGAAGTGCAAAGTCCGCGAAGGCGGAAATGACCCCAAAACGGCCCACACCGCCGCCGTACGGCGCCCTAGGTGCAATACCGCCACCCATCACAGCGGAAACCGCAGAGTGCGCCTACCGGAAAGTACGGTGACCGGAAATATACGGAAACGGAAGCAAATACATGGCCCCGGAACGGGAAACATCCCGCCGTACACCTATAAAACCACTAAAACCACACAACCACCAAAAACACTACCCTGAGACACACCCCAACCCGTCATCCACCCTAGCGAAAGCAAGAATAATGGGAAAAGTAGCGAAGAAAGCGTGCGACCGCAAGCGGCAGGTCCACTTCTCCCGTGAGGAACTCACCGTGCTAACAGAGACCCTCCAGGACAATGCTGCCGTCGTCTTCTCCACGCAAATGACCAGGACGGCACTTGCGAACAAGAAGGCCATATGGGCTCTGGTGGCACAGCGGGTAAGCGCGGTGGGGACCGCACCCCGCACCCCACAGCAATGCCGCAAGCGATGGGACGACCTGCGGATCCGCGTCCGCAGCATACTCTCTGCCAACCGCAACATTGCCACAGCCACCGGGGGAGGTCCTGAGTCACCCATCAAGTTGACCCCCTGGGAAGAAATCTGTGCCTCCACCATCGGAATGGAGAGCATTGAGGGAGTTGGAGGGATGGAGAAAGGAGTGCAGACATCAGAAGAATCAGGTAGGTGGGCCAGATAAAACAATGCCAAATCCACAATGTCCAATCATGTGAAGAACCATGTGTCCACATAGTGCTACAGAAACACATGTCCAGGAGAACGTCCACACACATCGCCCTCATAGCGCACCTTAAAACCACAATAAATACATAAATAAATAAAAACCCCTAAAACACCCACCACACTTCCAGCAGGCACACCCTAACTGCAGGCTGCCAAACAACTGCACCCTCACCCCACACACAAATGAAAGCACCTCCAAGGCCCCGACCCAAATCACCCTCATTTACCACCCCAAAGCAAGTGATACAATGCCATTCCAATACCCACAGACCCAATAATAACCCTCGCCCTCCTTTACTCCACCACAGGGTCCGAACCAAACGACGAGCAACAGAACACCCCTACCAGCACACCTGCAAAGAGGGCCAAGACCAACGGCCAAAGACCCTCCACCTCAGCTGCACGCATCAAGACACGGCAGCAGCACAAATCAGGTGGCAGCACAGAGGAGGGAACATCAACAGGCACCCCAGCAGCCAGCATGCCCACAACACCACCACCACAGGTCCCCCCAACGGATGCCACAGAAGGCACTGGCTCTGGTGGCAGCAGCACCATAGCTGACACCCCATTGATGGCAGCATGCTCCGACACAGAAGACGGGGATGTGGAAGTCAGATCCATCCATGACCTGTCCCAATCCCCCTGTCTGTCCCATCCCGTACAACATGAGAATACCACGCAGGGGAACCCACAAGACGAGGACTGGCCATCCCCCCCAAGCCCTGTGGCAAGGCAACATGAGGTCAACAGCCCCTCTGTGACACCCCCGCAAATGGGCATGGCCCAGCAGAGGCAACAGTCCCTCGACCAGTTAATGGGCCAACAGCAGCAACTGGCCACGCTCCTCAAGGACCATGCCGATGAATGTGGGCGCACTAAGGCAGACATAGAAACATCAACTGAGACACTCAGGGCAGAAATGGAGAGAGGTACAGAGACACTAAGGGCACAAATGGAGAGTAGCACCGAGAGCCTGAAACTCCAAATGGAGAGTAGCACCGAGAGCCTGAGAGTCCAAATGGAGAGTAGCACCGAGAGCCTGAGAGTCCAAATGGAGAGAAGCACCGAGAGCCTGAGGGGGGAACTGCATGCGACGTCCAAAGACGTATGTGCCGAACTTGCTGCAGTGCGCCGTGTGCTCACGGAGCTCTCACAAACCCTTAGGGACATGCATGGACGTGAGCAGGCAGAGACATCTTCCGTTGCTAGTTCCGTCCAGGGCAGCCCCCAACGTAGATCTGGGAGGAACCTGCGCTCCACAGGCAGGGGTGCCCCTGACACCCGCAGAGGGGGCTTGCAATAGCGACAGCCCACTGACAATGAGCATCTTTGGACACTGGTGTTCGGGGGGGAGGTAGGAGGGTGGAGGGGGTGTGTTGGGCTCACTTGGGTGGCGGGTCGATAGGGTGTTCAACATGATATCACATATGCCATAAACAAGTGCATGATCAACCAATGAGATGTGTCGACTATGAACTTGATGTACTAGGCCATCCTAGGCGTATAGTGCATATTGTGCATGTCCCAGACACACGCAGTGCCACGAGTCCCGTGTCCATGTATCAGCCACCAGGCGTGAGTGTCAGAAGCATGCATCAATGAGATGCTGACGAATGTCACGGCCCTCCGGTGCCTCGCAGACTCCTTGAGGTGCTGCCACATCCCCACCCTCATCATGACCATCATCAGGTGCTTGCAGTTCTGCGTCAGGGGGCATGGGCACATTTCTACGTACGCACATGTTGTGGAGCATGACACATGCCATCACCATCTTTGCAACCTTCTCATGGCGGTACAGGAGTGCCCCGCCAGACCTGCTGAGGCAGCGGAAACGAGTCTTCAGTAGGCCGAATGCCTGTTCAATGACTACACGGGTACGTGAGTGGGCATGGTTGTAGTCCTGCTCTTGCTGGTTCCGTGGGTTCCGAACTGGTGTGAGGAGCCATCTCTTCAGTGGATACCCAGCATCACCTGTATGTGGACGATAAACGTATGATGTGGAATGCCATTGCTACGTACGCACACCCCCACCCCCTCCCTGCCAGGTCATTGCCGCATCACATACCCCGCATCATCATGCATGAAAAGAGACTCACCGAGTAGCCAGGATCTGTTCCCTGCATGTCGCTCCATGTAGCGTGGTATAGTAGAGTTCCTCAAGACCATAGAATCATGGGTTGATCCAGGGAATCTGGCACAACAATGTGTAATGATCCTGTTGGAGTCACACACCATCTGTACATTCAGGGAATGATATTGTTTTCGGTTGCGGTACTGGGCCTCCATGGCATGTGGGACGATCAATTCCACATGGGTGCAGTCGATGGCACCAATGCAACCCGGTATGCCGGCAAGTGCATGGAATCCCACTTTGGTGTTGGTAATGTCCTGCTCCGAGCGTGGTAGAGAGATGTAGTCGTCTGCGTGCTTCAGGAGGGCATCGAGCACTTGCAACAGTGTCCGTGAGAACAGTGGCTGAGAAATGCCATGCAACTGTCCGACTGTGTGCTGGTAGGTGCCTGTGGCCAGGAAGTGGAGTACAGACACCACCTTCAGTAGGGGTGGAATGGCGGTTGGGCTGTCTATCATGCTGACAAGGTCAGCCTGTGTCATGTCCACTATTGCGGCTATGGTGTCCCGGTCCAAACGGTAGAGGGTGTGGATCTGCTCATCAGTGAGGTTGAACGGTCGTGCTCGGAGGCGTGGGATTGCGGGCTGCCTGCGTGGTGGTAGTGGCTGTGCTGGCGGCCCTTGCGGGCCCTGCCTTGGCCTCCTCCTCCCCCTGCGTCTCCTCCGTGCGGCCGCTTGTAGTTGGTGTTCGTCGTCTTCTTGGAGTTGCAGTACTTGCAGTGCTATTAGGTCCCCCAGGGCCAACATCGCGAGTCCTGCCGGTAGCATTTCGGAGTGGGTGTGGTTGTGGGAGGAGACTGGGTGTGCATTTTATGTGTTTTCAGGCCGTATGGCCTCCACCTGTGGTGAGTCATTCCACCTGTGCGAGCTGCTCTCCACTTTGGGCGAGCACGTCCCGCACACAACGCTGCTAATCGAGGAACGGCACCTTGCTATTGCAATCATGTATTTGTACCCGATGACCGTGTGACATTTGTTGATATGTACAATCGGCTAGGGTCCCATTGTTTCACATACAATCTTTGCAGTCGCGAACAGACTTGTGATGGGTCAGTGGAACGTAGTACTCGAGTAACGGTGGGCCCTCATGCATCACTGTACAGGGTTGCAACGACGGCCGGCCCATCCCATTAGTGGGTGATGGCAGTTGACATTTACACACACAGCTGCACTAGATGGATTAATTTGTGAATTCAAACGGCCACAGATGGCTTTTCGACGTGATGTTGCAAATGAGGAATTCGAAGGCCGGCGCTTTCGGTTTTCAGCTAGCGCCGGGGAGATGCCCACAGGTCTGACTGCAAATATAACGTTCTATTGTTCGATGTCCTTGAGACAGAGGCCATGGCGAGGAAGCAATGATTGATATGAATAGTTTGGGATGCGCATTTGTGACGTGGGCGATGAGGCCGGACGTTCCCAAATTCAAGTAACTTCACATCACTGAAATTACGGGCTGGGACACTGTGTATTTTGCAGGCTGCATGACGCACAGACTCAATGGAAATTCCGAATGTTTTGTGAGTAAATATTCAGGCGTTTTCATGACAGGATGAGGGAATGATGTATGGATGCATGGGCAGGTGATTTGATACAGGGTTTGCCATGTACAGGGCTTCTTGGGATCTATCCGCCTCCCCTGCGCTATGTGATGCAGGGCTGCCATAGTGGGTCCATCGTCTATCTGGCCTTGTTGAGCCCTCCCTGTCTCGACGCGCCTTCAGACACTTGTGTCCATGCACGTTAACATTCCCATCTGATGGAATCTGTTTTGACAGACGCATGCACAGGTACACTCGTTTGGGATGGTGTTTACACCTCGATGTCGATAGTTGAGACTCGCAAGTGGTTTTGGGGTGGTGATGATCCTTTGGAGTGGGCTAGCATGCATATGGCTGTGGATTTAGTGTGGTCATTGGAGTGAGTTGTTCGAATGTGGTTCTGATGGGCAATCTGTTCTTTGTCTTTTCTTTTGGTTGACAGGTATCTCCTGCCCTTTTGCCACTGCCATCTGTATGCCACTCCTGCAGATGGCGTGTACTCCCGACACCTGCTGCTTCGTGTTCATCAGTGGAGCAGCATTACGATCTTATGGGACGATCGCCAATGGCCCACATGCCCTTACGCAGTACTAGTGGCTCGGAGCAACATTTCGGCCTTTCAGTTGGACTAGTGCCTCCCCATTGGGACGGGCCTGCGGTTCTGTGCGCTTCCATGTTGCCTTTTCGTACGTGAATGTGGCTCTGTGTACCATGATGGGAGAGGGCGTCACACGAGTAGTAGCTGGTCATTCCTTGCGGATGCAGCCCACGATGGTGATATGTGTATTGTAGTTCATGGACTAATGGCTGTATGAGCTTGGTGATTTGGTTGTGCATTAAATTTCTATTCTGAGATAGGACGTGTAGCGTTCTTCTTTGCGAGTGATGTGGCATATTCCTATTTGGGGAGCCATGTGTTGTGAGGAGATCTGCATTGGGTTCCGGTTTCGGTGTATAGTCGCGTGGTACTGTGCTGGACGCGTTTGCCTACGGAGCCCAGTGAGGTCAGGGATGGGGGCTGCCAATATGACTGTTTGAATGTTGTCATGCTCAGGGGCGGGGGATTGGGTTTTGTGTAACAGACGCCGGTCAGCCAGGTGGACTGGTGGAATGTTGTGCATTTCAGAATATTGCTGGTCACAGGTGCCTGTGTTTGCGTGCGTTTCGGGGGGGGGGTATGTGGTCATGTCCATTGGAATGGGTTCTGTATTCGTGCCATCTGTGCCCTGCAGCTCCCATTGGCCCCTCTTGTGGATCTTTTGTTCGTTGGCATGCATGGGTGACTTGTACATTTCACTGGTAGCATTGTGACTTCATTGCACCTACGAGGAGTTGTACTTTGTGGGCAGGGAGCGGTGTACAGGCACTCAGTGGGGCCATTTACGGTTGATTCGCGATGCCGTACTTCTCACCATGGCGGAATGGTGCTTTCCGCCATGCTTGATGGCGTTAGGTACATGTCCGCTAGGGTCGGAATTGGCGTACCCTTGCGCCATGGTGGTATTTACGGTTTGGCATGGCGCGCGCGCGCGTACTTGGTGCAGTTAGCGTTGGCGTTCACTACGGTGTCGCTAATGGCTTCGTACTTTGCGGTGGCGTGTCATAGTCGCACCGAGCGCTATTCAATGGCGGTATTGCATCTCCGCCATCGTTTTCCGATTTCCGCCAGGGTCGTAATGAGGCCCATGGACATAAACCACTGGCATTTTATAGTGGGATTTTAGATCCAGTAATGAAGGGACACTATCCCTGTGAGCAATCTTTAGCTGTTGCCTCATTTGCAATTGAAAAAGCTTTAAGTATAAGGATGGGGTGCTCAGTAACTCTATTTGTAGAGCATGCATTATTTGCAATTTTAGAGAAACCCAAAAGTACATTGACTACACAAAGAGCATCAGGATACGAGGTGATTATTTACAAACCCACGGTTAAAAATGTTCGATGTAAGACAGTGAATCCAGCAATGTTTATAGCACAATGAGTAGTAGAGGATGATTGTACAACGCATATTGAGAATTATGATGAAAATCCCACAAGTTAGAGAAAATGCTATTGGGAGGGGAGAAGTTGTTTTTATTGATGGTTCTTCAAAAATTAACCAGATGACTGGGGAATGGCAAATGGGAGCAGCAGTAATGAAACTGAATAGCGAAGGTGAATTTGAGGTTGTAACAAGCATGAGGATGCCTCTGAATTATTCAGCACAGGCTGTAGTATTAGTGGCGAAGCTTCGAGAATGAGGAAGTGATGTGTCTCTGACTCCGCCTATGTGACATCAATGGTACACACAGGTCTGTCATGCTGGAAAAGGAGGGGCTGCCTTCATGCAGCTGCCACTCCAGTGTAACATGCAGCCCTATTTGGTAGGCTCATAGAAGCATTAAGTCTCCCATTGAAGCTAGCAATCGTGAAGTGCTCAGCACATTTTAAATGAGCAGATTTAATTTCCTGCGGAAATGAAGCCGCAGATGTAGAGGCTAAAAAAAGCAGCCCATTATCCACCCATATCTAGTTTAGGGAAAGGAGGACTTTAACATGCTGTCTATTGTTCAGTTAATTGAAGTACAAAGTCGAGCTCCACAAGAAGAAAAAGATTTATATAGGAAGCAGGGGTGTTCTTTATCCCCCACTGAGGCATTTTGGAGGCAGTATAGCACTGAGCCAGTTATGCCTGTAGCATTATTATGAGTAGCGCTGGAGCAGCTTCATTACCCAGTACATACAACTCAAGAGAGTCTAGTTGCAACAATTGCAGAAGAGTGGTTCTCACCTAATCTCTTGGAACATGTGACACAGTACATTGTGAATTGCATTGCGTATCAGAAAGGTCTCTGCACATACCCTGATGCCTTGTGCACTGCCAAGTTTATGGTACACGAGTTGTTCCCCAGGTGGGGGGTATGCAAAGGTTTGCTGTCTGACTATGGACTGCATTTTGTAAAGGAACTTTTTGAACAGATAGTACTTCTGTTAGGCATAAAACACAGATTTTCATCTGCCTATCATCCACAGGCCAATGGTATCTGTGAGAGACTAAACAGACTTCTTAAAGAGAGAATAGCCAAAATTAAGATCACTTTAAAAAAGGTTTGGTTACATTCTCTGCCCCTTGCTTTGTTTGCACTAAGAAACCAACCTAGTTCAGATTACCACCTAACTCCCCATGCGTTGGTGACTGGATGCTGTATGAGAACCCCATTAACAAGGGTAAGAACGGATACCCACAGTGTAGATAGGGCATTAGGTGACTAATGCATGATTATTTAACAGCAATGATTGCAAGTGATACTTTCATGTCTCAACAGATCAAGAACAGAAGGGAAGGATCAAAAGGAAGCACAATAGACAATCGATCCCATGAAACAGAAGTCCTGCTTAAACCTCCAGAACTGTACCCAGGACACCAGGTACTAATGCGCAAATTCAAACGCAACTGGAGAATGCCTCGCTTTGAGGGTCCCCATGAAGTAGAGGCAGCGAGCCCCACTGATGTGAAATTGAGGATGCGAAGAGCCTGGCTACATCTACACAATGTCAAACCATAAAAAGGCAAAACATCATCCCCTCCCGAAGACATCCTAAGAGAAGCAAGAGAAGTAGTTACACATGTGCTGATCTGTATAACAAAACATGACAAGTAGTTACGTGCATACAGACTCACCAAATGGTGAGAAACGAGAATAAGGAGAAAGACGTGCACACAAGCCATATGGATTAGGATTCAATGTTTTTCAAAATCAACTAAAGATTATTGGTTTCCAGAAGAAATGATAAGGAGAAAATAGACTTGCAGCTACCTTGGAACACTCCTTTTAGGCAGGTTTAAAGGTACAATGAGAGAAAAGTCCGGAACCTTGAAGAAAAAAGAATATCGACTATCATTTATTATACCCATTATGACACCAGTATACACATTCTTATCTGTTCTTTTTTCCTACATACTGCAGACTAATCAAGCTTTAGTTCGAAGAGGAATAAACATTACTACATTTTTGCAGGGCCAAATAACAACTGTATTGTCTGGAGAGTGATCATTGCAATAATTCTCCAGTTTTTGATATAGAAGTGATTAAAAAGGAGATAACACATTTACATATTAAAGTAAACATAAAATGGAGAGGCTTCAACATTTTAGAGATTCATTACCATCCAACACATTAATAGGTTTTCATGTGATATTGATGGTGTTATCAGCTGTTATAATGATTTGTGTTTTTCTCCTTATTATCATGACATTGCGAAGTGTTGGAGGAAATGGCACTAACATGCAGGGTATTAATGGCACTTATATGAAGGGTATTAATGAAACACTAATTATTGTCCTCTCTGAAGGCACAGACAGCCTGTTTTACTATATAACTAGGAGTTTATTTTGATTTAAAAGGGATGTTGAGGAGAACCATGAAAGTATGAATACATATCTTGCCATGAATGCAGCAAGAACCTTTATTGCAAGAGAAAAGTCTCGACATGACGTAAAATGCCTTCGTCATCTAGCAGCATGCACAACCAGGGGACAATTTGAAGGAAAATGGGCTATGTAACAATGGCAATCATAATTGGCATTCCCATATGAAGATACCTATGTGAAAAAAAATAAGGATGGAAAATGGATTAGGATGGACAAGCAACAAATGTATGTATTCATCCCAGATAGGAGAATGAATAAAGGTCGTCCAAATGAAGAAGTTTAATTGCTCAAACATCATTGAAAAACCAGGGGAGTCAAGATGTGGAGAAAGTCCTCAGTTAGTGATATATGGACGTGTTTTCACTAATACGGGATGGGAAGAAGGGCTATTGGCCTGCCCTGCACATCTATTGAATAAAGAAACAGCAAATATAGTGCAGATAGTGAGTGACAAATGTCTGGAATCATGGGCCAAGTATTCAAAGTTACTCACATGGGTCGACAATGAAGCAGGACCAGTTTCTATAATACCACTGAGAAATGCAACAACATGCTTCAGGAATGATGGCCTGATCCTGGCTGGGAAAATAAAGGATGTGGACAGATAATTCAAGTCCCAAGAATTAATGTAGGAACTGGAGTGTTGATGGATCGATATTGAGCCCGTGGATCCAGAGCCTACAGTCAGTTGCCTAAGCATTTGGAAGGCGTATGCTCTATGGTAATGCTGAATGTGCCAGCATTAGTGATTCCCCAAAGTCATCTCCATATTGATGAATTTCCAAACATGGATGAACATCTGAGGATGAAGAGATCACCCGAACTTTGTCGACTGAAGAGCAGCAATTATTTTTCTGCAAAATCAATGGAGTCTTGTGACAATATTCCAGATGAGCATAGATTGTTCAGCAAGATGGCAAAGATAATAACATGTGGTAAGATCTACACTGGCAGTACAATGCAGTCTCTTAGAACTAGAAAAAAGGAACACATTGCATCTATTTACAGTCAGGATCCTAGACTGCCGTCAGCAGTGCATTGGCTGATGGATCATCAAATGGAGGACAAATCTAACATCAGGTTCACTGGTCTTAAAAGAGTTACACTAAGCAAAAGAGGGGGCAATAGGGAAAAGTTCCTACGACAGACAGAGCCAGAATAATTTGCCACTTTAGGGCAACTGAGAATGGGTTAAACTTTGATCACGAAATGAGCTCTTTCTTGTAACAATGTTAATTCCAGTAAAACCACTGGCTATAAAATAACAATTTTATAAGATGGGGATGCATAATTGAAGGACATATGTTTGTAATTCCCCGAAAAAAATGTCTTTGCTAGTTCACACTGATAGACATACAAGGTAAGATAAATGGGTAATTCACAGAATGCAGGATTTGAAGCTCAGGCAGCAAGTAGGATGTTTTGTGATATGGTACACACTTCTGGGATGTACCACTGCACATCTGGTCCCAAAACTTCCAACAACCATGTATTGGAGTTAAATTACATGTAACTGCACTTTAGTAACAACTTGTGCTGGAACTGTACATTGTTAGTACAATGCATCATTCATAATATGAGCGTATCTAGGTGACGCGCACATCCTTGGCTTTAAATAATGTGAATTCGGAATTTGGAAGTTCTACTTCTAAGTGTTGTTGAGGAGTAATTGACTAATAAATGGCTCACATTAAACTTATACTAATATATTTCTAGCAATTCATTCGAGCAGAAGCGCAACAGGCAATTTCAAATTAAATTGTTCACTTCCTGGGGAAAGTGGACAAGAACACCCTCACAGGTTGGTACATTCGGAATAAGGGGCGGAGCTTAGCACCGCCAGCAACATATAAATAACCAAAATGGCGGCAGCGATTCTAACTAGGATCGCGGCCGCGACGAGAATTTAGCTCCTGGAATTGAGGTAAATTAATAGGTTTTAGGGTTTGTGTACCTGCTGGGTATCTCTGGGCAAGTACATGACCATTACACCCCATTGAGGGCATGGTTTTCAACCACTTTTGCTGATAGTGAGTATAATACATGACTGTTAGTGTTGTGAAGAGTTTTCTCAATTCTGAAATGACTGTGTGCAACTGGAGTCAATAGAATGAGGTGAGGATTATATACAACACACCATTATTAAAAAAACCATCAGTTGTTTAAGTTAACAGGATCAATATGTGGCAGTGGAAGCTGTAGAAGGAAATGCAGTATATGGTATCCAACCACAGGGAACATTTAAATGGATGATGAAATGTTGATCAGACTTTAAATGGTGTAGTGCTAATTTGAGGCATGTTTAGTTGCTACATGACCTTCACTTTTTTAGAACTACACAGGTATTAACCCGGGATTGAACTTTCCATCAACACTACTTCACCCAATAGCAAGATTTAGATGCTTCACTGGGGTGAGCATTAAACTCAATTAATTGATGAATTGGTGAAATCACTGCACTAATTTAGAACATTATAATATACAAAGACGGCATGTTTCATACATAGGGCACAGGATGCTTATTACTATTTCTGAGCATAGAAAGGAAGTTAAGTTGAATGGAATTTGTGTGCATGATCGTACTTAACTGGTATGTAACAAGGTGTGCATGGTATCCAGTCTTTCCATCGGAAGAGTTTCCAATGAAACATTTTTGATCAAAACGTATCCATCAAACAAATATGCATTGCATGCATATATGTGTGGGGTAAAGGGTTAATTTTCGTTGGGACGGGGTTTTAAGGGTAAACAACAGGGGCTTGAAGGCACCCCCCAATAAAATGTACAAAAAAATGCATTCGATGCAAACATTTTTGATGGGTAATTTTCGATGCAAAAACTTTTGTTGTAAAGCTTTCGATGGAAAAACCATACCCCGGTGCGCAACATTAGGGTGTGAAGTGAGATGGAATAACTGTCACTCGAAATTCATTTGTTTTTTTGTTTGTTTGGTATAGCGCAGAACCAAACCCAAAGGGTAGCTGGGCGCAGACAATACAAGGATACAGGTACAAGGATACTTGAGAACTTGGTTACAGGAAATACAGTTATACAGTACAAATTAGAGACAAGGTGCATGTACGAGCAAGTGCAAAGAAAAAGTTAAAGCTAGTTGACCAGAAAACCAGTTAATCTCATTACAATCATCAGGGGTCTCTAGAGCAAGTGGCAGTGGGGATGTCGATCTAAGTGTCATTGGAACGTATCCAGGTGAGGACTTTCCGCCTGAAGCTAGGGTAGGGTTGGTCCATCCTGAGATCAAGAGGGAGTCTGTTCCAAGTTTGAGCAGCTATAACCGGGAAACTGGAGCCGCCAGCTGTACTCTTTTTGTATCTGGGCACCACTAAGGTGTAGGCATTGGTCCTTCTAGTGGGGTGATTTGAGATTCTCTTGTTGACTCTGTTTGCCAGGTAGGGGGGAGCTATGTTGTTAAGACATTTAGAGGTGAGGGAGAGGGTTTTGAGGGCAATCCTGTCTCTGATTTTTAGCCAATGGATATTTTTCTGGAGGTGGAGATATGAGCTCTATTAGGAATATTTAAAGCTGCTCTAATCGCGTTATTTTGGAGAGTTTGGAGTTTATCAAGGATATACTTGTTAGATCCTGCATAGAGAGCATTACAGTAATCCAGCTTGGATATGATGAGTGCATTAGCTAGAGTAATGCAGCTGGTCTCAGTTAGAAATGGTCTACATGCTCGGATCAATTTACAAGTATAAGCAGTGGAAGATGCTAATGAGTTAGTTTGTTTCTTGAAGGTGATCGCTGAGTCGAGATAGACCGCCGAGGGTTTTGACTGCAGGCATCACTTTGATGACATTATTGTCAATGTTGAATGAGGCATAGGTCGGGTCAAGTTTTTTGATGGCCAGCTCTGAGCCGAGGATCAGTATCTCAGTTTTGACGTCATTCATGCAGAGGCCGTGAGATGCCATCCATGAATGAGGAGATATATCTTATTTACTAAGGCTGTGTCTTCCAAGAAGTTGCCCGAAAGGGGGATAAGGATCTGAGTGTCATCTGCGTAATTAGTGTAGATGACACCCAGTCTGACACCCAGTCTGTCCAACTTGTTAGTAAAGATGTTATACATCGTCAGAGATACACATGATCCTTGAGGGACACCGCATGAAACTTGTGTGGGATCAGCGGCTGCTAGTGGGGAGAAGACTCTCATTGTCCGGTTTGCAAGGAAGGATTGTACCCAGGTTATGGCATCACTTGAAAAATGAGCGGCGGAACTGAGGTGATTGCATAAGACTGCGTGATCTATCAAGTCGAAGGCCGCAGATAGGTCAAGGAGGAGTAGCATAGCTGATCTGCCATTGTCCATCAACTCGTCAATTTGGGTCTTAAGGTCAATCAGGGCTGTTTCAGTACCATGAAGGGGACGGAAGCCAGATTGACATGAGCCTAGTAAATTGTTGGTTTCTAAGTAGTCCTGAATTTGCAGGTAAGCTACTCTGTCAATGATTTTAAGCAGAAATGGGACGGTGTTGATGGGTCTGTAATTTGTCGGTATTGCGGGGTCAAGTGTTTTTTTTTTTTAGCAAGGGGAGCACCCAAGATTGTTTTAGGTTATTAGGCACTATGTTAGACTTAAAGGATACCTTGATGAGTTTGGAGATGAAGGGGGCTAGGTCTCTAGCTGCATCTTTTATAATTTGGGCAGGGCAATTATCTCCTTTGCAGTTCGATGGCTTTAAAGATAGTATGATTTTTTCTGTCTCTAATATAGTTATTTGTCTGAAGCTAAATGGGTGAGCTATGTTAGGCTGGTTTAGAGGAAGCTGTGACTGAGGTGTGGGCTCCATTGGCAGGAGCAATGAGGCTTTTTTATTGGCAATTTTGGTTTGGAGCAAGCTAATTTTGGCCGCCAGGGCATTTTGTATATTGGTGCACCAGAGTTTATTTTTAGGAATGTTATCAGTCGGGGGTATGGGTGAATCCATTTCACGGAGGAGGGAGAATAGTTCCTTGGTATCTGATTTAGCCTTAGATATTCTATCATTAAAGGTATTCCTTTTTAGTGCTTATGATTTCCTTTTTATACTGTTTGGCGAGAGTGGCTAATTTAATTTTGTTCTCCTCAGTGGGTGCGTGTTGCCAAATTGACTGCAGTTTTCTTTTTTGAATTCTGAGGACTTTCAACTGTGGTGTGAACCAGTTGTTCAGGTGACAAAGTTGTTTGCTTTTACGAATTTTGGTAGGGGCAATCAAGGCAAGTGCCTTAATCATTGTACTGTTGTAGGCTTCCACAAGCGATGTAGGGTATGTGATGTTATCTAGATTGTCGAGAGTGGGGAGAAGGTGGGGTAAGAGTTGTCCTGCTGTGAAATCTTTTTTACTTCTGGTGGGGAGTGGCGGGGCCATAAGTATAGGTTTGGGTTGGATAAGGTCAAGTGAGGCATTGAATACAATTAAGTAGTGGTCAGTCCAAGATTGTGGCATTATGTTGGTAATGCTGATGTTGCAATTCCGATCAGCAACCCAGTCTAGGGTCCTACCTTTGGCATGAGTAGGGGAGGAGACTTTTTGTGTTAGGGCATAGTCATTCACTAGTGAAGCAACAGATAGGGCGTGTTTGTCATTACAGTAATTAAAACCCAGGTTAAAGTCTCCCAGTAGTAGAATTTGAGCATGGTCTTTAGTGTTATTAGTTAAGATACTAGTTAGGTCGTCCTCAAAGGATCCTAGTGGTCTAGGTGGTCTGTAGATGACATACATGGTAAGGGTGCGGTTGCAAGAAAGGTGAAGTTTAGCAGTAAGGAGTTCACATGATTGAAGTAGCAAGGTAGTAGCTAATCTTATGGGTAAGGTGGATTTGTGGATAATGGCTAGGCCACCTCCTTTGGTATTAGGTCTGTCGACTCTTAGTAGTTGGTAGCCATCAGGTATTGCTAGCATGATGGCAGGGCCGGCCACCTCATGGAGCCAAGTTTCGGTTATGACCAATAGGTCTAGGTTCTCATTGGTTAAAGTGTGGGCTACCATGGATCTAGCATTGATGAGTGACCCAGTTAGTGATAGGGTGCTAGTTGGTATAGTAGTGGGAAGTTGTTTATTTTTAGTTCGGGTGACTCCTAGTGATGGTGACTGGTTGGTTGCTATGAGGACAGGGTGGGGAGGGGCAGGTTTGAAGTATTGCGAACCTTTGTTTGCTAGATCGATATAGCCTCTATAGTTGTGGTAGGATGATGGTTCATGGAGACGGGACAATCTTGACCTCAGTCTCATGTTTCTATCCTTAGGGGGGTGTGAGGCAATGGATGCAAGTGCCATGGTGGTGAGGAGGCTCAGTACAAGGTGTAGTGTTTGGTATTGGGTTATTTTCATTATGGTTGTGGGCAGGGAGGTGTTAATGATAGGCAAATCCAGGTTCGGACTATAGGTGTAGACTGGTGCCGTATGCAAAGACGTGTAGCTGTATTAGTTATGGCAATTCGGTAGCAGGGAAGTCTAAGCAATCTAGTAAGAGACCGTGTACTGGTAGTTAGGTAATCTAGGCAAGTACAAATGGGCTAAGACCTGAGTGGGCAGGAATAGTAGGCAAAGTACAAATAGGCTAGGACCTAGGTAGGCAGGCAAACTAGGCAGGTACAAGTAGTGGCAAACTAGGCAAGTACAGATGAGCTAACTAGGGTAGTGTTTCACCTAAATGCGAGAATCACAGCACAGCCAAAAACACACTGGAGTACATAGAGTGACTAGGGCAGTATTTCACCTAAATGCGAGAATCACAGCGTAGGCAAAAACACATTGGAGTACATAGAGTAACTAGGGTAGTATTTCACCTAAATGCGAGAATCACAGCACAGCCAAAAAAACATTGGAGTACATAGAGTGACTAGGGCAGTATTTCACCTAAATGCGAGAATCACAGCGCAGCCAAAAACACATTGGAGTACATAGGGTAACTTGGGCAGTATTTCACCTAAATGCGAAAATCACAGCGCAGCAAAAATCACATTGGAGTACATCATTTCGAGACCTCAGAAGAGCAAGTTGAGTGGGACTTGGTGTTACAGTGGAACGTGTTCTGCGTCAGAAGCCTGAGTCAAAGTTTGTTGGATTAGGGGTGGTTGAGTCAGGCTTAGAGAGTGTAGCAAAGGTTACCTTCCATTGAGTGTTCAACATGTAGCTTTTTCTGTGGGTTCATAAGCAGGGGGTCTAGCCCTGGGCTCTGGCCAGCTCGGGACAGTCTCTGGACAGTTGTTGGCCTTACCCTCAGGGCCTTTCCAGGAAGGGCCGGCTCATGCCTGCCGGCTCCCAATAGGCTCCTGGTGTTGGTGCCGGGGCCTATCACCGCCAGGTATCACTGTGGTGGAGGGGCTGCAGATGCTAGGCAGTGTAGGAGACACAGGCCGCCATCTTTAAAGGGGAAAACACCTCCTGTGTTTTAATGGTGGCAAAGGTGCTGTTAGCATTTCCAGCAAAGGCAGCACAGCTCATGTGCAACACGGATGCATGATTTTAGGTTAGCATAACATGTGGATATTTCCACGGCTACTGCGCTTGCCGCGCTGAGAATAGCCCTAAGGAGTTGCCATCATACCTTTGTATGGGAGTCTCCTCAGAACGATGGTGCCGAGGCCAGCTGCTCCTGCAGTGGTTCGGAGCTCCTGCTCCTGCTCCGGAATAGTTGCGAGTGATCAGTGATTTAGTAGTTGAACAAAGATATCGCCTATCAAACTGCATCTGTGCTACATGCATAACTTATACTGACTGATTAAGACGTTTACGAAGAGTACATTTCCTTTATATTTGTTTTGTGTTTCTCGTTTTCTCTTTTTTATTTTTATTTTTTATTTTCTCACTTTTCTTTCTGCTCAATAATCAAAATTAATTTCCAATTATCTCTTTTCAAACCGTACAAATCTGCCCCTGATCCAACGCCTCCATCTCTGTCTCCCACAAACACATGACATTGGTATACACTCACTTTGTATGTTAAGCTTATGTCTGGTTTTGAAAAAGTCCCTTAGGCCGAAACACGTGTAAACCAAAGGACAGTATTGTGAAAAAAACTGAATTGTACATGCTAAGAAGTGCCTCATTTCGCTTTTTTACTAATTTTTGACGTAAAGGGTTAACTCCAGAGACACCTCACATGTGACAGAGCTTATACATGACAAAGATCACAACTAGACCAACTAAACCAATCTAACGAATTTATCCGGGTTGCAGAGAGAATCTCCCTGAGTAGCCTGTTTTACAACATCACTAACACAGGCCTATGCGCCTCTCGTTTAGGAATCAGGGTTTACCTTGCGCTTTACCTGCCCAGTGGAAGTTACACCAAGATCCCCTCACACTCTGTGTGTATCCAGTTCCCAGGCAAAAGTTACAACCGATGTTGGGGTACCTTATGTCAAAGTCTGACAGGCCCCAAAGTGACTGGCACAGGATAACTGTGAATTGGCCACTAAGTGACTGGCTAGGTGACTAGGCCCTTAAGTGATTGCCTAGATGAATCATCCCTTAAGTGACTACCTAGGTGAATCGCTTCCCCAGTGACTCGCTAGATGAATCGTCCCCTAAGTGACTACCTAGGTGAATCGCTTCCCCAGTGACTCGCTAGATGAATCATCCCCTAAGTGACTACCTAGGTGAATCGCTTCCCAAGTGACAAGCTAGGCGACTTGGCCCCTAAGTGACTACCTAGGTGAATCGCTTCCCCAGTGACTCGCTAGATGAATCGTCCCCTAAGGTACTACCTAGGTGAATCGCTTCCCAAGTGACAAGCTAGGCGACTTGGCCCCTAAGTGACTACCTAGGTGAATCGCTTCCCAAGTGACTAGCTAGGTGAATCATCCCCTAAGTGACTACCTAGGTGAATCGCTTCCCAAGTGACTAGCTAGGTGAATCATCCCCTAAGTGACTACCTAGGTGAATCGCTTCCCCAGTGACTAGCTAGATGAACCGTCCCTTAAGTGACTACCTAGGTGAATCGTTTCCCAAGTGACTAGCTAGGTGACTAGGCCCCTAAGTGACTACCAAGGTGAATCGCTTCCCAAGTGACTACCTAGGTGAATCGCTTCCCCAGTGACTAGCTAGATGAACCGTCCCTTAAGTGACTACCTAGGTGAATCGCTTCCCAAGTGACTAGCTAGGTGACTAGTCCCCTAAGTGACTACAAAGGTGAATCGCTTCCCAAGTGACTACCGAGGTGAATCGCTTCCCCAGTGACTAGCTAGATGAACCGTCCCTTAAGTGACTACCTAGGTGAATCGCTTCCCAAGTGACTAGCTAGGTGACTAGGCCCCTAAGTGACTACCAAGGTGAATCGATCCCCAAGTAACAGCCTAGGTGCCTCGGTCACTAAATGACTGCCTAGGCAAATTAGCCAGTAAGTGACTGCGTAGGTGAGTTGGCCCAAAATTGGCCCCTATGTGACTGGCTCGGTGACTTGGCCCCTGAATTGTCCTCTAGGTGACTACCTGGCTGAAAGTGTCTCTAAGTGACTGTCTAGGTGAATAAGGCCTCTCAGTGACTACCGAGGAGAATCAGTCCTTAAGTGACTGACTAGGTGACTCAGCTCCAAAGTGACTGGGCAGGTGACTCGACTCCTATGTGACTGCCTAAGTGAGCCAACCTCTAAGTGACTGTCTAGGTGAATCGGCCCCTAAGTGACTGGCAAAGTGAGTAGGCTTCTAAGTTACTGGCTAGGTGATTCAGCTCCTCAGTGACTGGGCAGGTGACTCGGCCTCTAAGTGACTGCCTAAGTGAGCCGACCTCTAAGTGACTGGCTAGATGAATCGGCCCCTAAGTGACTGGCAAAGTGAGTTGTCTTCTAAGTTACTGGCTAGGTGACTTAGATCCTCAGTAACTGGGCAGGTGACTCGTCCTCTAAGTGGCTGTCTAAGTGAGTCGGCTTATAAGCGACTGGCTAGGTGAATCGGCCCCAAGTGAGTGGCTATTTCATTTGCAACAAGGATCCTATTCTGCCTCTTACCTGACCTAGCCGGCAGCTCTTCATAACCTGGGCTTTTCCCACTCCCTCTCATCTCCACAGCAAGTATCCCATTCACAATTTCTTCATTTACTTCCATTAAAACCTATCACACTCCATCACGTAATATTGCATAAAACATTACTTGACAAATTGAGTTTTGGTTGTACATTAAGCACAGTGCAATTCAATCACAATCGTAGCAACACAGCAATTACCACATAACAGCATTTGCAGCAGGGCCTCAGAAAGACTATAATTATGCCCCGTTAATGCACTTACGCCCTTTCGATCACTCATCCGTTTGCCCTATAAGTGAATGCCTGTGTCATGTAAGTACCACATTTATAATTTGATGTTATATCTGAGGCTGGCAGATGCGAGGGGCACAGAGCTTCCCTGCGCCTCATACCCTTGAGCACAAAAGCAGCGCAAGCAAGACTGGCAATATCGACAGGCAGCTGACCGCTGGACTCTTTCTGTGTTTAATCCCATGACCAGAGGCCATTACCTCTCGTGTGTGTGTAACCCAGAATTCAGCCCCTAGATTTCAATTAACTACTTAACTGCGGGAGCAGGCGTAGCCTAGAAGGATTTCCTATGGAAATCCGGACGAACATACATACTAGCCTTGAGTCCTTGCAAACAGTCTCTTCATGCACTTCCGCGCTCTCAATGTCACTCGGCCTGGTAAGATCGCAGTTTTGTCCTCCCTTGTTCCCCTCCCTTGCCTCGTCGCGCTATGAAATGAGCGCGAGACAAATCAAATATCATATCACATCATCACCCCCTGGAACCATCCGGGACCGCCAATGGGTTTAAAACAATTCTAATTCCAAAACGGAAAATAAAAAATACAATGAAAGAATAATTGTAAATTAACGCTAAGTAAAAATTAAGAAAAAGTCCTTAGGAAAATTCAAATGAGTAACTTTTTTTTTCCAAAGTAGCTGTATCTTTTATTAGTAACATACAGCGCACTATCACCAACATACCTCTTCCTGGCGACATTACCCCCTCGCCGCGAGGGGGTAATGTCAAGACCATTGCCCACATTCGAATCCTCTTTCCTTACCCCCATTCCTCTTCTCTCCTCAGCCTAAGCCCTGGTCATCTGTGGTGGGGGTAGGCAACACACATATGTCCCAGACAAGCCTGGCACGCTGAGGCCACTAGGGTGGTGATATGGCGTAGTGGAAATGCGTCCTAACATAGTTTGACATGACTTAACACAACATTGCAGTTTTGGCCTCCTTGCATGCGCCATAATGCTGGGTTATTGTTACTCAATTTCTCAAAATTGTACCATCCGGGCATGACTCGGCCTGCCTTGATTCAAACATGTGTCCTGTGCCCTGAAGAAGGATGTCTGGGGTGAGCACTTTATTCTCAGCCTTTTCTTCACTTTGCAGCACCCCAAGTAAAAGGGAGGAGGGGGAGGGAGACATGAAGCTCATTGAAGCTTGGAATGTTGATGGCACAATCTATTGGCTGATAAGCACGGACACATGCACTTATTAAGCAAAAAGCCACAAAGCTGGACGGGGGCATTACCGCTTTAGGTAATGCGCCGGGGCCCACAGTTACAGGGGCATTACCTGAATCAGTAATGCCCCCCCCCAATGAGGGGCTTATTGCTATTAGTACTCTGGCCCATTGGACCGAGGTACTATATAGAATTGTTTCAGAAGTTGTGAAATGCCCTCAACGTTTTACAACTGAAAAGAAAAAAAATCATACAAAGATGGCCACCATTGGAACGTAGTCCCTTCTCTCTTTCCATTGGTGCCATTCAAAAAAGAACGAACACGTAAATAGAAAAAATGGCCACCATAGAATGGGGATAAGGGACTACAGATAGTCCCGTCTCTGTTTCCATGGTGGCCAGATGTGAACATCAAGGGGCACGGAAGAAGTGCAGGTAACGCTTTGTCGGACTTGTAACTACCTGGCGAGGGCCAATGAGATTTCATGTTGCAATCTCATAATCCCTCGCCGGGTTCTAATTTTTATTATTGTATAGAGACCAAGAGGTGGATAGGCAAGCAGTTCTAGTCAGTCTTCGCATCTTTCTGATGACTTGATTTGCTTATTAAAGATATACATGTGTAAATAGGTATGCCAGAGAACCGAGATTCGTGCTACACAATCACCGTTCAGCAGAGTGCCCAGGCCCAATGAACCCTTCCCCGGCAATGACGGAGGACTCAGCCAAGGGCAAGTTAGAACTGTCCTTTATTTTCCATAACATACAGGGATCATACAAGAAAACGACATTTCCAGCAATCACAGCTTCTGAGCCTATGTCATTGGCTTTTGTTACCAAATGTTGTCATAACTCTGAACCCTTCCCCAAAAACCTAAGACCCACTCTATTGGGTGGCTGGTGTGGTAGTGCCTATAGAAGGCACCTATAGGTGTTAGCTAACTGGTCCTTTCATGTCAGGTTGTCTCGCCTGAGACTTCCCCAAATACTATTTATTATATTGTTGCAGGGTCGCAAGACTACCATTGGCTATTGCCCATTAACCTCCACCCTAGAATATGTGCTTCCTGATTGGCTGGAGCCGGTCTCCTGAGGCCTGGGACCCTGTCTGTTCTCAGCGCTCTGTGTACCTTCTCAAGGTGATGAGAGGCTGTGGGCCTCATTACGAGGAAGGAGGTAACCCCCTTACCGGGTACCGGGTCCGGGTTCCTTGAATGAGGAATTATCGGGCCATTCCGACCTTGGAGGGCCCGGTAATTCCTCATTCAAGGAACCCGGACCCGGTACATCCCCATTCCCATTCGAGCCCCAATAGGGCTCAATGGGAATGGGGATGATGCTAACAACGGCTTTGTTAGCATCCTGGTCTGCTCGCGGGACCCGCTAAGGACGTCTGGTAAAACCAGGCGTCCTTAGCGGGTTCCCATGAGCAGACCTCGTGAGCAGACCTTGTAATGGTGCGGTAAGGGGTTGACGACTCCGGCACCTTTACCGGCGCCGTTAACCCCTTACTTTCCTCCTCATAATGAGGCCCTGTGTGTCCCAATTGTTGCCACTGGTATATTCACCTAGCCTGAGAGAGTGCTTGCAAATTGCAATGTTTGTTGGGCAACACATGTATCAGTTCTTGTCTGCTTCTCTGGGAATAGCTTCTCTTCCCACTACGGGTAAATGGCTATTGTTCGTCTCGGCCGCATCACGTGGGTGAGGATCGTAAAAATGTGCTTTTGGTCAGCAATTAGTGAGGATTTATTCTGCTTTTTTGCAGGTGGCTATTTGTCTCTGGAACCAGGAATGTTCGACGTGCCTTTGTCCTTGGCTGCGAGCACTGGCCCTTCGCTTCGGCTGCAGAGTCTGCATGTCTTCATTCCTTGTTCTGAGGCCTGTGGCTTTGTGCACTTTCTCTACAGTTGTTCTGTGGTTTCTCTATTTATTTATTAATTTGTATTTGTAAAGCGCACTAACAGCCCTTAGGCATCGAGGCGGTGTTGCAAGAAAATGTTTATATATGTATTATTGTATTGTTTTCTCTTAAGGATAGTACTATTCGGTTTTTCCAGGTTCCTTATATGTCGCTGAAGTTCCATATGGTTAGTTGTAAAAAGCACCAGCAACCTTATTTTGTGTGACTCTTGCTCTCTTGCGTTTCTGCATTTCTGCATTTGGCTAATGAAAGAAAATAAGAAAGACTTTCCACAGTATTACCATGTATCTGTCCTCTATAGTGGGTGCACAAGTGTGTCCGTGTAACTTCGTGCAGGGATGCAAATTTGCTTAGTGGCTTACGTTACTATGTCGTGGTGTCTCTAAAGATGTCAGCACAGCTGGATATTTAACGTTAGTCAACCTGGTCCAGTGTTGAGGCACCTGTGTCTGCAAAGACATCAGTTGGATAGGGTTTGAATGGTTAACTAAGAGAACATCTGCTCACATATGTTGAATTTACTGGCCCTCCTGTGGGATGGCCAAACAGTGACTGGCATCTCTCTGTCCTCAGTCTTCGGGATGTCATGCATATAGAGGTCACAAGGGCTATTCCAGAGACCCTCTCTTCACATGTGTGGAAAGAGTTGAAATGTTTTAGCACAACAGTACCACCAAGTCACATTAGGGTGAGAGGGTTATTTTGTAAGAATTGCAATTTGCATGTAGGAGACCACCAACGTTAGCACTAATGTGCTTTGTTTTGTCACTGTATGTAATTTAGCACCTTTACAAAATGAAGTGGGAAATTAAGGCATATAAACAGGTGACGCTTTTACGCTTTTATGCTTTTATTTTATTCTCTGTTTTTGAAAAATAATGTATGTGCCACCTGCAAAAATTATGCTTTGCAAACAGCCTTTCCGATGGATTCCTATGCAATCCGCCTGCTTTGAATGCTCCTTTATGCTGGTGTTAAACTATGTGCTCTCTGTAGGGTGGGGAAGGAAAACCTGTTAGAATTATTAATCCTGTTTCGGGCTCCTTCTCTGCCTCCAAGGGATGTGAAATTCCCTGGAGTACAAAAGTAAGGTTACATGGCTTACACCATGCTTTTACACCTTACATATGTGCTCCTCTGCTTAGAAAAAGAGACCATGTATGTCTTCACATGTAGTTGTATTTCTGACAATGCCACAGCGAGAATATGCAGATGTGCAAATGGAATTCACCAAAAAGTGCTGAAGTGCCTGGTAGGCTGTTAGGCAGAATTACATGCAGTACCCTTTGGGAACACTACACACAATTAAGACTAAAGGTGTAATCACAATCTCACCTTTGGTATAAATCTGTATTACACAGTTTTCTGGTAGCAGGGTTGAGCAGCCAGGCTTATCTCAAGAGGGATGTGAGCAGTACAAGGTGTTACACAAAGGACTTGCAATCACAGTGGTTCAAACAAACACTTACTCAAGATTTCTTGGTAAAACAATATTAATTTGTTTACACAGTCCACTAGCAATAAGCAGCTCTATATCACACTATAAGACACCCAAGTACCAAACCAATACGTTTCTGAACAAGTTAGGCTCCCCTGAAGTGGGAGCAAAATAGCACTTCAGTGACTTTAAAACGGGGTAAAAAGACACAGGTTTTAAGAATTAAACACAATCACTTTCTCAGGCAGGGCAAATAGTTTCAGTTCACTACAAGAGGCAATTCAATAGGCCTGGGCCAAAGTCAATGGATCAGTGTCTTGGATAGGATAGCACAGTTCTGGTAGTAAACGGTTAAGTCTTTGCCAATGTTCTTAGAAGTAGTTTGCACGAAAAAGAGTTATATGTTGGATTAGGAGTGAACAAGACTTCAAAGTTAGGAAAGTTCACAAACTTTCACTGCGGCAGAGAGGATTTCTCAACAGTACCTTTGTAATGAAGAAAAGCTGCAGCTGAGGCACTTGTTCCTGGCAATTCATGCAGATATCGCTGTTCCTGGGCCTCAGTCATGGGGACAAGAGGGAGGACGTCGGGAGGTTCCTGCATTGCACGGGGAAGGATCCACAAGCTTGGCGAGTGCCTTAAAGTCCACAAACTGGTATCCTTCTCACTGGATATCCAGTTTTCAACAGCACTCTGAAGAAAATTAAACCAGTATGAAGATGGTTTCCAGGTGGCTTGTAAGTTGGTTGTTCCCACCAGCTCAAGGGAAGAAGTCGTCCTTGAAGGGGCTACTCTGTTGAGGGAGTTTCAGGCTATTCGGACCTGCAGCCGGTCTTCACCGTGCAAACCAACAGTCCAGAAGTTGGAGCAGTCTTCCTTCAGCTCGTCTTCGGTTCTTTCGTTACAGTGGTCACTCTGCCTTCCAAGTCCCAGAGACCTGCTTTTAAACAGTTTGCTTCCATTCATTCCAGCCTGGCTGCCACTCACCCATCAGGGTGGCTGTCCTTGCCGGACAGTCAGCCAGCCAATCACACCAGAGTGCATCCAGGCCTCCTAGGAGACTAAGCAGAGGTAGTTTCGGGCACCTCCCTCACATGCCGTCCACCCCAGACACTCAGGCCCCGGGGGGGCTTCAGCACTGAAGCCCGACAAAGGCAAGCGAACAAATGGACAAAACCTTCTTTGGCGCGCAGAGACAAACACTAGAAAGACCTTTCCAAAAGAAATGGCGAACGTTCGATCAGAACCTGTTTTTACAGAGGTGGCTCAGACGCCATCTTGAAAAACATGGCTCCGGTGGATTTTAGCTACTGGAGCGTTTAAACAGTTTGCGGTCGGGGAAATCATGATGATACCACTGCCACTAGCCATTCTGAGAGGAAAGGGTAGCTTTTTAGGGCTAAATGAGTTTACTAGGCATAGGGAATACTAGGTATTCTGTCCAGCACTCTGCTGTAAGACAGTGTGTGCTGGCTCTAGCAAGTTAAAAAGACTAGTAAAGTCAATTTAACTTTACATTCACTGGAAGACAGAAGCCAGTCCCAGAGAAGGTATTTAAACCTTTGGAAGTCTGAAAGACAGCTGAAAGACATCACTGTGCCACTGCACTGAGGGTGCTGTGTGACACACAAGAAAAAGATTATGCCTATGGAGTTGTCTCAAACTCTATATCCAAAGAACACAAAAGTGAAACACACATCAAAATACATGAAAGAGTGGGCAAAAAAGGCTCACACTCCTTGCAGGTAAAAATTAAAGTCCTAGAAATCCAGAATAGTTGCAGAGGAATTAGCACATTTATGAGAATTCTCCCTAACACTAACCCCAGAGGATTTAATCCACTCCTGGATGAATCTTCTTTCTCCAGTCGGTCAAACATCCTGGAGAGACCATCAGCATTTTGGTGGTGACACCCTGACCTGTGTTCAATGGTGAAATCAAACTCTTGCAGGCTGATTGATCATCTCAATAGTTTAGGATTTTCCCCTTTCATTTGCATCATCCATCTGAAGCGCTGGTGGTCAGTCTGAATCACAAAAGTATATCCATACAAGTATGGTCTAAACTTGTTCAGTGACCACACAATAGCAAAACGTTCTCTTTCAATGGTTCCCCATCTGGTTTCTGGTTCCTTCAGCTTCCTGCTGATGAAGCAAATGGGGTGTTCCCTACCTTTCTCATCCAGCTGACTCAGAACTGCACCTATACCTGTATTGTAAGCATCTGTTTGCACAATGAAGGTTTGGTTGTAGCCAGGAGCTCTTGAAACTGGAGCTTGACAAAGGGTTTTCTTAAGTCCTTTAATTTCTTGAGTGCACTCCTCATTCCACCTGACCTTTTTGGGAAATTTGGGTGAGGCGACTACATTCAAGGGAGAAGCTATGGTCCCATAGTTCTCTATGAAGTTCCTATAGTAACCAGTGAGGCTTAGGGAGGCTTTCACTTGGGTTTGAGTAGTAGGGGTGGCCCAGTTGTGTACAGCTTGTACCTTGCTAGGCAATGGCCTAATTTCACCTCCTCCTACCTCATGTCTAAGGTAGACCACTTTACTCTGACCAATTTGACACTTACTTGCCTTTATGGTCAGTTGGGCCTGCTCAAGAGCCTGCAAAACATATCCTAGGTGGTCAACATGCTCTTTCCAAGTAGGGCAGAAAACTGCAATGTCATCTAAGTATACCATGCTGAAGTCCTCCATCCCATTCAGAACTTGATTAACCATCCTTTGGAATGTTGCAGGTGCATTCTTTAGTCTAAAAGGCATTACCTTAAACTGGTAGAGGCCTGCTGGGGTAGAGGATGCAGTTTTCTCCTTGGCATGGTCTGTCAGGGTTATTTGCCAATAGCCTGACGTGAGATCAAATGTACTGAGGATTGCATTAAGAGCTCTATAGTCCACACATAATCTCAATTCTTTGGATCGTGCCTTTGGCACTAGTACAACTGGACTAGACCATGGACTGGTAGATGGCTCTATTACAACGAGATCAAGCATCTTCTTGACCTCTTCCTTTATATGGGTTCTTACATGATCTGACATCCTGTAACCTCTGCTTTTAACAGGTAAACAGTTATCAGTGAGAATATCATGTTGGCCCCAAAGGGTCAAGCATGGTGATAGTGAAAACAGGGAGGCTAACTGATTTATCAGAATCTTGCACTCCCCCTGTTGTTCCAGTGTCAGATTAGAAGAGAGATTGACTCCTTCGATCTTCTCATCTAAAGGCTGTCCTCTGAGTAGGTCAGGTAGAGGTTCACTCTCCCCCTCCTCTTGAGCTGAAGCTAGAAGCAAAGCTCCTACTTCTGGTCTTGAAACATAAGCTTTTAGACGGTTGGTGTGAAAGACTCTGGGAGCCTCCTTAGTATTGCCCAAGTCCACCAGATAATTGACCTCTCCAAGTTTCCCCACAACATTCAAGGGTCTTATCAATTTGTCCTGTAAGGCCCTCTGCCTTGTAGCTACCATAACTAAAACATGCTGTTCTTGAGTAAACTCAACCATGTTGGCCTTCTGGTCATGCCAATGCTTCACCAGAACCTGTCCAGCTTTTAAGTTATCTGATGCTTCTGCCATCATGTGTGACATTCTCCTCCAGAGATCTATCACATAGTCAGTGACTCTCACTGGCTTGGGGGAAGGAGCACTCTCCAACCCCCCTCCCCTTAATTAGGGCCAAGGGACCTCTAACTGGATGGCCATAGAGAAGCTCAAAGGGACTAAATCCAACTCCCTCCTGAGGGACTTCTCTATAAGCAAATAGAAGACATGGCAGTAGAAGATCCCGCTTTCTTCTAAGGGGTTCCTCTAAAGCACCTATCATGCTCTTCATAGTACGGTTAAACCTCTCTATCAACCCATTTGTCTGGGGATGGTAGGCAGTTGAGAACTTGTAAGTCACTCCATAGTTTGTCCACATGGCCTGCAGGTAGTGGGACATAAAATCGGATCCCCTGTCAGAGATGACTTCCTTAGGAAAACCTACCCTAGTAAAGATACCAAGTAGGGTCTTAGCAACAGCCTGAGTTGTAACAGTCCTCATAGGTATTGCTTCAGGGTATCTAGTAGCATGGTCTACTACAACCAGGATAAACCTGTTGTCTGAAGAGGTTGGAGGGTTTAAGGGACCAACAGTGTCGATTCCTACCCTCTCAAAATGGACTCCCACCACTGGGAGAGGCACCAAAGGTGACACATTCTTGGTTCCACTCTTGCCAGATGTCTGACAAGTGTGAAAGCTCCTACAGAATTTATCTACATCAGACCCCAACTTAGGCCAATAGAAATAAAGATAAAGCCTTTCCTTAGTCTTCTTGAAACTCAAGTGACCAGCCAAAGGAATCTTGTGGGCTAACTGTAGGAACTGATGTCTAGTCTATAGAGGTACTACAAGTCTCCTGTAGTCCCCTGGGATAGACTCAGTTGGTTCACTGTAGAAGAGGCCATCTTCCCAGTATAACCTATGCTTCCCTGGCTCTTGCCCTTCCAGTTGGGAAGCTGTCTGTTGGAGAAGGCCTTCAAGAGTAGGAAACTCTCTTTGACCTCTGCTGAAGTCTGCCCTACAGGTGCCACCTTCTGCCAGTAAAGACTGCAGCTCAGGATGGTCTGTAGGATCCAGATCTCCAACAGGGGGAAGGTCTTCTTCCAGCTCTGAATCTTCAGCAGCTGATTCAACCAGTCCTGGTTGTTCCTCACACTCAGCTTCAGCTGGTGGAGCAGTCACAGGTGTGACTTTGGACAGTCCTTGTTGGTAGCACAGGAGTGCATTGCTGGCTTTTTCTTGGCGTTTCTAGGTTTCCTTTTTCCTCCTTTTTCTTTGAAATAGCAGTCAGTGGGCCTCATTACGAGGTTGGCAGTCCGTTAATAACGGAGCCGGTAAGGCAATACCGGCATTCATTACCGGGCTGTAGTATTACGACCCTAGATGCCGGTCCTACTGGCATCATCAAGGACCCGCTGTGGCCGTGCACCACTGTACCAGCATGCGCGCGCCGTGCCCGTAATACCAGCATGTCGCAAGGAAGAGGACATCATGAGTCCCACAGACATGCAAATACCGGCATCCAGTGAATAAAATGGGCCACCATGGTGCCGTCAATACTGGCATCACAGATCACCCATTAAAAGGAAACTGTTGTGCACCCAACTGCCACAGGTGCACACAATCAGCACAGGTGGAGGCAAAGGAGACAGGCCCTGCACAAGAGGAGCACACCCACACACCACACCCCTTCCAAGACCAAAATGACACCACTTGCACTTGCCATACTGGAGCTGGAGGACATCCCTGCACTGCTACTCCTTGAGCAGGCAGTACAACAGGCAACACAGAGGAGACGCAGGAGGAGAAGGAGGGTGAGACCGGCACAGCAAATCCCACCAGTGTAGGCAGTTCCCCGCAGACAGCCATCAATTCCACGTATAAGGGCCAATCCATTCAACTTAACCCCAGCACAGATCCACACGCTGTACCGCCTGGACAGGGAAACCATCACCACCATAGTGGAATTAATACAGGAAGACTTGGTCAGCCTGATCAACATCCGCACAGCCATCCCCCCTCTGCTGAAGGTGGCATCTGTGCTACACTTCCTGGCCACAGGCACCTACTAGCACACAGTGGGCCAAATGCATGGCATTTCGCAACCATGCTTCTCTGTTGTGCTACACCAAGTGCTGGATGCACTACTAAAGCACGCAAGGGCCTACATATCCCTACCACAGACACCACAGGGGGCGAATGCCACCAAAATAGCATTTCATGCACTGGCAGACATGCCCAATGTAATTGGTGCCCTTGACTGCACCCACGTAGAGTTGGTAGTCCCACATGCCGTGGAGGTGGTGTAATGCAATCGGCAGCTATACCACTCCATCACTGTGCAGATGGTGTGTGATGCCAGCAAGATGATAACACAGCATGATGCCATGGTGCTGCGGAACTCCTCACTACCCCACTACATGGAAGGAGACGTCGTACGACGTGGCTGGCTGTTGGGTGAGTCTGCCCTCTGGGCCATGGGAGGAGAGGGTTGGGGGGCCTACATGCATACGCAAGGGGAATGCCCACTGGGCCATGGGAGGAGAGGGTTGCGGGGGCCTACATGCATACGCAAGCGGAATCCCCATTGAGCCATGGAAGGAGAGCGTTGGGGGGCCAACATGCATCTGAATTAATCCCCTGCCACACAACCCTCACATGTGCGTACATCATGGACCTTGTCAATGCTTTGGGGTGGCTGGTGGTTCCAATGTCAAGGCCCCTAAGTCATGTACCTCACCCAAGGCTAGCACCATGGATTGGCAAGTACTGTACAGGGCAGATAGTTGTGTAGATGTGAAGTCAATGGCTGCCATCGACGGGATAGTGCATGTGAACATGAACGATGTACAGGCTGAGCACATATGGTAACGGAGCAGTATCCTTACACATACCTCCTTCTGCTCCCATGCAGGTGGTGCTGGCTATCCCCTCAAGGCGTGGCTCCTCACCCCTGTCGGGAATCCGCAGAACAGGCACGAAGAGTACTTCAATCGTGCACATACACGCACGCGTGTGGTCATTGAGCAGACCTTTGGCCTGTTGAAGGCACGGTTTCGCTGCCTCAGCAGGTCGGGTGGCGCCCTCATTTACAGGCCTGAGAAGGTGGGCAAGATCATCATGGTATGTGCTATGCTGCATAACAAGTGTATCCGGCGGAACGTACCCCTGCCACCTGACATGGAGCTGCTCCTACCAGGTGAGTAGATGTTGGACATCGGCCAGGATGTGATACACTTGAGGGATGTGCAGTGTGCCAATCGGTCATAGACCAATCATTCTAATGTACTGGGATGCAGAGGGTGCCATGTATGTGGGACTCTGGGCACTGGGTGTGGGGTTATATGGGCACAGTGCACTATAAAGCAATACATTGACACACACCAAAGAAGACATGTCCACTCATGTGAGGTTTTTTACACAACGGGTGTATTCAAGTGATGGTTTGTACTATATGATTTAACACGCCATGCCCCCGACCACCGTTCCCACCTTCCCCCGACACCCCCACAAACCCCCCCACACCCACCACCCCCCTACACACCCCCAGTGTTACACCCCCCTCTACCCTCCTCCCTCCCCCTAACACCCCCACACACTTTTCAGCATATGTGGCCTCACCCTGTGTGGGCTGTGTCTCCAGGGGTGCAGGGGCATGTGTTTGCTGGTCCTGTGTAGGTGGCTTTGTGGCTGATTGGGCACTGGTTGCTGTCTTGCGTGCCGAATGGACCATCCTTGCTCGCCTTGACGTAGATGGCCTGGTGCCATCATCTTGGTCCCTGGGCCTTTTTGCTTTTCGTGGCTTGTGCACTTCCATCAGGTTCTTCGGTGTCTGCATACGTACCTGTGGGGGACAGAGAGTGGCAGGGCATCAGTGATGGTGGTGCTTGCATCATGCATGCATCAGTCTTTGTGCAGTTGGCGCCATGTGATCAGTTCCATGCCTGGTTTTGCGGTGGGCTGGGTACGTGCAAGTTTGGGGGGTGAGTATTGCAATCCCTCAGGTGTTCACATGTTCACCATGGTGTCTGCTGTGGGGCCTACAGGTGTGTTGTGTCTTGCGTGCTGTGTGACACTGGTTGTATACAAATTGTTCGTTTTACAACTGTTTGAATTACAATTGACCTTTTCACAATTGACCGAATTGTATTTCTTACCGAAGGTTCATAAGGATTACGAACTTATACCGGAAGGCAGACTGATCCTTAATGGAATTGGCTGGGCAACGGAAAACATTTCACAATATTTAGATAACATCCTAAGACCGAGAGCCATGAAATTGAAAGCGTATCTTAAGGATACAACTGATGTACTCATCAAGCTTAAATCTTGGAGTTGGGAAAAGGATTGTCTACTAGCAACATTGGATGTAAAGGCACTGTACACATCGATTCAACACACATGGGCACTAAAAGCAATTGACCATACCTTTAAGGAGGACTCTGCATCAATGTATCACCAGATTCAAATGTTAAAGGAAATGTTGAAATCTTCTTTTGAATACAATATCTTCAACTTTAATAATACATACTTTAAACAAATAAAGGGAGTTGCAATGGGCACCAAATATGCCCCTGCCCTAGCTAACATTTTTATGGGCTTCTTTGAAGATACAATTATCTATCAGGACAAAGCATACCGAAGAGAACTTGTGCATTGGTACAGATATATAGATGATGTTCTAATATTATGGAAAGGAACAGAAGTGTTGTTCAGAGAATTCCTGAACAGGATCAACCACAACGATATGGGAATTGAATTTACAGGTGCATGTGATGCAAAAAGTATTAACTTTTTAGACCTTACAATCTATATAGAACAAAACCAAATCAGAACATGTACATATAGGAAGCCCACGGAAGTGAACTCCACGTTACACGCAGCAAGCTGCCACCATAGACCGACCATCCGGAATATACCGTCAGGGGAATTCTTAAGAGCAAGAAGAAATTGTCAAAAAAATGAACACTTTGAAGAAGAATGTAAGTTACTAAAAGCAAGATTCTTGGATAGAGGATATTCGGAGCAATGTGTCAGTAAAGCCCTGAACAAAAGCTTATCGATAACACAAGAGCAAACGCTACTACCAAAGAACAAGGAACCAGACCAATCTACCATTGCATTTATAACTAAATACAGTAGTGATCAAAGGACCTTAAAAAGAATTCTGGCCAAACATTGGTATCTTCTAAAATTGGATGACAATATTGCTAATTATGTGGATGATAAACCTAGGATCATTTTCAAAAGAGCGCAAACTTTGAAAAATAAATTAAGCCCTTCAAACTTACCGGAAAAACCAGATAGGGAGGGAACATCCAATTGGATGAAAATAACAACTAACGGTTTCAGAAAATGTGGGACATGCACAATGTGCAAATATGCACACCCAAAAACGGATGAATTTTGCAGCACCAACAATAAGACCTTGAAGATAAGACAATCCATCAATTGTAGGACAAAATATGTGGTCTATGGTATCATTTGTGTGTGTAATTTGATCTACATTGGAAGCACGATCAGAGAACTTAGAACCCGAATTAGAGAACACCTGGCGAAGATTGGGAGTCAAGATCCAAAACTACCGTTGGCATGTCATTGGCAAGAGAAGCATCAAATGGACAATAAAGCAGACATCAAGTTTATTGGTCTACAAAAAGTGATACTAGGAAGACGAGGAGGAGACAGGGAGAAGAAACTAAGACAAACAGAGGCAAAAATAATTTGCAAACTGAATACCACGAACTTTGGTCTTAACACAGACAATGAAATGGTGTCTTTTCTGTAGTAACTTGTCTCACTTTGTACATGCAGATATGATTTGAAACTATGACATTGTTATCGTGAACATTATCAAAGGAAAAAAGGATTAGAGATTTGCCCACTATATAATGTTAGTTGCCATTAGCATACACTACAGAAAGGGAAATGGTAACTGGGAAGGAATAAGGTCCCAGACCCGCCCTTTAATATTGGGTATTACTAATCATAATAGCCTCCAGACTGTGGTTGAACAAGCATTAGAAATACTAAGCACAATAATTTATTAAAACTGAAATAACACTAAGAAGGCAATCATGTATGCTGATAATACATCCGGCCTCCTCACAAATCAAGCGTAATATGCCTAAGGAAACAGGCATGGAGGCTTGACAATCTATTTTGAAGTACGCATAATAGAAGCGAAGTACTTATCTTTTACTTCGAACTTTTCTTAAAAAAATAATAAAAAAATATTATAAGACGTTTAACTTATTTTTGAGATAAAATGTACATTTAGTGCCAATGACATCAAATAAGAGAAGTGAACAGTGGAAACTGTGCTAGAATTCATGGTTAGTGGGGTATAGTACAATATGGCCGCCACGCTGTCCCTTACGTAAACATAGACAAAGGACATTACCAGAGGTCAGCTACCATAGCAACACTGGGCTAATTACTATATACAGAGAGGACGCCAACATGGCGCCCCCTCGAGATTTTTTGCAGACGCGATCAGACGCGGAGACTGAGCCAAGGTAAGAGACCATCTAAAAATTCAAGATTTATATAAGAACAAGTTAAAACGGGTACGCGATACGGGTACACGCACAGCTGTCATCTGGAGGAGTCCGCACTCCGATATGACGCATTTTTGAAGACCGATTATATTGGTAGTGACAATAATACGTAACAGTTTACCTAGGTACAGAAGTATCTTCGACGTATTATTACATTCCACAGTCTGATGGGATAAATGTGATGATAACACATATATATTGTCTTGAATTCATGAATGGGTCAAAGGAATGACACTTAAAACATTTTTTCTCCTATTCATAGGGATCTAACCCATCAAAATGATACAGGGGTATTATAGAACTCTGAAGGTAAAATACTTAATATTACCTATGGCCTTAATGGATGCATAATAATTAGCACAATTCCAACTAATTGTTTACGTATATTTTTGCATTCCTTACTTATCCATCCCCTATCCCCACCCTCTTTGTGTCTGGCTTTTTATTTTTATTTTTTATTTCTATTTTTTTCTTTTATTTAAATCCGATTAACTTCAAAATGGATTGCATTTGAAATATGAAAATGTGAACTTTTGTATATAATGTTTTTTCATGTATATTTTTCATATATATTTATCTATTTTTATTAACATATGGTGCTATGATAGGATATTAGCCCTGATTTGAAAAAGGTCTGAAGGCAGACCGAAACACGTGTCATCTTTAAAGGGCACTCTGTACGAAAATAAATATATTTCAGTATTGAATATTGGGCGCAGTCTCCTTCTGGGTTACCTTACCTTACCTGCACTTATCCTTTTTGGGTTTTTCTTGGCATAACCCTATTACCCAGTGAGACGCGACCGTTGGTATACAACATAACTACCTTTGAATATAAGGATACAACTATTAGAAAAATGTCGCCAAGTTAGACCCAACCGCCATAGCCAAGAAATTTTTGGAAAACTTCAATTGTAACATATATGCGGGGGGAAACCCCCCGCTGCCCCCACCCGCACCAAACCCCCCTCCAAAACCATATATATATATATATATATATATATATATATATATATATATGCGGTCAATTGTGAAAAGGTCAATTTTGACCCTTTAAAATCGGTCAATTGTTCATTCTAACAATTGTAAACGAACAATTTGGTGAATACCGTGACACGTGCAGGTCATCTGTGTGTCGGGTGTGTATTTGTGTATGGGAGCGGTATGCAGCATGCATTTGGATGTGATAGTGGTGGGGCCAGCATGTGGACAGGGATATGTGTATGTGTGTATGATGGGCCATGTCTTGGCTTTCATCGCTGTCACATTTGGTGGTCAACTGTGATGATTGGTTGTCAGGTGTTTGTAGGGACACTCACCTTCATCTGCCGATGATGGCACTCCAAACTCTACTCCACTGACTCCTTCAATGGACTCCACATCTATCAATGTGCTGCAAGTTTCCTCCCATCTAGCCAATTTGGTAGGTGACTGAGGTCTGCCACCTGTTGCCAGCCCCTGGCTCCGTTGGGCCGACAAGATATTCCTCACTCTCAGCCTCAGGGCATCCCAGCGCTTTCTGCAAACACACACTGTGCGTGCGGTGGTGCCAACTGCACCTACTTTCCTTGCCCTTTCCCCCAGGTAGCCTTCTTTCTGAGCTGTGTTGGACGCCTGAGGTCACTACAGAAAACCACATCCGCATTCTCTACAAGGGTATCTGCTAGCATGTTGAGCTCCTCGTCCTTAAATCTTGGTTTCCACAGGCGGGCATTGCCTTTCGGGTAGTCTTTGACATTTTGTCTGTTGTGTGTTTGGAGTTTTGCATGTGAAGGTCCAGTCTGTGGAGGATGGCAATGGATTGTGTTTTTAAAGATGGCGCCAATGTATTTCCGATTCCGGCGCGATGACGTTACTTCCGGGTCCGGTAATGATGGGCCCGTTCATAACACTATGTTAATACCGGTACCGCTATTTGGGGGTTGCCGATGGCATAGGTGTTATGTCCGCATTTGATGATGCCGCTATCTGGGGGTTGGAGGGTCGTTACCGGCCATAAAGCTGCACGTGCTTGCACACTCGTGATCAACTGCTGTTTGCGGGACCAAGCCTATACGGACATGTTATTACCGGCATGCCGGTAATGAGATATTTTTAGCTCAATTCTCGTAATGAGGCCCAGTAAGTCCTGTGGACTGGGGGTTATAGTTTCCTCTATAATATCGCCTAGAGATCCTTTTAATCATTCTCTGGTCTTCCTTGTCTGTTCCCATTTCCTTTTGCTGGGAGGCCCGGGGTGCTTGATATAACTCCAAGAGTTTTTAAGTCATTCCACAACAGGACTCTCCCAGGTACTTCACTCTGCACACTAACAAGTATCTAGACAGTCATGTAATTGCACTGGATGAGAGCTGGTAACTGTGGAGGCATTTGGACAAGGCATCCAGCAAGCTTAGTGAGGTATTTGGGTGCCTTAGCAACATCCTCAACCTTTAAAAAAGATTCATCCACTACAGTAATGCTGGCCCCAGTGTCTCTGATGGCAGGGGTCTCCTGACCATTCACAAGCACACTGTCTTTGTAATATTCTTTGCTATTGTCTGGGATGGAATTATAGACATCTAAGTTCTGTTGTTCCCACAGACCCAGGGACACTAAAGAAACACTGTCTGAGACTTTCATGGGTTCCTAAGCCAGTAGGTGAAAGTTTCCACTTGCCATATGTACTTCTTCCTCTGGTGAGAAGGCTAAGGAGACAGTGTGGATCCCTGAAGATTTACTGTTACATCTGGGATCCCCTTTCACATGGTCAGTTCACCCACAAGCAAAACACTTTCCAAAGGTTTTGATAAATGGGGGTTTGGCCTGACCTCCCTCTGGTTCAGCACCAGAGGTTTCACTAGCCTGATTCGGTTTCCCTGGGGGATTACCCTTCTTATGTTTGTGGCCCTCTTTTTTAGTGGAGGTATTAGAATTCTCTTTGTCATCTTTCTTGTGCTGCTTCCCCTCATCTTTTTTCTGAGTAGCATCTGAATCTGTGTGCTAGCCCTGTTGGCAACCCACAAGTCAGAAGCCTTTGCTAACTTCCTTGGATCAATTTACTTGAAATCAGCCAAGTGCTGTCTGAGCTCTAGGAGAGCAGGCATCACAGATGGACTCTAACATGAACATATTTCTCATACCTTCATAAGTGTTAACTCTGCAACCCTTAACCCAACCATCTATGTTTTTCAAACATTCACGCACCCAGGTAGCCCAAGGGGTACCATCATGCTTTTTGAGGGTTCTACAACTCTTTAGATACTGGGAAGGAGTTTTCCCAAACCTAGCTATCAAAGCTAGTTTCACATTTTCATACTCCATCCTGTCTATTTCCCCCACCGCCATTACAGCATCAGTTGCAACCCGGGGTAACCTTGTCAAAAGCCAATGCATCAGCTGATTCCCTGTAATTTCCTGAATCCCATAGTTATACTCAAAAGCAGCCAACCAATCCAAAATATCAAGCTTAACCTCATACATACTTACTGCATCTTTGGGCATGCACGGCCTCTTAGGACTGGAAGACCTAGAAGACTCTGGGAGAGAACCATTCTCAAGAGACAATTTCTCCATTTCAAGAGCATGTTGTAATTCAATTTCCCTTAGTTTGAGTTCTTGATGTTTACTTTCAGGTTGTGCTTGGAGCCTTTTGAATTCTAACTCAAGTCTCATCTTTTCAAGAGAGACAAACTCTGGACTCAGTAATGGACCTGCTAGGGTCCTTATGGCTAAAGATTGAGGCCTAAGAGCAGGTAGAGGTGCATTAGGGCCTACATCCTGAGACTCCTCTGTCTCTTTTAACTCATGAATGTCATCTGAGTTGGACTCATCATAATTTTCCACATTTTCTACACAAGTAGGTATAGCAGACCTATTTCTCAGCCTTTGAAATTCCAACAATCTTTCTATCAATTCATTATTTTTGCCTTTAACAGTGAGGTTCCTAGTTTTACACATTTCTTTTAGTTGATCAACTGTTAAAATGACTAGGGCCTCCTGTCTGTAATTAACCATATCAGGCATGATAAAAACAATTGCTTTTCTAGTGGTGCTTAGCCTTGTGAAGGTTATTTGAACAACAGTAAGAGCAGCACACTCAATGTAACAACTATACTTTATCCTCACCACTTGCCACCCGTGTTAGGCATAATTACATGCAGTACCCTTTGGGAACACTACACAAAATTAAGACTACAGGTGTAAGCACAATCACACCTTTGGTAAGTCTGTACTACACAGTTTTGTGGTAGTAGGGCTGAGCAGCCAGGCTTATCTCAAGAGGGATGTGAGCAGTACAAGGTATTACACAAAGGACTTGCAATCCCAGTGGTTCAAACAAACACTTACTCAAGGTTTCTTGGTAAAAACAATATTAATTTATTTATACATTCATTTAGAAAACATTCCACTAGCAATAGACAGCTCAATATCACACTACAATGCACTCCAGTACCAAACCAATACGTTTCTGAACAAGTTAGGCTCCCCCAAAGTGGGAGCAAAATGGCACTTCAGTAACTTTAAAAAGGGGTAAAAAGACACAGGTTATAAGAATTAAACACAAATACTTTCTCAGTCAGGACAAATAGTTTCAGTTCACTACAAGAGGCAATTCAATTCAATAGGCCTGGGCCAAAATAAATGGATCAGTGTCTTTAATAGGATAGCACAGTTCTGGTAGTAAATCTTTACCTCCTTTGCCAATGTTCTTAGAAGTAGTTTGCACGAAAAAGAGTTATATGTCGGATTAGGAGCGAACAAGACTCCAAAGTGAAAGTTTCACCAACTTTCACTGTGGCAGAGGATTTCTCAACCGCGTTTTCACAGTACCTTTGTAATGAAGAAAAGCTGCAGCTGAGGCAATTGTTCCTGGCAAGTTCCTACAGATCTCGCTGTTCCTGGGCCTCAGTTGTGGGGACAAGAGGGAGGACGTCGGGAGGTTCCTGCACTGCACGGGGAAGGATCCACAAGCTTGGCAAAACGTTGATTTAAGGTGTGAGTGCCTTAAAGTCCACAAATTGGTATCCTTCTCACTGGCTATCTGGTTTTCAACAGCACTCTGAAGAAAATTCGACCAGTATGGAGATGGTTTCCAGGTGGCTTGTGAGTTGGTTGTTCCCACCAGCTCAAGGGAAGAAGTCGTCCTTGAAGGGGTTTTGCTGTCGAGTTGTTCCCACCAGCTCAAGGGAAGAAGTCGTCCATGAAGGGGTTTTGCTGTCGAGGGGGTTTCAGGCTATTCGGACCTGCAGCAGGGCTTCGCCGGGCAAACCAACGGTCCAGGAGTTGCAGCAGTCACCTTCCTTCAGCTCGTCTTTGGTTCTTTCGTTCCAGTGGTCGACTCTACCTTCCAAGTCGCAAAGACCTGCTTTAAAACAGTTTGCTCCCATTTATTCCAGCATGGTTGACACTCACCCAGCAGGGTGGCTGTCCTTGCCGGACAGTCAGCCAGCCATTCACGCCAGAGTGCATCCAGGTCTCCCAGGAGACTAAGCACAGGGAGTTTCAGGCACCTCCCTCACATCCTGTCCACCCCAGACACTCAGGCGCCAGGGGGGCTTCAGTACTGAAGCCCGCCAAAGGCAAACAAACAAAGGGACCAAACCTGGTTTGGCACCCAGAGACAAACACTAGAAGGACCTTTCCAAAAAGAAATGGCGAAAAAAGTCGATCTGAACCTGTTTTTACAGAGGGGGATCAGACGCCATCTTGAAAAACATGGCTCTGGTGGATTTTAGCTACAGGAGCGTTTAAACGGGTTGCGGTTGGGAAAATCATGGTAATACCACTGCCACCAGCCATTCTGAGAGGAAAGGATAGCTTCCGAGGGCTACATGAGTTTTCTAGGCATAGGGAATACAAGGTATTCCCTTCAGCACTCTGCTGTAAGGCAGTGTGTGCTGGGTCTAGCAATTTAAAAAGACTAGTAAAGTCAATTTAACTTTACATTCACTGGGAGACAGTAGTCATTCCTAGAGAAGGTATTTAAACCTTGGGAAGTCTGAAAGACATCCCTGTGCCACTGCACTGAAGGTGCTGTGTGACACACAAGAAAAAGATGATGCCTATGGAGTTGTCTAAAACTCCATAACCCAAGAACACAAAAGTAAAACACACATCCAAATACATGAAAGAGTTGGAAAAAAAGGCTCACACTCCTTCCAGGTAAACATTAAAGTCCTAGAAATCCAGCAAAGTTGCTGGGGGTCTGAAAGGTAAGGGAAATTAGCACATTTATGAGAGTCCACCCTAACATAGGCCTCTCTTCTTCCCATCTCCACAGCCATTTACTAGTGCGCCCACAGCATCAGTCCCTCTTATTTGACCCGGAATGGTTCACTCACCGGGAAAATGGTATCGTAAGGGCGCGCGCGCAGGTCAGAAATACGCCTCATGCTCAGCTTTTTCTGATAAGGGTTTTGGTTTGCAGTATGTTTAATTTTTGGCCACATAATTACAGCCCTGGACAAACAGCAACCCATATATTTGCTCATTTCGTGCGCAGCAGGGCATTTATTGACGGGTACCCCGGCTTCCATTCTCCTGATTGAAAAGCCAGAAGGCAATGCTGTTCTGTTTTTCTTTCTTCTGCATGACATTTTAAGAAAGGTGGCATTTCTCTTCAGGCTCCCTCGAGCAAGAGCATGTCGGTGCCCACCTGGTACTCTGTACGACATTAAGTAAGCCACTGCTTGAAAACAATCCCAGCAGCATGGCAGCACCTGGCAGTGCCATCTATTCTCTGATTAGCATGGCGAGGAAACCTTCAGGGCAGTGGAAGCCACCTGAGGCTCCCCAGACGAGTGCCCGCTTCTGCCCCTTCCGTGTGGCTGTAGCGAGGCCGCAAGCAGGTTCTGTGCCGCCCTACTGCCTGGGACAGCGGTCCCGAGGAGAGGAAAATGCGAGCAGGACATATGAGTCAGATGTAGATGCTGCACGCGCGCCAGATGCGCGGGGGTACTTGTGCGTTGTCTAAGCCTCCCTATGTACATAATCCAGTCTAAATGGGTATTCAGGCATATCCTAAATTAGGGCTAACCTACTCTGCCCACCCCCAGATGTTTAGACCTACAATTCCCATTAGTCCCACCCAGCATATTTAATGGTGAGGGATCATGGGAGCTGTAGGCCAAAACATCTGGAGGGTGACAACTGCGTCTGATTGGCCACACGTCGACCTTGTGGTGTTTCCGCTTCCAGTTCCAATAACACACTGTTTCGCCTGAGACATTTGTGGATGTTCGTGGGACAAGCGGACTTAACTTTCTATTTGCCTGATTCTCCTGAGTGGATGGGTAGGTACCCTGTACTGGGACACGGAGGGTGGCTGCCGCCCGCCTACTCATAATCACTGCCCACACCTGGTGCCGCTCCTCCATCCTTATGACTGTCTGGCAGGGGCGCTTTGTGCAAGATTGCGCGTGTCTTCATGCCAGTTGAGAAGTGGTGTTCGGAGGTGGTCTGGCCGACATGGGACTCTGGAGATTTCCTGGCACCACAGACCTTTTTTTGAGGGAACCCAAGTTTTCTCCTCTTCTTACCCTCTCTTTCTCCTTCGCCCGACCCTTCCTTCCATCTCACCATCTCCCACATCCATTAGAAGTGACAATGGGAATTCAAGCTTCCAGTATGTCATTGCTCACTCTTAGCAAATGTATATGTCAGTTTTTTAGTATGTGTTACTACTATGTAATCTCTATATATGAACACATTTGATGGGCAGGGGTGAACTATCGTATAGGGAACTCAGGAGATTTTCTGAAAGGCCTCTGCACGCTGGGTGGGGTGCACTGGCATATACGGAACTCTGGAGATTTCGTGGTAGGCCTCTGCACCCTGGGCAGGGGTGGACTGGCCTATAGGGAGCTCTGGAGATTTCCCAGTAGGCCTCTGCACCCTGGGCAGGGGAGGACTGCTAAAGGGAATTCTGGAGATTTCTTGGTAGGCCTCTGCATCCTGGGCAGGGGTGGACTGGCCTATAGGGAACTCTGGAGATTTCCCAGGAGGCCTCTGCACCCTGGGCAGTGGTGCACAGGCATATAGGTAACTGTGGAGATTTCACAGTAGGCCTCTGCACCCTGGGCAGGGGAGGACTGCTAAAGGGAATTCTGGAGATTTCTTGGTAGGCCTCTGCATCCTGGGCAGGGGTGGACTGGCCTATAGGGATCTCTGGAGATTTCCCAGCGGGCCTTTGCACCCTGGGCAGGGGTGGACTGGCTTATAGCGTACTCTGGATATTTCCTGGTAGGCCTCTGGACCCTGGGCAGGGGTGGACTGGCTTATAGCGTACTCTGGAGATTTCCTGGTAGGACTTTGCACCCTGAGCAGGGTTGGACTGGCTTATAACATACTCTGGAGATTTCCTGGTAGGCCTTTGCACCCTGGGCAGGGGTGGACTGGCTTATAGCGTACTCTGGAGATTTCCTGGTAGGCCTCTGCACCCTGGGCAGGGGTGGGCTGCTATAGGGAACTCTGCAGATTTCCTGGTAGGCCTCTGTACCCTGGGCAGGGGTGGACTGGCTTATAGGGAACTCTGGAGATTTCCTGGTAGGCCTCTGCACCCTGGGCAGGGGTGGACTGGCTTATAGCATACTCTGGAGATTTCCCAGCGGGCCTCTGCACCCTGGGCAGGGGTGGGCTGCTATAGGGAACTCTGGAGATTTCCTGGTAGGCCTCTGCACCCTGGGCAGGGTTGGGCTGCTATAGGGAACTCTGCAGATTTCCTGGTAGGCCTCTGTAACCTGGGCAGGGGTGGACTGGCTTATAGCGTAGTCTGGAGATTTCCTGATAGGCCTTTGCACCCTGGGCAGGGGTGGACTGGCTTATAGCGTACTCTGGAGATTTCCTGGTAGGCCTCTGGACCCTGGGCAGGGGTGGACTGGCTTATAGCGTACTCTTGAGATTTCCTGGTAGGCCTTTGCAACCTGGGCAGGGGTGGACTGGCTTATAGCGTACTCTGGAGATTTCCTGGTAGGCCTCTGCACCCTGGGCAGGGGTGGACTGGCTTATAGCGTACTCTGGAGATTTCCTGTTAGGCCTTTGCACCCTGGGCAGGGGTGGACTGGCTTATAGCGTACTCTGGAGATTTCCCGGTAGGCCTTTGCACCCTGGCAGGGGTGGACTGGCTTATAGCGTACTCTGGAGATTTCCTGGTAGGCCTCTGCACCCTGGGCAGGGGTGGACTGGCTTATAGCGTACTCTGGAGATTTCCTGGTAGGCCTCTGCACCCTGGGCAGGGGTGAGCTGCTGTAGGGAACTCTGCAGATTTCCTGGTAGGCCTCTGTACCCTGGGCAGGGGTGGACTGGCTTATAGGGTACTCTGGAGATTTCCCGGTAGGCCTTTGCACCCTGGGCAGGGGTGGACTGGCTTATAGCGTACTCTGGAGATTTCCTGGTAGGCCTCTGCACCCTGGGCAGGGGTGGACTGGCTTATAGCGTACTCTGGAGATTTCCTGGTAGGCCTCTGCACCCTGGGCAGGGGTGGGCTGCTGTAGGGAACTCTGCAGATTTCCTGGTAGGCCTCTGTACCCTGGGCAGGGGTGGACTGGCTTATAGGGTACTCTGGAGATTTCCCGGTAGGCCTTTGCACCCTGGGCAGGGGTGGACTGGCTTATAGCGTACTCTGGAGATTTCCTGGTAGGCCTTTGGACACTGGGCAGGGGTGAACTGTCTTATAGCGTACTCTGGAGATTTCCTGGTGGGCCTCTGGACCCTGGGCAGGGGTGGACTGGCTTATAGCGTACTCTGGAGATTTCCTGGTAGGCCTCTGGACCCTGGGCAGGGGTGGACTGGCTTATAGCGTACTCTGGAGATTTCCCGGTAGGCCTCTGCACCCTGGGCAGGGGTGGGCTGCTATAGGGAACTCTGGAGATTTCCTGGTAGGCCTCTGCACCCTGGGCAGGGTTGGGCTGCTATAGGGAACTCTGCAGATTTCCTGGTAGGCCTCTGTAACCTGGGCAGGGGTGGACTGGCTTATAGCGTAGTCTGGAGATTTCCTGATAGGCCTTTGCACCCTGGGCAGGGGTGGACTGGCTTATAGCGTACTCTGGAGATTTCCTGGTAGGCCTCTGGACCCTGGGCAGGGGTGGACTGGTTTATAGCGTACCCTGGAGATTTCCTGGTAGGCCTCTGGAACCTGGGCAGGGGTGGACTGGCTTATAGCGTACTCTGGAGATTTCCTGGTAGGCCCCTGGTGTCAAGAAGCAGGATTGGAAATGCTGGAGTCGCTGGAAGTTCCGACTTCGATGAACTTTCTAGTCCTCACCCAACATGGCGCCGGTGCCTATAAATCTAGGCCCTGCCCACTACTCGGCGCGTTGTATCTGTGTTTATTTTCATTCACGCTCCCAGTCCTGTGTACTCGTTCTTCCTTCCCGTGCTGTTGATTCCTCTATAGCCCTCCTGTAGTAGCCTGTACTACATTATTATCCCTCTCTTTCTACCTGTCCTTCTTAGTTCCGTACTTCTATTTTTTCCGCCTTCCTTAATTGTCCGGCTGTTGGTTTTCCTCCTCTCCTTCTGGCTACACGAGCTTGCCTTCCGCTCTGTGTAGTCGGCATCGGCTCCTCTTTCACGGAACCCTTCCGTACTCCTTGCTTACCTCCCTGTCCGCTCGGCTTCCTGCCTCCTTCTTGCTGGCGGCCTCGGCGTCGCCTCTCTGTGCCGCGTTCAGCGGAGCTTAATAAGGTGTTCCCTTTCTTTTGCTTCTCCTCTTGTGTGTATTACCGTTAACTTACTTCCTCCTTGTTTTTCTGCTCTCCGCTACTTTCTTCATTCTTTGTATTCCACCCCTTTCTTCATTATTCCTTCTTCCTTACTTTTGTTGTTTTTCTTCCTTGCTCTCTCTTCTTCTCTTTATCCATTGTTATTATTATCCTCTCTTCGGATTGTGTATTCCACGATTACTATTATCCCGGACATTGTACCTGAAGATCTGTGCCATCTCTTGAACTCTTCATCTGAACCCATCTATGGACTAGGGTTTTTCCTGCCTTCGAGCTTTTTCCCTAGAACTGAGGCTGGCCCCCTGGGGTTCCCCTAGGGCAGGTCTTAACCTCTGCCAAGGTGGCCTCCGGAGGGGCCAGACCTTACCTACACGAAAAGAAGGTTCGAGCACCTGGAGTCAAAGGTTCAAGGACGAAGAGGAGACCCCAGAAGACCGAGACTGACCTTCAAGGATTTACCTCAGGGGAGTCAGGTGAGGAGAAAGGGGAGGTAGACTCGGATACTGACAGCATACAACGCCCAACACCTACCATGGCCTCATTGGAACAATACCAAGAATTAGTGGCAGCTATGCAGAACCTTACGGCCGAAGTCCAGGCGCTGAGAACAGAGAATATTGCTCTCCGACAGCAGGTGGTCTTACATAGAGATGACCACGGTGATCTACCAGCTATGCCCCTTTCTTTCGGCAAGTATGATGGTCATCCGGGAGGATTGAAGGACTTCCTGGATGCCTGTAATGTTTATTTCGCCTTTCGAACCCATGCCTTTGAATCAGCGAAATCTAGAGTCGGATTTATAATAGCCAATCTCACAGGGAACGCACTAGCCTGGGCCACTCCGCTGGTCGCCAGAAATGACCTTTCCTTGAATGACTATGATCGTTTTGTAGCAAACTTCAAGGAAAAATTTGACAGACCCGAAGTATTCTACTCTTCTCTAGAAGCCATTTTGGATGTCATACAAGGGAATACAGACGTCCAAACGTACATATCCCGCTTCCAGAGATTGCGGCTAAGGCAGACTGGCCAGACTCTGCTCAACAAACCATATTCAGAAGAGGACTTCGCGATGAAATCAAAGATGAGTTGGCTCGTGTGGCCCGACCAGTATCCTGCCAAGATTTGATGACATTGTCTCTACAGATAGAATTCCGTTTGACGGAACGGCGACAAGAAAGACGACGAATCAGAGGTACCCCTCAATCTGTCAGTCTACCTAACCATTCTCCCACAACCAGGACAAATTTCACTCCTGAAGAACCCATGCAAATAGGGGCCACCTGAGGGCCTCTCACTCCTGAGGAACGCAAACGTAGAAGGGAAGCCGGATTATGTATGTATTGCGGTTCCTCTAAACACTTATTAAGAAACTGTCCGGAAGTGCCTCCTAGGCGGAAGGAAAACTCCAGCCCCCGATCTACTGCAAGGGAAGTTTCGGGGGAAGTGCCAAGTACCCTTGCAACCACTCAAGAACCATGAACAACCCTGAGGAGAACAGTCTGATGGTGTTCCGAGTCAGATTGTGGCTATCCAACTTCGGTCCCACCGAGGTGCTTGCCATGTTAGACTGTGGAGCAGCCGGGAACTTTATGGACTCTAACTGGGCACGGAAACATCAAGTATCCACTAAACCTAAGGTTACTCCCATTCCGGTGGAAGGTGTGGATGGCAGGCCTTTGTCCTCCGGACCAATTACCAGAGAGACGATACCCTTAAGGATGGAGCTGAGTCATCATTCAGAATATTTGGTATTCGATCAGATCAGAGCTGCACACTTTCCTGTGGTCATTGGTATCCCTTGGTTAAGAAAACACAATCCTCACATAGACTGGAAGGCCAATAAAGTGAGTTTTAATTCACTCTTTTGCAAGTCGACCTGTATGAACCAGTCTGTATTCTCCACATACGAAGAAGTGACGTCGGGTCCAGCCCTAGGTCCGGCTCTAATCGCCTCGATTCCAACACAGTATCAGCAGTTTTCTGAGGTGTTTTTAGACATTCAACCCCGAGAATTGCCTCCCTACAGAGCAGTAGACTGTGGGATTGACCTTGTTCCTGACGCTGTGTTTCCATTCGGGCGGATGTACCCTTTGTCCCTCCCTGAAAGGAAAGTCCTGCGAAACTATCTGGACTCCAATCTACAGAATGGGCTCATCCAGGAGTCAAGATCCGCTTGTGGAGCCTCATTGTTCTTCATTCCGAAGAAGGATAGCACTGAATTACGCCCATGCATCGACTATAGAGGGCTCAATAAGGTGACGATTAGGGACAGGTATCCTATGCCATTAATTCGAGACATCCTGGAGGCGGTACAGGGGGCTATTTACTTCACCAAGCTGGACTTAAGGGGCGCGTACCACCTCTTAAGAATAAGATAAGGGGATGAATGGAAGATGGCATTCCGCACCCCTTTTGGACTATTCGAATAGAGGGTGATGCCATTTGGCCTTGTCAACGCCCCCGCCGTTTTTCAGAGGTACATGGACAAGGTATTTGCCGATATGTTGTTTGTATCGGTTGTGGTGTATCTGGATGATATCCTGGTATTCTCCCAGACATTACCTGAGCATAGGTTACTGGTTAAGAGGGTACTACAGCGACTTCAGGATCACAAGCTTTTGGTTAAACCCGAGAAATGCCAATTCGAAGCCACTTTGGTATCCTACCTAGGATTCATTCTGTCCAGTAAGGGCATAGAGATGGATCCCATTAAGGTGAAGGCTATCAGGAAATGGAGAGAACCCAGCACTGTCAAGGAGCTACAAAGCTTCTTAGGATTAGCCAACTTTTATAGGAGGTTCATTCCCAACTCCTCCAACGTGGTGCTTCCTCTTACTTCCCTGCTAAAGAAGGGTGTCAAGTTCATCTTTGGAGAGGAACAACAGAGGGCTATTCAAACCCTCAAGGAGTGTTTCTCCTCTGCTCCCATTTTGGTACAGCCGGATCAGACTAAACCTTACATTTTAGAAACTGATGCGTCAATAGGGGCAATAGGTGCCATCCTCTTGCATAAGGCTGCTGATAACTACGAACACCCGGTGGCATATTTCTCAAAGACCCTTAATAGTAGCGAACGAAATTACTCAGTCCTGGAAAGAGAGCTTTTGGCCATCAAATTAGCTTGCCAAGAGTGGCGTCATGTTCTACAGGATGCAATCCATTGTTTTGTGATCAGAACTGACCATCGTAACCTCCGGTTCTCCAACAGATGGAATGTACCAATGCCGGTCATGCTCGATGGGCTTATTTTTTTTTTGCAGTTCGATTTTGTATTGACATACATTCCTGGCTCTGAAAATAAGAAGGCGGATGCCTTGTCACAAAGCATTGGGAACAGCTTAGGGAATTACGAAGGACATGACCGTATTTTCCCCAATCTCAAGGTCTTAGCATCCACTGTTTCCTTCCTCCAAGATCTGGTACCTCAATATCAGACTTGCACAGAACTCCCTTCTACAGTCAACCAAGGTAGTGATGGATTATATTACCATGAGGACGCCCTTTTCATTCCTACCAAGAGACTCCAGAAACTCATCCTATCCTGGTGTCATGATTCTCACTTGACGGGACATCCTGGCATTAGAAAGACCTATGAACTACTACAAAGAGGTTTCTGGTGGCCAAATATAAGAACGGATGTGTACCAGTATGTTACTTCATGCTCGATTTGTGCCTCTAATAAATACCGAACGGGTAAGCCGCTCGGTCTCTTGCAGCAACATTCCTTACCGTCACGACCATGGGAACATATTTCTACAGACTTCATTGTCGACCTCCCACCTTCTGACGGCATGACGGTAATCATGGTCACAATAGACTCTTTCAGTAAACTGCCCCACTTTTCTGCCTTCAAACAAATACCTTCCGCTTCAGAGACCGCAGATGTCTTTCTCCGAGACATAGTCTGTCTGCATGGGTTACCCCGGACTATAGTATCCAATCGGGGACCTCAGTTCACGTCTAAATTCTGGGCTTCGCTTTGTCAGACTTTGGGTATTCACCGAGCCCTTTCCTCGGGTTACCACCCTCAGAGTAATGGGCAGACGGAAAGGTTAAATGCCAGTCTGGAGCAATACTTGAGGTGTTTCTGCAGTCCACAACAAGAAAAGTGGCACCATTTCCTTTCACAAGCAGAGTTTGCTTATAATAATTCACTGCATACTTCAATCCAAATGAGTCCTTTTTTGTGCACCTATGGGCTTCATCCCCAACACTTACCTGGGCTCAGCTCTCCAACCACGAAGATCCCTGCCTTGGATGGTATCTTGCAGGAAATACATGAAGTTCATGAACTTGCCAAGAAGGCACACCAGGTCAGTCAACAAATTCAGAAGAGATGGGCAGATAAGAAAAGGGAATCTAATCCCAACTGGGGATTAGGACAATTAGTCTGGTTATCTACCAGATTCCTACCTAGATGGGTTCATGCTGGAAAGTTTTCCCCTCGGTTTCCTGGACCATTTCCTATTCTACAACAAATAAACCCTGTTGCTTATAAGCTCAAACTTCCGGTCTATCTCAAGAGAGTTCATCCGGTTTTGCATGTCTCCTTGCTCAAGGAATATAAGGAAGATCTGTTCCTTAGACCCATTCACAAGGGTCGTGCCCAGGTAAGACTGATTCCCGAAGAATATGAAGTGGCATACCTGGTGGATTCCAGATACCGCAAGGGTCGACTCCCATACCTGGTTCACTGGAAAGGCTATCCAGTGGAAGAAAGGTCCTGGGAACCAGTAAGCCATATTCATGCCCCCAGACTTCTGAGAAGGTTCCATCGTCTCCACCCGGGCAAACCTGGGGGTCCCTCGAGAGGAAGGGGGCATACTGTCAGGAACCAGGATTGGAAATGCTGGAGTCGCTGGAAGTTCCGACTTCGATGAACTTTCTAGTCCTCACCCAACATGGCGCCGGTGCCTATAAATCTAGGCCCCGCCCACTACTCGGCGCGTTGTATCTGTGTTTATTTTCATTCAACACTCCGAGTCCTGTGTACTCGTTCTTCCTTCCCGTGCTGTTGATTCCTCTATAGCCCTCCTGTAGTAGCCTGTACTACATTATTATCCCTCTCTTTCTACCTGTCCTCCTTAGTTCCGTACTTCTATTTTTTCCGCCTTCCTTAATTGTCCGGCTGTTGGTTTTCCTCCTCTCCTTCTGGCTACACGAGCACGCCTTCCGCTCTGTGTAGTCGGCGTCGGCTCCTCTTTCACGGAACCCTTCCGTACTCCTTGCTTACCTCCCTGTCCGCTCGGCTTCCTGCCTCCTTCTTGCTGGCGGCCTCGGCGTCACCTCTCTGTGCCGCGTGCAGCGGAGCTTAATAAGGTGTTCCCTTTCTTTTGCTTCTCCTCTTGTGTGTATTATCGTTAACTTACTTCCTCCTTGTTTTTCTGCTCTCCGCTACTTTCTTCATTCTTTGTATTCCGCCCCTTTCTTCGTTATTCCTTCTTCCTTACTTTTGTTGTTTTTCTTCCTTGCTCTCTCTTCTTCTCTTTATCCATTGTTATTATTATCCTCTCTTCGGATTGTGTATTCCACGATTACTATTATCCCGGACATTGTACCTGAAGATCTGTGCCATCTCTTGAACTCTTCATCTGAACCCATCTATGGACTAGGGTTTTTTCTGCCTTCAAGCTTTTTCCCTAGAACTGAGGCTGGCCCCCTGGGGTTCCCCTAGGGCAGGTCTTAACCTCTGCCAAGGTGGCCTCCGGAGGGGCCAGACCTTACCTACACGAAAAGAAGGTTCGAGCACCTGGAGTCAAAGGTTCAAGGACAAAGAGGAGACCCCAGAAGACCGAGACTGACCTTCAAGGATTTACCTCAGTGGAGTCAGGTGAGGAGAAAGGGGAGGTAGACTCGGATCTTGACATCTGGACCCTGGGCAGGGGTGGACTGGCTTATAGCGTACTCTGGAGATTTCCTGGTAGGCCTCTGGACCCTGGGCAGGAGTGGACTGGCTTATAGCGTACTGTGGAGATTTCCTGGTAGGCCTTTGCACCCTGGGCAGGGGTGGACTGGCTTATAGCGCACTCTGGAGATTTCCTGGTAGGCCTCTGGACCCTGGGCAGGGGTGGACTGGCTTATAGCGTACTCTGGAGATTTCCTGGTAGGCCTTTGCACCCTGGGAAGGGGTGGACTGGCTTATAGCGTACTCTAGAGATTTCCTGGTAGGCCTTTGCACCCTGGGCAGGGGTGGACTGACTTATAGCGCACTCTGGAGATTTCCTGGTAGGTCCAACTGGGGAATTCCATGATGTGCCATTAGCTCAAAATATATCAACATAATTAAGATGATGCTCCTTTAGTGTCGAAATGCTGGTCCAGGTGAATGTTTTCATTGGAACTGAATGGGCGAACATTTGGGAGGCTCAGAGCACAACGTCATTTATTAGTTAAAAAGAAAAAGTAACGGTAGGCTATGCACTAAAACCACTTGCACTGCACACTTTGCAATCTTCCATAATGAGTGCTGTTTTAACAGCACGCCGTGCAATTTTCCATAATACTTAGCGCCTGTTGCCCCCACTAGGCACATTTTACACTTGCAAGCCCCCTGATAGTCCAGCTGGCCCAGAAGGCATGCAGCTTGTGCACGAGTAATGCAACACCTATAAGACATAGCTTAACACTTAACCATTTTCCATAATGCCCCACTTGCCACAGATGGCATCTTTCCAATTACACATGTCCCGGGTTCTTGCTGCACACATTCAGGTTCCTATGATGCCATGCCAAGGTCTCAGTTTGATTATGGGTCTTTATTATTTCTGATGAAGCAGGTTTCTCCTAGTTGTGGCAGATGGCCATGGAGAGGTTCTGTGGTATGTGGGCGCTTCTTGCAGTGGGAGGAGGGCGGCATTTTGCCACCACACTCTATTTATTTATTTAATTTAATTTATTTATTAGAGCATGTATAGAGCACACAAACACCTGAGGGCAACCTGATGCTAGCAGCCAGAAAGAACAGTGCGTGAAGGAGCTAAGAAGTGATGAGTCTCGAGAGCACGTCTGAAAAGAAGATAGTCATCCATGGCGGGAAGACTAAGAGGCAGAGAGTTCCAGAGCTGACAAGCAGCCAAGGAGAAGGAGCGCCCACCTCTGCGCATGTATCTAAATGGAGGCACTAGCAAAAGCCTGGCTTCCGCCGAGCGTAGGGACCGAGAGAGAACGCACCAGTGAAATTTCTTCTCTAAATATTTGGCACCTCTATGATGAAGAGCCCGAAATGCAATGCATAGCGCCTTGAAATTAGCTCTTTTAGCAACCGGGAGCCATTGCAGCTGGTGCAGAATCGGGGAGGAGTGCGCCATACGGGGAAATGAGGTTGCAAACCTAGCCACCACATTCTGCAGAACCTGAAGGCGGTTAATCTGGTAGAGTGACTGGCCAAGATGCAGGGAGTTGCAATAACTTCGTGGCTGCTTTAGAGACTGCAGTGCTGGAAGCTCCACCGCCTCACGCAATTTGCTTGAGGCGAAGGAGAGGACCGAGGATCATACAGTAACGTCAGCCACCTTTTTCAGGCTGTGAGGCTGCACCCCCGCTACTCTGAGTACCTGGGTGGTGTTGAGTCACATTCTCCTGAAGCCATTGGCAGAAACTAGAGGAGGACCATGCCACCTTAAGATGCTCAACGCGGACCATGCCACCTTAAGATGCCCAACGCTCCAAGTTCATTTCGCTGGACGCTTTACCAATGCTTGGCAATAGACCTCAACAACATCCCTCTGGGGCATCCATGCACAGGGTGATGCTTTATGGGGTACGGCTCTGGTTTGTTCACATGGGCATATGGTTTCGTCTACATCCAGTGCTTCTAAAAGGGTAAAGTCTAATGTGGCTGCCTTATTCACACCTGGGAAAGACAGTTTAGCCAATCAGGATGCTGGAACAGCAGGCGAGAATACACATGCTCCGCCTGCTGTTCCATCCACCCGAGGCTCTTCCCCGAGTGGCACCATTCTTTTGTTTGTTTTTAATGTGGAGAGGCAACATCAAGCCTCTCCCTGTTCCCTCCCCACTTCCCCACCTCCTGAAAACAACCTCAACCCCTTCCCCACCCACTCATTCCCTCCCCACTCATTCCCTCCCCAGCTTTGTGCTCCTGTCCCAGTGCTCCTCCAGTCTTCCTGCCTCTGCCATAAAAATAGAAAAAGGGACTTAATCCCATTTAACTATTGGTGGCGGCCATCTTTTTTAAATGTTTACCCTGCGGTAGATTGGCTCCGCAAGCAGCGTGAATTTCCCAAGGGAGAGAAAAAAACATTTGCACCACGGTTAAACTCCGGTTTTCGAATGGCTTTCACCCCACATAATGGCCCACAGCCCTCGCTGAGGCCGGGTCTACCTTGGCTCCGGCTGGCGAACCGTTACCAGCCTTGGCCCTCCTCCACCTCCCCCACTGAAGGGGGTGAAATCCATAATAAACACACTAAACCAATCAGGTGCATCAGCTTGAAAAATGCTAAATTGTATAAACTGATATCCAGATAATATCAAGTTGGTTATCGCATCTGCACTGTTTCGATCTCTCTCTCTCAGATTAACCATTTATTGACTTCATGTTGTAAATGGTTAATAGAAATATTGGGCAGGAGCTGCTTTGTTTTGCTAACACCCTAAAGGCAGTAGAATTAAGTGATAACAAAACTGCAGTGTAATAAAAGACACACAGGGCAATGTGGAGACTTGTTTGGGGAATCTCTGCACTCTGCTGTTATTCCTTATATTTGGAATTCTTTGGATCAATTTTCGGCATGACATATAAATCCAAAGGCAACTATTGTGATACATCAAAGTGCGGCCCAGTGAATGATTCTAGTTCAACATGCGCTTCCATAGTGTGAGCTTACCTTGTGCCTTTATGACCGTGTAAGAAATGTAAACAGAAAAGGTCAGGAGGTACATTCAGATGACCAATCTCAAAAGTATGAAAACAAGAGGGAATTAAGCATGGTGGAGACTTGTCAATGTCAAAAGTGGCTGATGCTGAGAAAGTATATTGAAAGCAGTTTCTTTTAGCATAGTAAATGTACAAATGGTCAGACAATAGTGTGAATTACCATCTCGCTTAGTGATGTAAATTTGTCATTCAACCAGTGTAAGTATTGTTACAACTGAAAACAAATGCAATGGCCGTCTTTTAGCCCATTTAGGGGTAAAATCCAACGTTTTACTTTATTTTCAGCGTCCCTCTCCCACACAGATTATTTTGCTGCCATCTACAGGGCTGGAGACACAGCACTCCACTTTCCTTCTCCCACAGGGACTGTTTTGCTGCCTCCTGCAGACCGGACTGGGGTCAGGACACACAGCACATTCCTCTCTCTTTCTCCCACAGAGACTATTTTGCTGCCACCTGTAGGCCGGACTGACCTCAGGACACACAGCACATTCCTCTCTCCTTCTCCCACAGAGACTATTTTGCTGCCACCTGTAGGCCGGACTGACCTCAGGACACACAGCACACTCCTCTCTCCTCCCACAGAGACTATTTTGCTGGCATCTACAGGACTGGCTGGAAGCAGAAGACACAACACCCCTCTCTCCTTCTCTCACCAGGACTATTATGCTGCCACCTACAGGCCTGACTGGCATAAACACAACCCCCCTTTCTCCTTCTCCCACTGAGACTATTTTGCTGCCACCTACAGGCCTGGCTGGGATCAGGACACACAGTACTCCTCTCTCCTTCTCCCACAAAGACTATTTTGCTGCCACCTATAGGGCTGGAGACACAGTGCTCCTCTCGCCTTCTTCCACTAAGACTATTTTTCTGCCACCTACAGGCCTGGCTGGGATTAGGACACACAGCACTCCTCTCTCCTTCTCCCACAAAGACTATTTTTCTGCCACCTACAGGCCTGGCTGGGATCAGGACACAAAACACTCCTCTCTCCTTCTCCCACAAATACTATTTTGCTGCCACCTACAGGGCTGGAGACACAGCACTCCTCTCTCCTTCTCCCACAAAGACTATTTTGCTGCCACCTACAGGCCTGGATGTATCAGGACACAGAGCACAACTCTTCTTCTTCCACTGAGACTGTTTTGGTGCCACCTACAGGCCTGGCTATGAGCAGTACACAGCACCACCCTCACCTTCTCTCACAGAGACTATTTTGCTGCCACCTACAGGCCTGACTGGAAGTAGGTAACACATCCAAACAAGGATTTCTTTTTCAACTAACAAGTTGGAAATTGAACCATGAAAAATTTGGGAGTTCGGATTTTGCAGTCCCCCAAAAGTTGAGAAGGACAATTTGATGGAAATTGACACCTGATCCTATGCCCTCACGTCCCCCTACATGTTATAACACACATGCACAGTAGGATAGCAGTAGCTGGAAGCTTTCTGTGTACCCTAAATCAGACGTTTGCTCGAGGAACCTTCCACTTTCCCTGAGGCAACATCTTCTAGAGGATACGTGTTTCTATTAGGGGAAAATCAATAACCAAGCATTGATTATGCCAACAGTTTGGGGTTTAGTGTAGCCCTGGAAAAGGAACTTGGCAGGCGCTGCTGTAGTGGTATTAACTGGCCATTGATAGAGCAGGTGCAACATGGTGCCAGTATCTGGGCATCTAATAGCAGTGCCTGGCAAATGCCTGATATTTACACCCACTAAAACTGTTGGCTTTGCCAATGCTTGTTTTTAACAGGCCTTCAGTGAAGGACACCATAGTGCTTATAAATCGAGTGGCTGAAGGCAGGCCTGGTGGCATTTTTATTACACTGGCAGCATTTTTACAGTGCTAATTAAGTAATTGGGCCTCATTACGAGGTTGACGGTAGGCCACCGGTAGTACCAGCTTACCGTTACTGCCACCAGTAATCCTGGTGATACCGGGATATTACAGGCAGCGGCGCAACAGTAAGTTACCATTCCCATGGAGTCCCATAGGAATGCATGGCAATGGGAACACTGAAGCCGGTGCTTCAGTGATTTATCTGCCGGTAGGGGCCTGAACTACAGGCACACCAGACCTGCCAGTAGTTCACAGCCCCTATCGGCAGATTCGGAGTGACCGGCACCTTAATTCCAGACCAGCTTACTCGTAAGGAGAGCCATTAACTCTCAGATGACTGCTTTGAAAATAACACTGGCAGGCACTTTGAGTGCAAAGTTTGATGGTAAGGCTTGGTAAAAGCGAGCTAAAAGAGTTGCCATGAGGAGATTTTATGGGCAGTGAGGGGCAGGAACTGGTTGGGAAGGCCATAGAGATAGCATGGCCATGGACAGTCAATGGGTAGGCAAATAATCAGACAACTCTATCAAGCTTGGTGTCCCTCCTCATTTTTTGTTTCATTTACGTTATTTGTATCATGCTAGTTTCTCAGAGAGGAAAATCAGACAGAGACTGTATCTGGGCATGAATGATATAAATCGAGAAGAACATGAGGCCTAAATTATTGGACAAATTCAGGGAAAGAAATGTGTTTTAAGCTTCTTCAGGAATATGGGAAAAGAATCAGGTTTCTGAAGGTTGTGGGGTAGATAATAAAGTGATCTTCAAAAAAGGGACACAGAAGCATAGCTACAAAGATTAAAAAGAAGTCTTACGTCTGCAGTTTGAAGACGATGAATTTGACTTGCCGGGATCCCGGCAAGGAGAGCATTGAAATAATCAAGTTTGGAATTTGTCAGTGTGCGAATAACCGCAGGAAGACCCTCCTCAGCAAGATGCCTTTTCTCCCAATCTGTACTCTAATGCAATAGTTTCGGCTTATAGGTGGCGGCACCTCATCAGCAAAACTAAAAAGGATCTGAGGTCCACATCCATCGTACAAGTGTTCCAAGCGTAGAGCCTGGACTTGTCATGAATATCCTTTCAGCGTACTGCTCCTGCTTCCTCAATGCAACCTTACCACTGTAACCTCATCACCACCCTTTCCTTGCAAGTGCTTGTTACGCTCACCTGGTATCCACGGGGACACCCATATGCCCTGGCTGCCGGATTCCCCCGGATGTGCTCAATTCGGGATGACGTCTTCTATGGCAGGTGGGCCCGAAAACACAGGAGGACTGAACTTAGGCACAGATTTCTTTTCCTTCCACCAGCCCCTTGGACTCGACCTGATGGCCCCCTCCTCACCTTGTTATGATGTGTGGCGAGCTCTCCATCCTGCTTTCTGCGTAGGGGCGCGTAGGTTTCTGTGGATTGAAGCGAACGAGTTAACTTCACTGGTGCCAACCCATTCAAGTGTCTTTAAGGAGGTAAGTTCGATTATAGCAGGCTCTGAAGGCCTTTGCTTTTCTTTCGTGCTATTAATGTCTTTTCCTGATTGTTTCCCCCTTAGGTGTGCGGAAGTTCGCTGGGTGCGCTGCTTGAGTTAGGCTCCTGCCGGGATTTATGGACGCAGAGCCTATGAAGAAAGGTAGGTTCAGCGCGAAGTGCGGCACGCTAATGTCTTTTTGGGCTAACCTGTATTCTTTATTCCTTTTCAGGTCGCGATGGTCTTTCTGGGCGTGCAGTGATTTCCAGAGAGAAACCGGCCAAGATATGCCCAGCCAGGTGAGGAGGTTATGGTTACTGCTGTGATTGCTGTGAGTAACCTGTTTAACGTTGTCCCTTTTTCACTCTCCCTTTCAGGTGCTTTGTTCCGGTGTGTGCGTGATGTCCTGAAGATGCTGCCAACGGGATGCAAGACAACGAGCAGCCGGGATCGAAGGATGGAAAGCTGCAGGTAAGCTGGGACTGCTAATGATGTTCTTTTGTCTCCTCTGCAGGTCCGCGATTCCAGGAACGCCGGGTGCTGATCTCTGAAAACGATGAGCGTCACGCTGCTGGCTGCAGAATAACGCGAAGCACGTTCTTTAGCTTGGGTGTGGTTTATATAGCCTACCCCTGCAAAGTAGTCCAGGTAAAGTAGTCCGGGTTACCACACCCTAAAACACTGCACCGCACAGTCTGGTTCTTATGGACTAGACTGTGTGGGTGTCTCCATGTTGGCTGCAGGCTCCCACACAAAAAGTAGTCCCCTCAAGTCCCATTCCAAATATGAGCCTGGCGCCAAAGGCACCAGGACTGACTCCAGGAGAGTCCCCGGTGAAAATGTAAGGCCCTTGGGGCCCCAAATGAACCCCGAGTCCTAACCCTAACTGGCATGTGACCACGCCAGTGGGGTTCTGGGTCACGGGTTGTGACAGCACTCTGAAGCAGGCAGCGATCAGTGTGTGCGCTATATGAAAAAAAAATAATAACAAGATACATGCAAATGAGCACTGTATTCATAGTTATAATTGCACTACATTTGCATTTAATCTTTAGTGATACACTACAGTAGGTATCTCCACTTTTGCACCAATGGAAAGCGTTGCGAATATGGCAAAAGCCGTTAGGTGAGACTAGGAAGGACTTACACTTTTACCGGCACCTGATTTCCCAGTGGTACCGGGAAGTCAGGCGCTGGTTACATTTTACGAGTACGGCAGCTACCCACCGGTAGCACTGGCAGGGTTACCGCCGGCCTCGTAATGAGGCCCACTGTTTCCTTAAATTTTAAAAAAATCTATGCCCCAGTACTCTCAACTCCACCCCCTCATGGTTGGCCATAAGAAGCCGACACACGGACAACCACTTGTTGATAACTGGAATGTGACAAGGGAAATGGACTAGATGTATTGAAGATTACTAGCAAGTAGTTGGGCCATTGCCCCTTCCTCCATCTTCCTTGTCACAATGGGTTCAAGAATTACCGGGCAGAGGAGGTATACAAGAGAAAATACCACACTGAGACAAAATTACTGACACGCCCCCCAGTGGGAAATGTAATCCTTGCAAACTACAAAGCAAGTGAATCCAGAACAGCCGTACCGAAATCACTGTCCCGGGAAACAACACTGAAAGTGTCAGGACAACCCCACGTGGCTGTCCTGGAGATGCCAAGCAAAGGGATGCCATTGAAAGCTGGTAAAGAAGACTCCATTCCTGTAGTGGACCTGCTCCGTACCAGGGGAGAAAGAGGGTCATTCTCCACCTATTAAGCCAGAGAAGTTGCGTGCCTAATCCACCTACTCAGAGTGGCTTTGGATGGCTTTCTACTTCTACTAGGGTGACCGAATTTAACCAAAAGAGAATTGCAGAGTCTAAACAAGGCAGCTCTTTCCTAGTAAATTCTGAACCACTCTCCGACATCCATGGAATGACCCGAGGACCAAGACACCACAGCAGATGATTCTAAGTGGGGGAAATGGAGACCCCAATTCCACTAAGCTTCAGCAGAGGTCATTGCTACTCGGAAAACAACTTTGATAGAAATGAAGCCAAGGGGACCCAAGTCCAGGGGCTCAAAAGGAGGACCCTGGTGGGATCTGAGTGTAGAGGGAATATCCTAGGATAGAAAGTGGGACTTGTTCCTGGGGCCAGAGATTTCAATGACGTTTAAGGAGCTGAGTGGCGTGTAACTCTTCCACTGCCATATTATGGCCCTATTCCGCAAGTCCCAGATGGCAGCAAGCTGGGCTGTTAGAGTGGTGATGGAGAGTTCTAATCCTAGGCCATTGGGTAAACAATTCAGGATTTCTAAAGGGGCACAGGATCCAGGGAGGGTCAAGCGTATACCTATCGTACCATCTGGAAAAGGAGGACCAATGTTTAATGTAGGATTTATGTTGAAGGATCACATCTGGAGACCTGGAGGGCTATATCAACTGACTCAGAAGTATCCTTCTTCAGGAGTCCCCTCATTTCAGCTTCCAAGCAGTCAGCTGAATTCTGGCTGGGGACCTGCCGTGAAGAGAGGGCCGCCACAACACAGAGGTGTGGTTCTAGGAACATCGGGAGAAGGAGGTGGAACCAAGACTTCCTTTTGCAGAAGGGAGCTCCAGGTTGACTAACGCCCCCTCCCTCAGAAACCTCTCAATCATCTTTGATAGTAGAGGAAAGGGGTTAAGGCAAACAGCAGGAAGGGGGTAAATAAGCAAGTGGGCATCCTCCCACCAATCTAGAAGGTCCTGAAAACTGGAGCAGTAAGTTGGATGACATCAATGCGGAGAAAGGATCTATCTCCGGACTCCTGGATCAATCGTATAACATCCTGAAGAAAAAGAGAGCTTTATAGAGGAAAGAAAATCTCTGCCCAAGGCATCTGCCTTGTAATTCTCCACTCCCAGTATGTGGTGGACTCTGATAGATACCAAATGGAGCTCTGGGTAGGCAGAAAACTCTGCCAGAGGAATGGAGCATGTCCCCCCTGATTGTTGATGTGATACATGGTCACCGTGTTTTGTATTCTGATTAAGACTGCATAGTTGAGTATTAAAGCTGGTTGTACCAGCGATGCCAGCTCCATCTCTCCATCTGTACTTCACCCCCTATTGCAAATAATCTTTTAGGCTATTTAGCTCGATTATATAGTAAGGAGTGTATTAATACTTTTTTTATTCAATTGCGTTGTACAACAATGGAACAATTTCAAACGATTGACATTGATTTGGATGTATTGATCTCTGCCCCTAATGTGCATATCAGTTACCTAAAGAAAAATGGTTATTGTGATTTTATCGCTAACATCTCTTTTTAAGTAAAAGGGTAAATTATAGTGTTTTTAGTGTGCAAGGTTTCACCGTGACAATCTTCCTACTTGTCTAACCAAATGATCCTCTTTGAATATCGCAGATTTATTATTTATCTGTGGTTTAATATACTCCCTACTAGGGAACATAGTGCTCGCTGGAGGATGTTAGCACGTCATGAAAGAACTTGCCGCTTATGTAAACTGATGCTTGAGACGTCTGGCCGTCTCCTCTCTCAATGTCATATTCTGAAGGCCTATTATATTAAGAGCTATAGTTGTTTTGAAAACAATATTTGCTCTATCCAGGAAGAGCAATTCTGGAGCTCAATCTATGGGGCTGAGAGTATGGTTATAACTGCAGTGGCTTATCTTGTATGCAAAGAAGCATAGTATCAAATTGCTTTGGTTAATACTGACTAAGGTCTAATTGTCCATTGAACCAATTTCTGTATTCTCTGCCTGTTTACATTAAGGGTCTTCTTTTAAGCTTTTGTACTAATTTGTAATATATATTTATAGTATGCTATATTGTCTGCCACATTGTTCTATTGTATGCATTGTTACAATGTTATATATTTCTGCAAAAGTTTTGTTTTATAACCATGTGCACGAATACAAATTATTGTTTTCCAAAAAGCAGAGAATTGGTGGATTGCTTTCACAATGGCCATCAGTGGCCACCAGTTTATGGTCTTGGCCGATTCCAGGAGAGTCCAGGTCTGCTGAGTAGATTCCTGGTCCAATGTGGCACTCAAACCTGCTTTGCTGGCATCTGTTGTGGGGTACAATGGGGTAGGAGGAGTAAAACATACTCCTCTTAGGATATTCATATGGTGTAGCCACCAGGAGAGACTTAGGTGCAGCTGGTTTGCCATTGGAACCAAGATCTTGAAGTTGAGGCTGGAGACCAGTGTAACAGGACATGTCTGACCAATGGGAAAATAAGGGCTTCCGACCATGTGATAGTGAATATACAGGTAGCCATTTCCCCTTGAATCAGGAGCTTCCATGGCATCGAAACTTGAGGGAGGGTCAGAAGATTGTAGCTTCACTGTCCTCCTTTCTTGTAGGAATAGTCTTTCTTCTACAAATTTGAAGATCATGCCGATGAATTTCAGCTATACCCATTGGATGTCTTGGACTGATTGGTTGTATGTTTCGGAATGGATCAGCCAGTCGTCCAAGTGCGGGTTGATAACAATGTCTTCGGAATGCAGAATGAGCACTCTGGGGACAAGACCTTGATGAAGGATCTTGGGACAGACTTTAAGCCCAATAGAAGTACCCTGAATTGGAAGTGGCCCAGAGGTGAGGCAAACCAAAAGAATCTTTCAAGTGCGGGATAGATCGAGACTTGTAAGTATGCATCCCCCAGGTTCAGGAATGTGAGGACCTCCTCCTGCTCTGTCATTGGAGAAATAGGCTGTTGAGTTTTAATCTTGAAGCTTAAAGTTGATGACCTTCCTTGGGTCTATAATAGGTCTCAATTTCCCTGTGGGCATTTGCACGAGGAAAAGAATGGAATAAACCCGGAGGCTGAGTCTACTTGTGGGACACAGGTGAATGCTCTTGAGAAGTACCTGATACCTGCTTCGAGGGCAGTATTTTTTTGCATGGATTTTAGTCAAGGACTTTGGGGAACTCCGGAGTCTGGAGGGGTATGGGCGAGCTCGATGAAATACCCTCCGCTAAAATATCTTGAGCCCGAGAGCCGGATACCTGGGATTTTCACAAATGAAAGACGGACCGTACTTCGCCAATTACTCTAAGAAATGGATAGGATTGTGAAACCATCCCTGGACTATAGTTAGGAAACATGAGGTGGTGACATGACTATAGAATTTGACCTCTGTGGTTTGTTCTCCCCTCTCCCTAGGGCCCCTTACCTGGGATATCAAAGTTATGAGAGAGTATTATTACCTCTTTACATAGAGGGGTAAATCTTGGGTAGAGAGTTTACCTTATGTTGGATGTTACTGGAGAGTTTATTGTCCTCTGCAGATTATTTTACTAGTTCTCTAAGTTGGGGACCAAATACCTTTTGGCCCAGGTAGGGCAGACTAAGGAGGAGGACACAGTAGGAGGATTCCTTTTTCCAGAAGCGCAGCCATAACTGTCCTCTACCTGATAGAGCAGCACAGGCTTCCAAAGCCGTGGCCCGCAGAACATCACTTGAGAACTCTGAAACTACCTGGCGTTGTTTTTCAAGCATTTCAAGAATAGGACCTAGGACGGTTCCATCCTTTAGGGATTTAATGAGGACCTGGAAGTCTTTAAGCTAGGACTCAGTGGTGTAGGCAAAGTTCATCTCAACTCTCGAAAGGAAAATGGAGGCAGCATGGGATTTGTTTTGGGCAGGATTTCAACTTCATGTCAGTATCATACTTTAAGGCAACATCGTTTTAAACTACTTGGATGCTTGTTGGGATGACAAACCTTTGAATGGTAATTTGTGCCAATTGGTCAACATTGGTGAGTGCAAACAGCCGATGCACGTTTCAACCTATGTCTTTCTCAAGGCAGAGTTGATGTGGTCGTAGACTCTTGGTAGAGTTGGTGGCTGGTCCTCCCAAGTCCGGGTGCCAGGTTGAGGCTGAGTATCCTGGTCTAATGCTGTGATCGGCGAAGTATACTGGTCGTTTTCAGTCAGGAAGTGAGATGGCTGCCTGCGTGTCCTGATTATCAGGACACGCAGGCAGCCATCTCACTCACCAATGTTGACCAATTGGCACAAATTGCCACACTGCCACACTGACTCTGTTTGGTTAAGGTATACCAATATTAATATAAAACTACATGCACCAATAATTCAAAGACAGGACTATGACTTAACAAGAAACAGAAGGCAGAATTGCCAGAATTTGGACAATCGAATCCAGTCAGTGCCTACAACCATTCAAAGGTTTGTCATCCCAACAAGCATCCAAGTACTCGGGAACCTTGGAGTGGGTCCCCAGACAAACCATGATCCAGGCTGCAGGCTGAACCAAAACCATTAATAGGAGGTGCGCAGGGGCCAGTGAGTCCCGACCCCATTAACTCCAACCTTTTGAAACCTCGTTTTAAACTACTGCCATCCTACCTGGAAAGGTGGGTAAGAAAGAGTCAACATTTAGGATTACAGGAAACTCCTCCTTACACCCCTGAAACGATGACATCTTGTCCCAGTATTTGGGAACAGAGGATATCTCTGGGTCTTTCTATTCATGCAGCAAAATGTCCATCTTATTGTTTAGCAAGGGCAGACCCTCCTTGGGGGTAGGGCATCCATGCTGTTGGCCTCCCTTGTCCTTTAACGTCTTCAATCACCTTCCTAAGTAGGTATTTTCCCTCTTTAACCAGCTAAATAATGTGAGGTTCTTGGTCAGGGGAGAGAGCCTTCTGCCAGTGGGATAAGTGGATCTCACTGTGGGCAGGGTCCCAAGGGTAGTCTGGTTGGAGGAATAAGTGTAATTGCCCTTACAGGTACTTGGATGAGTAGGGGCTCTGGCTTCTCAGGTGCAAGAAGTACATGAAATCTCTGATCAGGCGGCATCACAGAAGCTGCAGTCAAGCCAGGGGCTGTGGGAATGGCAGGGAAATATCTATTCTGGTTCCTGTTAAGTGTCCTTAACGATGTTCTCCAACTGTGCCTCTGATCCTGTAACTATGGGCTGGCCCAGTCCCTGGTGAATGGAAGAGGAAGAAGGGCTCTGGTGTTGAACCCTTCTGAAGGATCTGGAGCCCCAAATAATTCCTCCTAAGGATCCTGCCATTCCTGTTGTGGGACCTGGAGCCACCCCTTCTACTCTGTCATTAAATCTTCCAAAGAAAACAAAACACAAAAGGGCTACTACTTATATTACAACTGAGGCTGGTCAATGAGGCCACTGCCATTTATACCGCAGCGCCGTTCTCCCCCTAGGCATGACATCACTTCTGGGCAAGCAACATCAAGAAAGGACTGGAGCTGTTCTGAGCTCCTCCCTCCTCCTGGGCCTGTGCGTTCACCTAGGTCGCTGCGCCGGCCCGGCGTGATGGCAGGCAGGCCTGATGGAGCCCTGAAAGAGCTGACCAATGTACCTGCTCAGTCTGCCTGCCAAACCTATACATGAAAGAAAAGAAAACAAGGTTAGTTTTAAGTGATGTTGCTAAGCACACAAGTGCACTGTCCAACTTCTGATAATGGCCAAAATCACTTAAAGGGAACACTCTGGACTTGATTATAAGCATGAAATGGGCGATGTACTAAGATTGCTCAGTAGCAGCTCATGGTAATGGGCAGGATCATTTATATGGAACACTGTGGGCTTGATTATGAGCATGGAAAGGGTGATGTACAAGGATTGCTCAGTAGCAGCTCATGGTAATGGGCAGGATCATTTATATGGAACACTGTGGGCTTGATTATGAGCATGGAAAGGGTGATGTACAAGGATTGCTCAGTAGCAGCTCATGGTAATGGGCAGGATCATTTATATGGAACACTGTGGGCTTGATTATGAGCATGGAAAGGGTGATGTACAAGGATTGCTCAGTAGCAGCTCATGGTAATGGGCAGGATCATTTATATGGAACACTGTGGGCTTGATTATGAGCATGGAAAGGGTGATGTACAAGGATTGCTCAGTAGCAGCTCATGGTAATGGGCAGGATCATTTATATGGAACACTGTGGGCTTGATTATGAGCATGGAAAGGGTGATGTACAAGGATTGCTCAGTAGCAGCTCATGGTAATGGGCAGGATCATTTATATGGAACACTGTGGGCTTGATTATGAGCATGGAAAGGGTGATGTACAAGGATTGCTCAGTAGCAGCTCATGGTAATGGGCAGGATCATTTATATGGAACACTGTGGGCTTGATTATGAGCATGGAAAGGGTGATGTACAAGGATTGCTCAGTAGCAGCTCATGGTAATGGGCAGGATCATTTATATGGAACACTGTGGGCTTGATTATGAGCATGGAAAGGGTGATGTACAAGGATTGCTCAGTAGCAGCTCATGGTAATGGGCAGGATCATTTATATGGAACACTGTGGGCTTGATTATGAGCATGGAAAGGGTGATGTACAAGGATTGCTCAGTAGCAGCTCATGGTAATGGGCAGGATCATTTATATGGAACACTGTGGGCTTGATTATGAGCATGGAAAGGGTGATGTACAAGGATTGCTCAGTAGCAGCTCATGGTAATGGGTAGGATCATCTACTGCTTTGCGAATTCTTGGCTTCAGCTCGTGCTGAGCATTAACCATTGAGAATGGTTAAGAAGCGTTCATCGTAATTCCACAAATAATCTACCGGGCATTCTTACAATCATCTCTAGATAATAAGCAGGATGATATACTAGCAAAGCCTAAGCATAGGTCATGATAATGTCCTCCACCGTCTATTGGGGGTGTTCAAAATCATGATAATTTGCAAGATCTCATATTCAGAATGATCATGGTCAGCTCATGCTATTGGCCAGGATTATCAACTTTGAATACAGTGGACCATAATCATGATAATGGAAAGATAATGTACTGGGATTTCTCAGTATCAAGGTTGAGCTTAAAGCCCTTTGGGTAATTTGCATGCAATGGATGGGGAAGCAGAATAACTCTGAGACCAAATAATCAAACCAACTCAGGAAGATGGCAAAGTTGGCCGTTTTATTAACAATTTTCTAAAACAGGGAGTTACAACGGACATCAACAGACGTTTACTCGAGCTCTCGAGATACTTTACAAAAAATCACATTTATATGCTAAAAATGTGTCATAAGTGACATCATACTACGTGGCAAATAAGAAAAACCTATGAGGGGTTGTTCAAGGGGAACATCTAAGTATACTTTCTCAAAGGGGTGGGATTGTGATTGGATATCTACTGTCAGGTGGGCAACTTATGCATACCTCTAAAACATGTAATCTTCAATACTATTAAGTACACAGTATATCAATGGCTCTCAGACTATATGGACTTTTGTTATATGACCCTCTATAATTGGTTGGCATGCTTGTGCCATGTCTGGATCATTCGGTTCACTAAGCAGCATGCAAGCTCAGACCTAGGTGCCAGGAGGTGGACTTGACTTTACCTCCCCACCCAGTTAGCCCTTCATCTCTCATCACCCATGCCTTCTGCCATGATGATTGTCTTTGAACTTGGCCCTGCAAAGCATTTTTTTCTCTGGGAATATAAGGGAGTGCTAGCATGCACTATCATCATTCTAGAGCTCCTCACTGAACTCTATTTCCATCCTTGGCTCACGTGACAGGAGACTATGATTTGGTCAATTTTTCAGCATTTAAATGTCTTAAATGAATAATATTTGCACGCTTGGTGTTCTTTCTTTGCACCTTCACAAGGGATGATTCAGCTTCTCACGTTCACCACCTTCAAGAATAGATAACTAGTCTTGGCTGCTTCAGCTTTGACACCAGGCTAAACAGCCTTGCCATTTGTGTCCACGATCTAAGCTAATTCTTGCTGCGACAGAGCTCCCGGCCCTTCTTCTCCATGGGCCTGCGCTTGCCAAATTCATGACACTGATGTTAAGCTTCTATACAATGGCGGCTTCACCTACAGTCTATTCACTGCTTTTAGCTAGCTTCTAAGATTACTTGATCTACTTGCATTTCTGCATCTATACAGTTATTGAATGGTTGCATTTTCTAAAGCACGTTGTACATGTGCAATCTTCTTTTCACATATGAAAGTTTACTCGATTCTCAACTTCGTCATCAGTTTCCATAAGGTTCATACGTTTTCTTCAGCCAGTATTCTCAGGGAGTTACGCTCGTCTTTTATGGCGTCACCAGCCCCTCGTTCACTCTTTTTCATATTCCTTAGGGCAGATCCTCCCTCAGATTTTCCTCTCTCCGGGGTTACATTTGATAGGGCTTTCTCAGAGGGTACCTTTTTTTCGAATATTCACCGTAGTATGGTCACGCCTGCTGGTGTCAAGCATGGCAGAATCTCAATCTTCTAACATAAAGGTGGTAGGGGGGATTTCCTGCAGAGGCACGCAGCTGCTCCTCTACAAGGTAATGGCCGGGATCATCTAAAATATTGGGACATCTGGGACTCAGCTTGTGCAGAGGATCAACTTCCTATGAACAGGTCATGGTCATTCTCAGAATCATCTATTGGAAATTCTCACAATCATCTCTTGATAATAGCTAGGATGATATTCTGGGAACCCCTCGGATCATCCCATGATAATGGCATGCAGCATCTATTGGGAATGATCAGAATCATGATAATTGCTGAGATCATATATTTAGAAGGCTCACTATCAGCTCATGATAATGGCCCGGCTCATCAACTATGAATACAGTGGACCGTTTCTTCTTAATGGGAAATGGAACTAGGATTGCTCAGTACCAGCTCATTGTAATAGGCAGGAGCATCTGCTGTTTTGTGAATGTGTGTGGTCAGCACCTGCCCAGGATGGTCATCGTTCAGGAAGGCTGAAGAACAATACACAGAAATGCCAAGAATCACCCATTTGCAGTTCTTAGTATCAGCGCACGGTAAAGCTGATGATAATATATTTGGAAAGGTTAGGATGAGCTATTGGGAAACCTTGGGATCATCTAATTCTGATATCAACTATTGTGTTATTATCCATTATTAATTAGTTATTAAGTCCTACTGCAATAGTTGTGCAAATAACTATTTGTATTTGTTTTCAGAAAATAGCTGCTTTTCGTGGTTGGACTACATCATAAAACACAAATTCACATTTCTACATGTTTAACATTGGAAAGCAGGATAATAATTCTTAGCATCTGACCCTTTCAGATCTCTCTCCTTCAGGAGCCCTAATATCTTGTGCATAAGCAGTCATAACCCGCAAGCACATCCCACACACACACATCTATTTTTCTGAGAGCATTTCTCCAACCTGAGGTCACAGGTTGCTAAGTCCAGTGGCCTGCATTCAGCCTCATTTACCTAAAGTGAATAATACTTAGTGGCCACATAGATAATCCACCACCCCTCAGCCAAATGTTGATAATTATGCAGTGTGAATGACCGTTCCATCACTGTGCGGTATATTGTTCACCTTCCTCATCCCTTACATTCAGTGCTTCGAACATTGGCATTCAGTTCATGTTGAAATTCTCCATTTGGTTATGGTGGCTGTAAATAGTACTTTCAAAGGCCTTAATCACCCTCAGTTCCTCCATCTGTTGTATCCTATGCATATCCTGGGTGAGTGATTGCCCTGTGAAAAAGGTCTAAATGAGCCCTTCTTGTGTTTCTTTATGTATTTTCCTTGTTATGTTTTGTATGATGTTCTGGCCTTTCTTGTATATTTTTACTCTCAATAAATGCGGTTCCTAGTATTATTGCTGCTATGTACACTGAATCAGTATTATGTCAGTGCTTGCCATGACAGAGAACATTTTTGATGCCACAGCCATCCAGTTTGTATTTTCAGCATTGGGGCATCACTTTCTAACCCCATCTTCTGACTACATTGATGGGAACAGGGAAGGTTTTAAAGCTGGTTGCCAGTTAAGTCCTTGTTGTGGTCCCTCATGATCTCGTACCAGGGCAACTCTGCGTATTCGATGCTCAGGACCTCCACAGTTTCTTCCACAGGCACACAGATCTTGGGTTGAAATGTGTTGACAATGTTCCGATTAATGCCTTTTATTTTCCCGGAGTGCGTACAACTTTGAGCTGTCTTCGAAGATAGCTGTGTGCACTTCTCACCGTAATCCAAACTGCCAAGGGAACCTTGTAGTACTATGTGTTTAAACCAAAAACAGTTTGGATGTAGTAAATTTGGTCTACTATTTTTTATCCTACAGTTGAATCCGTGAAACCGTACTATTTTTTATCGTACATGCTCAGCCTCGCTTGTTGTTTTTCTGTTATGGAAGGGTCCGCCCATGCGCTCTTCCTACTACATCCTCTACCCAAACCTTCAACCCTTATAGACCCACCTATAACCCAAATAATATAAAACGACCAACCTGTGGTCCATTGTCCTTATAATAAGCTTTTTCAGTTATTCTACACAATAGCTTCATTATAGATCAACAAGTCCGTTTTCAGGAGGTGATGGGCACTTCTCAAAACATCTCTGTTTGAGCTTGTTATTGGGTTTAGAACTCTATTGAATCTTTAGAATTCTCATAAATAACAGCGATCCCCTTTTTCTTTTTTTAAATGCATGTTTATTTAATTTTGTTTAGATTGACAACAAACCATTCTGTTAATGACTTAATTTTGATGACCACATGTCTTTCATTTGTCTTTTATTTATTTATTTTGTTATTGTGTTGTTGAAGTCAAGCCTCACACAAGAGAAAAAACACAATGTAAAAATAAACCTTCAAATATTCATAAATTTCACATTTCATTGTCCGAATGATTTTTCAAATGAAAGGAGAAACTAGTATCACAATGAACAAGAAAAAGGGAACAAAAGAAAGAAGAACACATTGAATTGGTATCACACAATACTATCTCACTGTATACAGTGTGTAATCATAGATTGCCTACTTTTATGGGGCTGCCTGTGAATTCTATATGGTCCAACATGTCATTTTTGTTATTGTTCACTTGGCGAGCCCACTACAGAAGCGGCGATGGCATGCAGGAATTGGTATCGTATACATTAAGGGTAAGTCTACAAGTTTAAGATTAAATCCCCAAATAAGTCCTAGAGTCTCTGAGCTTGGCGAAGCATATGTGTTTCTATACCTACTTCTTTCATGGTGGCACAGTTGTAAAATTATATTTGTGTTTTGGGGGAATCGTTTGATTTCCAACAAATCCGGATAGCTTTTCCAGTAGCAAAAAGTATAATTTGGATTTCCATTGTATCATTGATAAAATGTTATATGACAAAATCTGTACTCACACTTCTTCATGGTTTAAAGATTAATCATGTGACTACTCAACCAATCATAAACAAAATTGGAAAGTAGAATTTGGAAAAAGGGGTCTGGGACTCCCAAATTGTTTTCCAATTGTGTGCAACCAATTTGAGCTTTGTTTATGCTCACTCTCTGCATGGTTGAAATTGAACTTTTTAAATTTGTATAGATTGCATTCAATTCCACCAAAAAACCCTTTGTTTACTGATTGGAAGAGAATAAATCCTGATATTAATTGCGCCCCTGTGCTTGAGTTAACAACAGTGTGGCAATACTAGCTTCTATCTCGGAACAGGCGGATTCTCTAATTGCAAACCCTTTGTGGGCCAAGAAAATCTCCTTTTGCAAGATTAGGGCAATACAATTGATCATCAAAACCAATATAACATTTATAATCATATTGCAAAAATTGCTAAACCTCTAGGTTCATTACCAAGATACTTGCTAAAATTCCCAAATGCGTTTTGGAGAATACAATTTTTAAGATTCAGACTTAACTTATTACCCACTGGTGAATTCTAGCTTTACGGAAAAGAAAACCATCAGACTTAGCAGAGGCCATGTGTTTTTGTGGGATTTCAGCTGCAACCCAAACATTGAAACATCTTGTGATACATAATACCTGAATATTATTCATGAGAAAATGTGTGAATTTCAATGAAAGGCTGTTAATAGATTATTTTTGGTTTTTCCTGACAAGTGGGAACAAAACATCCCTTTCACTATATGTATATATATATATATAAAATGCTTAGGTATGTTTCCATACTCGCCTGATGCAATTTATCAGTGTTAGTTTGCCCTCTGCTGTCCGAATAGCAAAGTGCATCCACTTCAAAAACAGCTATCATTTCAACATACAGATGCAATTTATCAGTGTTAGGTTGCCCTCTGCTGTCCAAATGGCAAAGTGCACCCACTCCAACAACAGCAATCATTTCAACAAGTAGAATGAGCATGATTCTACATGGTCACCTTCACCTTCCACTTTCTCAAACATTCTGAATAATATCAAGTTACTTCTTTCCACCCCCACTTCTCTTCATGCAGGGCACAGCGGTTCCAGTGTCAATTAACAGTAAATTACTGGATCAATGTTTCAGTTTCTAAAGAGCAAAATGCCGTAAGAAGAATGCCTCCCCATGAGCTAAAACTAAAAGTAGGTGCTGTAATAATTCTACTACGCGATCTTATGCCAGCATGTGGACTCTGCAATGGAGCAAGGTTGACAATTATGCGTCTACAAAGACACATCAAAGAGGCCTGTGTGATTGATGAAACCTCAGATACTGTTATTATCCCGCGCATACCTCTCAGTCTGTCTGATACGTTTTGCCTTTTCAAGGACCATTAAAAAGTCAAAGGGACCTACGCCCCCTTCCTGGAACCGATCGGTGGTAATTTTGATATTTAAGAAGGGTTCAGAAGTGACCCTATGAGTTACCAACCAATATTGACCTTTCAGATATGCTAGAACGGCGAATGATAATCCAGGAACAGCTTGGTGCTATTTTAAAATGTTTTTAAAAAATGTAAATGATTAGAAATGTATGCTTTTTGGAGGGTCATGGCTGAGGTTTTAAATTTTTGTGGTAATTATGTATATTGCTAATAATAGTCTTAAAAGACTTTTAATGGTCTTTTTTATATCACAGTATTTATCTCTTGGGGCATTACACTTTAATATTGCTTTATTGTTTCATTGCACAATTAGTTTTATTTTGTGTTTTTAACTTTGTTCCTTTTGACTATGTGTAAGGTTTAAATGTTGTGAACCAATAGCACAAAAATTAATAAATAATGTGGATCAATTTCATCTAGGGCCTTGTCTCGTGCCAGGACTCAACACCTTGCCCGAAGAGGTGCAAGGAAAGGGGAGCTACCACTGGCCAATTTAAACTTAGCAGCATTTCTCAGGGGCTGCACTTTTGGACAGGCCCACATGATGTGGTCCGGAGTGCCCATATTCATGCTTCAGGAGCCTGGACCATTGAACCGATTTGACACAGACTGCCAGTGGTATTGCATCGACTCGAAACATCTCGACCTCAGCTCAATTGCAGCTAAAGCACGAAGAAGCTGCATTCTCTGTGTTTTCTTCGAAAGGGGTGAGTTTTTCTTGTGTTTACTAGTTTGTTGATTGCATTATTAATTTTTAATTAAAAGTCCCTCTTTATGGAACCTTGATTGGTAGCATTGTACTTAAACTTGTTTGGGTTGCTACTGTTATTAGCTCACAGCCCTCCAGATATCGCCTGCCCTAGGCCCACATTACCGAGACAGACGAAGGCGTTATACCTTTTAGGCTGTGCCTGTTTCACCTTTATAATTGGGATAACTTCTGATTTGGTAGTAGTGTGGTGCTCAATAGGCAGTTTAGTCACTACTCATCCCTGTACTCCTGCAAAGCAGTATTCATTTCGTCACTGGCAAGCATAGGAAGGGGAGCTACACTATCGGGCAGTAGCCAGCCAGGGAGGCAGATCAGGGGTTAATGAAATGGCACAGGATACTTCAGCTGCCAGCATGAGGCATCATAGTGGCGCATTTACTGCTGCCATGCATCGGTCTACTGACCTCTAACAGCACTTTTATTTGATAGGTGCAAATATATATATATTAAATAAGTTATTGCCACATGTTATTATTGCCACATGTTTGTCATGTGCTGTCAAAGGTCTCTGAACGGCCATTCTATTGCTATTTACACTCTTAAAAAATCAATGCACTACTAATAATGATACTGAAACTTATTCAGTGGAGTAACGGGTTGGTAAAATAGTTTAGTAAGATAGCTCATTGGGTTAAGTGATACTTTGTTCAGAATCCAAGGCATATGTATGAATTTGTCTCCGGAGGATACCTCAGGGGCAACGCGCTCGCCTTGAAAGCAAGACGGGGAGCAACACAGGTTCGATCCCGGGTCCTTTTAAGCACGTTATACATAACCAATTACAATTACACTCCCAACAATTCGACATAATATCACAATGGGAAGACGGCGGAGAACAATGCCATGCTACTGCTGCTATGAGCGGTACCTTCAATGGTGTTAGTCATCCGAGCCTCCACTGGTGGCTGTGTGGACCAGGGGATTGTGGGCTAGCAGAGGCGACCATTCTGATTGGTAGACTGGAACATAAAATGGGCGGGCAGGACTTCCTGCACAGATGCCCTCTCTGCTTGCGTCGGCGAAGCAATTCATGTTGCGGTGTGTGCCATACAAACGGAAATAGACATAAACAAACACCTTATTCTTACACATGCAGAGTTCCCTGTGCTCCCCAACACCTAGACAATCAAAATGTGTCATTTATCTAGACTCTAGAGCTTTATATATAATTATTATTACTCAGCAAAGGTTTTCATTTTTGGACTTCGGAAGGATGAAAGCTCGAGTTGGCTTTGCTGATATATGCACCTGTCATCTGCAGATTTCACCCAGATCTCAGCTGTGAACTCTTAACCTGCTGAGCTATCTTACTGGAGCACATATGACCCCTTGCATCGATCTTAGAGATATACAGAGATATGTTTTAGGTTGTTGTGTTCAGAATGAGCAATAGCCCCAAAAACAACGCCGCGATCTGTGACGGCTTGAGGAGGGCAACTTCCAACCGATCCTGAGTCCTAGCAAGTGGCCGGAATCCTTGGGCGACCCACCCCATAATCTTCCGAAGCTGAAGATGCGGTATTGCTGTTGATGCTACCCTCCCTTTTGCCCCTCAGGGACACGCTCCCTCTCAGAACTCCCACCCCCCAATAGACTTGATGAGGAAGATCCTCCATCCTTTGGAAATTGGTCATGATATTGAACACTATCGCTAAATGACTGTGATAAAACTGCGCATTCGGTGGTAACCAAAATACCGAATCCCATTACACTGAAGAAGAGGAGCTGGGGTTGCAGGGTTTCCCCCGCTCTCCTTGTTTGGTGTAATGGGTTTGGGGGTTGTAGGGGTGTCCCACTCTTCCCATACATTGATAGCGAGGGACAATAGCCGCCCCTCCCTATCCATGTAATAACGTTAAAGAAATGTTTTTTAAAAGGACCCTGCAGTGCCAGTTCCGACCCATGTTAGTTATGGGAATTAACATTGCAGGGAGAGTGGGGAGTCGGTGCACACACAGAAGTGTGCCGCCAAAAGGTAAGTAGGGGTGTAAAGGGGTAGCGGGTATGGGGATGCAGGAAAAAGGAATCCATGTGACTCTACCGGGCCCTTCACAAGAAACTGATCAAACAATTGGCCATGAACAGGGTTGTGGGTTTAATCCAGTACTAAAAGCTAAATACTGGCTACCAGGGGGAAAGAGGGTAACGGTCAAACGTTATACCAGACCTACGGAATGTTCTGGAAAAAATGAACTTAAGAACTAATCGCACCTTGTGTTGCTCTACTAACCACCATGATCATCTACGCAAGGTCCCGTTAACAACAGACCTGAGGGCAACTCAAACCCTCTCAGGATTCTGGAAGGGCAGCAACCCGCCAGCTCGAAAAAGACACATTCCACGGATGGAGAGGACTTCTGCTATAGCCTGCTTCTGGGCATTCCATGCTCTAACTTCTTACCTGTTAGGGAGAATTCACTGTTTAGGCTGAATTTCCTAACCTAGTGAGTCCCCCAGCAGCTTTGCTGGATTTTTGGGGTTTATTTTCTTCTCCTGCCAAGAGTGAGACTCTTTTACCCTCACTCTTGGACATGATTTGAGTGTGTTTCTTTGAATCTAGATGTGTTTAATGGGCTATGGGGTCTTTTACCCCATAGGGCTTCATGTGTTTTTGTGATGTGTGTTACACAGCACCCTCAGTGCAGTAACACAGGGGTGTCATAGTGACCCCCCAGTATAGACTCCATACCCTGGGACTGACTACTGTCTCCCAGGGCATGTAAAGTCACCATTGACTTTACTAGTCTTAAATTCGGAACAGAACCAGTACAAACCATCATATTGTGGACGTACTGGCTGGGGCAATTCAATTGCCCCGGGGTCTGTTAGTCGAGGGGGCATGTCTCCGTCCCCCCTGATCGAGTTTTGGCTGATGGCAGTGGATACCTATGGGATTTCCCATTGTTTTAGGCTACTATCTTTATTTAATTATTTACGGTAGCCTCGGACATATCGCCGGTTTATTTAATTAATATTAATTCTCCGGTTGGTATTTTTTGCCAAAACTTGATTCTAAAATGGCGTTTGTGTTCTCTTCTGTGACTCCAACCCAAGTCGAGCCCCTTGTTCCACTTTTTGGCGGGCTTCTCCACAGAAGCCCTCCAAAGTGGTGCCACTCTGTCTGGGGTACTTAGGAGGGGTGGAGGGGGATTTAGGCACCCTGGACTGAGTTGCCTAGGCAACTCAAGTTGCTCTCCGTCCTGATTGGCCCAAGTGGTGAGCCGGCTGGCTCACCACTTAGCATGTTTGAGTGACAGCTAGGCTGAGTGAATGGGGGTTTTCTGCATAAAAGCAGGGCTTTGGGGACTGGAACTTCAGAAGTCGCCACAGGACCTAAGAATCCGACGAGGGAGAAGCTGAGCCGACCTTCCACGACGACACCACCGGTGGAGCCCTGCTGGACGGTCTCACCACTTTTCCCAACGACAGAGGAGATCTCCCGCCGGAGAGTCTTCTTCCTTTGACTGGTGGGGATAACCAGTTTCACCGTCTTTTCGCCTTCCCGACGTACCTCGTGGCCGCCTTGCCTGTGCCAAGCACCCCGGCAACCGGGATACCATGTTTTACCACGACCGCGAAAAAAGGTACCACCTTTAACCGGAAAACTCTGCGGCTGGTTTCTTCCCTGGCAGTGCAACGACCTTCATCTTTCCTCCAAGTCGAGATCTTCTCTTCCCCTGGACGACGATGCGACTTGCACACACTGCCAGGAACAACTGCCACCTCTGGAGGATCCTTCCCACTTAAGGTACCGTGTCCCGCCTGGCTTCCCTTGTCACCGACTGTACGGGGTAGATTTAGCCCCCGGCTTTCGAACCTGGGTTGGCCTGGGACACCCTGGCTAAACTTTCCTGAGCCTTTCTAAACTCTTTTTGAACTCTCTGCAAGACTTTCTAGGCCTAGTGTAACTGTGTGATCTTGGGCGCATTTGTGCTCTGCTCTCTCTAAGAGTGGGCCCAGCCTTTGGACTTTGACTCACCAGTGACTTTTGCTCCTCTGCCTTGCTAACAGTGTTCCTGAATCTTAGAGTGGTGTACCTTTCCATATTCTGTCTTTTTCCCTCCCTTTTTCACAAACTTATTGGAGTGCCATCTAGTTAAGCGCTCACCTCTGTATGAAAATAAGTGGTGTTTTACTAAGACTTATCTGATAAGGAAAAAGGGGTGTATATATTACAATAGTAACTGTGTTTCGAATATTTTACAACAAGAGTGCTGGAGTGTTTCAAACAGTGTGTTTTTAAATAAATAATTATATACTTTGATACCAAAGCTCTGGTCAGTGTTTGCTTGTATTGGTGTGTCTGAGTGCCTATTGTGTATACTTGGCATACTGCCTAACTCTTCTTGAGAGAAGTCTGACTGCTCAGCCCCAGCTACCAGGTAAATCTGGGTGGTACAGACTGCTACCAAGTGGGTTTACTGCTAACATCTGTAGTCCTAAATCTTTTGCAGTGTTCCCTAAGGAAACTGCACAGGTTTATGCCTAACATTACCTCACTGCTTTCTACTGATTTGCCCCGGCAAAGGATCTGTACGTGCCGAGTCAGCCGCGTACCTGGTCAGGGGCTCTGGAACCACCATGAATGGTTCTCCGGTGTATCATTTCCCATCCGTTGGCTTCTCTAGACACAGTTTCTAGCTCCACCTTCCCTCCTCTGTGCCCAGGAGCAATTTGTTTGCAAGAGGCCCATTATATATAACAATGAAATAAAATACATAAATAAAAGAAAAAATTAATTAGATTCATCACAGTTGCTTCATACCCACCCTCTTAACTGAATGCTGCGGTCACACCACCAGAACTGGTATGCGCCAACCCGCAGCTGGGACTTTACAACCCTATCAGGGAAAGAACTGTACGTAGCTTGATTGGGTTCATGACGTGGAGAAGTGGGACAGGTGCATGGTACAAGGTCCACCAGCTGGTTGATATTGCTTGAAATGTGGGATTGGCACTTATGTTATGTTATCTGGTTTGCATTCTCTGAGAGTCCACTATCGTGGTCTTAAAGTGCTGAATCCTTGTCTGTGGATGAATGGAGTGTGACGCCTCCCAGTGTGTCCAATCAGATTGTGTTCTGTGGGAGGAAGTGTAAGTGGCAAAGCAAGAGGGGAGAGGGCAAAGCAACATGGGATCACGATGCCAGAGGTGAGAGGGCAAAGGGGGGGAAAGACGGGTGACAAGACAGACAGAACATGGGATCGGGCAAAGGGGGGAAAGACGGGTGACAAGACAGACAGACCATGGGATCACAATGCCAGAGGTGAGAGGGCAAAGAACATGGGATCACGATGCCAGAGGTGAGAGGGCAAAGCGGGAGAAAGACGGGTGACAAGACAGACAGAACATGGGATCGGGCAAAAGGGGGAAAGACGGGTGACAAGACAGACAGACCATGGGATCACGATGCCAGAGGGGAGAGGGCAAAGCAACATGGGATCACGGTGCCAGAGGTGAGAGGGCAAAGGAGGACAAAGACGGGTGACAAGACAGACAGACCATGGGATCACGATGCCAGAGGTGAGAGGGCAAAGCGGGAGAGACAGGTGACAAGACAGACAGAACATGGGATCACGATGCCAGAGGTGAGAGGGCAAAGCGGGAGAAAGACGGGTGACAAGACAGACAGAACATGGGATCACGATGCCAGAGGTGAGAGGGCAAAGGGGGGGAAAGACGGGTGACAAGACAGACAGAACATGGGATCACGATGCCAGAGGTGAGAGGGCAAAGCGGGAGAAAGACGGGTGACCAGATAGACAGAACATGGGATGACGATGCCAGAGGTGAGAGGGCAAAGCGGGAGAAAGACGGCTGACCAGACAGACAGAACATGGGATTACGATGCCAGAGGGGAGAGGGCAAAACGGGAGAAAGACGGGTGACAAGACAGACAGAACATGGGATCCCGATGCCAGAGGGGAGAGGGCAAAGCGGGAGAAAGACAGGTGACAGGACAGACAGAACATGGAATCACGATGCCAGAGGTGAGAGGGCAAAGGGGGGGAAAGACGGGTGACAAGACAGACAGACCATGGGATCACAATGCCAGAGGTGAGAGGGCAAAGGGGGGGAAAGACGGGTGACAAGACAGACAGAACATGGAATCACGATGCCAGAGGTGAGAGGGCAAAGGGGGGGAAAGACGGGTGACAAGACAGACAGAACATGGGATCACGATGCCTGAGGTGAGAGGGCAAAGGGGGGGAAAGACGGGTGACAAGACAGACAGAACATGGGATCACGATGCCAGAGGTGAGAGGGCAAAGGGGGGGAAAGACGGGTGACAAGACAGACAGAACATGGGATCACGATGCCAGAGGTGAGAGGGCAAAGGGGGGGAAAGACGGGTGACAAGACAGACAGAACATGGGATCACGATGCCAGAGGTGAGAGGGCAAAGCGGGAGAAAGACGGGTGACCAGACAGACAGAACATGGGATCACGAAGCCAGAGGTGAGAGGGCAAAGGGGGGAAAGACGGGTGACAAGACAGACAGACCATGGGATCACAATGCCTGAGGTGAGAGGGCAAAGGGGGGGAAAGACGGGTGACAAGACAGACAGAACATGGAATCACGATGCCAGAGGTGAGAGGGCAAAGGGGGGGAAAGACGGGTGACAAGACAGACAGAACATGGGATCACAATGCCAGAGGTGAGAGGACAAAGGGGGGGGGGAAAGACGGGTGACAAGACAGACAGAATATGGGATCACGATGCCAGAGGTGAGAGGGCAAAGCGGGAGAAAGACGGGTGACCAGACAGACAGAACATGGGATCACGATGCCAGAGGGGAGAGGGCAAAGCGGGAGAAAGACGGGTGACAAGACAGACAGAACATGGGTTCACGATGCCAGAGGGGAGAGGGCAAAGCGGGAGAAAGAGAGGTGACAGGACAGACAGAACATGTGATCACGATGCCAGAGGTGAGAGGGCAAAGGGGGGGAAAGACGGGTGACAAGACAGACAGACCATGGGATCACGATGCCAGAGGTGAGAGGGCAAAGGGGGGGAAAGACGGGTGACAAGACAGACAGAACATGGAATCACGATGCCAGAGGTGAGAGGGCAAAGGGGGGGGGGGAAGACGGGTGACAAGACAGACAGAACATGGGATCACAATGCCAGAGGTGAGAGGGCAAAGGGGGGGAAAAACGGGTGACAAGACAGACAGAACATGGGATCACGATGCCAGAGGTGAGAGGGCAAAGTGGGAGAAAGACGGGTGACCAGACAGACAGAACATGGGATCACGATGCCAGAGGTGAGAGGGCAAAGGGGGGGAAAGACGGGTGACAAGACAGACAGAATATGGGATCACAATGCCAGAGGTGAGAGGGCAAAGGGGGGGAAAGACGGGTGACAAGACAGACAGAACATGGGATCACGATGCCAGAGGTGAGAGGGCAAAGCGGGAGAAAGACGGGTGACCAGACAGACAGAACATGGGATGACGATGCCAGAGGTGAGAGGGCAAAGCGGGAGAAAGACGGCTGACCAGACAGACAGAACATGGGATCACGATGCCAGAGGGGAGAGGGCAAAACGGGAGAAAGACGGGTGACAAGACAGACAGAACATGGGATCACGATGCCAGAGGGGAGAGGGCAAAGCGGGAGAAAGACGGGTGACAGGACAGACAGAACATGGAATCACGATGCCAGAGGGGAGAGGGCAAAGGGGGGGAAAGACGGGTGACAAGACAGACAGACCATGGGATCACGATGCCAGAGGTGAGAGGGCAAAGGGGGAGAAAGACGGGTGACAAGACAGACAGAACATGGAATCACGATGCCAGAGGTGAGAGGGCAAAGGGGGGGAAAGACGGGTGACAAGACAGACAGAACATGGGATCACGATGCCAGAGGTGAGAGGGCAAAGGGGGGGAAAGACGGGTGACAAGACAGACAGAACATGGGATCACGATGCCAGAGGTGAGAGGGCAAAGGGGGGGAAAGACGGGTGACAAGACAGACAGGACATGGGATCACGATGCCAGAGGTGAGAGGGCAAAGCGGGAGAAAGACAGGTGACCAGACAGACAGAACATGGGATCACGATGCCAGAGGTGAGAGGGCAAAGCGGGAGAAAGACGGGTGACAAGACAGACAGAACATGGGATCACGATGCCAGAGGGGAGAGGGCAAATCGGGAGAAGGACGGGTGACAAGACAGACAGAACATGGGATCACGATGCCAGAGGGGAGAGGGAAAAGCGGGAGAAAGACGGGTGACAGGACAGACAGAACATGGGATCACGATGCCAGAGGTGAGAGGGCAAAGGGGGGGAAAGACGGGTGACAAGACAGACAGAACATGGGATCACGATGCCAGAGGGGAGAGGGCAAAGCGGGAGAAAGACGGGTGACAAGACAGACAGAACATGGGATCACGATGCCAGAGGTGAGAGGGCAAAGGGGGGGAAAGACGGGTGACAGGACAGACAGAACATGGGATCACGATGCCAGAGGTGAGAGGGCAAAGCGGGAGAAAGACGGGTGACAGGACAGACAGAACATGGGATCACGATGCCAGAGGTGAGAGGGCAAAGCGGGAGAAAGACAGGTGACCAGACAGACAGAACATGGGATCACGATGCCAGAGGTGAGAGGGCAAAGGGGGAGAAAGACGGGTGACAAGACAGACAGAACATGGAATCACGATGCCAGAGGTGAGAGGGCAAAGGGGGGGAAAGACGGGTGACAAGACAGACAGAACATGGGATCACGATGCCAGAGGTGAGAGGGCAAAGGGGGGGAAAGACGGGTGACAAGACAGACAGAACATGGGATCACGATGCCAGAGGTGAGAGGGCAAAGGGGGGGAAAGACGGGTGACAAGACAGACAGGACATGGGATCACGATGCCAGAGGTGAGAGGGCAAAGCGGGAGAAAGACAGGTGACCAGACAGACAGAACATGGGATCACGATGCCAGAGGTGAGAGGGCAAAGCGGGAGAAAGACGGGTGACAAGACAGACAGAACATGGGATCACGATGCCAGAGGGGAGAGGGCAAAGCGGGAGAAGGACGGGTGACAAGACAGACAGAACATGGGATCACGATGCCAGAGGGGAGAGGGAAAAGCGGGAGAAAGACGGGTGACAGGACAGACAGAACATGGGATCACGATGCCAGAGGTGAGAGGGCAAAGGGGGGGAAAGACGGGTGACAAGACAGACAGAACATGGGATCACGATGCCAGAGGGGAGAGGGCAAAGCGGGAGAAAGACGGGTGACAAGACAGACAGAACATGGGATCACGATGCCAGAGGTGAGAGGGCAAAGGGGGGGAAAGACGGGTGACAGGACAGACAGAACATGGGATCACGATGCCAGAGGTGAGAGGGCAAAGCGGGAGAAAGACGGGTGACAGGACAGACAGAACATGGGATCACGATGCCAGAGGTGAGAGGGCAAAGCGGGAGAAAGACAGGTGACAAGACAGACAGAACATGGGATCACGATGCCAGAGGTGAGAGGGCAAAGGGGGGGAAAGACGGGTGACAAGACAGACAGAACATGGGATCACGATGCCAGAGGTGAGAGGGCAAAGCAGGAGAAAGACGGGTGACAGGACAGACAGAACATGGGATCACGATGCCAGAGGTGAGAGGGCAAAGGGGGAGAAAGACGGGTGACAGGACAGACAGAACATGGGATCACGATGCCAGAGGTGAAAGGGCAAAGGGGGATAAACGGGTGACAAGACAGACAGAACATGGGATCACGATGCCAGAGGTGAGAGGGCAAAGGGGGAGAAAGACGGGTGACAAGACAGACAGAACATGGGATCACGATGCCAGAGGTGAGAGGGCAAAGGGGGGGAAAGACGGGTGACAAGACAGACAGATCATGGGATCACGATGCCAGAGGTGAGAGGGCAAAGCGGGAGAAAGACGGGTGACAGGACAGACAGAACATGGGATCACGATGCCAGAGGTGAGAGGGCAAAGCGGGAGAAAGACGGGTGACAAGTCAGACAGAACATGGGATCACGATGCCAGAGGTGAGAGGGCAAAGGGGGGAAAGACGGGTGACAGGACAGACAGAACATGGGATCACGATGCCAGAGGTGAGAGGGCAAAGCGGGAGAAAGACGGGTGACAAGGCAGACAGAACATGGGATCACGATGCCAGAGGTGAGAGGGCAAGGGGGGGAAAGACGGGTGACAAGACAGACAGAACATGGGATCACGATGCCAGAGGTGAGAGGGCAAAGCGGGAGAAAGACGGGTGACAGGACAGACAGAACATGGGCTCATGATGCCAGAGGTGAGAGGGCAAAGCGGGAGAAAGACGGGTGACAAGTCAGACAGAACATGGGATCACGATGCCAGAGGTGAGAGGGCAAAGGGGAGAAAGACGGGTGACAGGACAGACAGAACATGGGATCACGATGCCAGAGGTGAGAGGGCAAAGCGGGGGAAAGACGGGTGACAAGACAGACAGAACATGGGATCACGATGCCAGAGGTGAGAGGGCAAAGGGGGAGAAAGACGGGTGACAAGTCGACAGAACATGGGATCACGATGCCAGAGGTGAGAGGGCAAAGGGGGAGAAAGACGGGTGACAAGTCAGACAGAACATGGGATCACGATGCCAGAGGTGAGAGGGCAAAGGGGGAGAAAGACGGGTGACAAGTCAGACAGAACATGGGATCACGATGCCAGAGGTGAGAGGGCAAGGGGGGGAAAGACGGGTGGCGAGACCGACAGAACATGGGATCACGATGCCAGAGGTGAGAGGGCAAAGGGGGAGAAAGACGGGTGACAAGTCAGATAGAACATGGGATCACGATGCCAGAGGTGAGAGGGCAAAGGGAGGGAAAGACGTGTGGCGAGACCGACAGAACATGGGATCACGATGCCAGAGGTGAGAGGGCAAAGGGGGAGAAAGACGGGTGACAAGTCAGACATAACATGGGATCACGATGCCAGAGGTGAGAGGGCAAAGGGGGGGAAAGACGGGTGGCCAGACCGACAGAACATGGGATCACGATGCCAGAGGTGAGAGGGCAAAGGGGGGAAAGACGGGTGACAAGACAGACAGAACATGGGATCACAATGCCAGAGGTGAGAGGGCAAAGGGGGGGAAAGACGGGTGACAAGACAGACAGAACATGGGATCACAATGCCAGAGGTGAGAGGGCAAAGGGGGGGAAAGACGGGTGACAAGACAGACAGAACATGGAATCACGATGCCAGAGGTGAGAGGGCAAAGGGGGGGAAAGACGGGTGACAAGACCGACAGAACATGGGATCACAATGCCAGAGGTGAGAGGGCAAAGGGGGGGAAAGACGGGTGACAAGACAGACAGAACATGGAATCACGATGCCAGAGGTGAGAGGGCAAAGGGGGGAAAGACGGGTGACAAGACAGACAGACCATGGGATCACAATGCCTGAGGTGAGAGGGCAAAGGGGGGGAAAGACGGGTGACAAGACAGACAGAACATGGAATCACGATGCCAGAGGGGAGAGGGCAAAGCGGGAGAAAGACTGGTGACAAGACAGACAGAACATGGGATCACGATGCCAGAGGGGAAAGGGCAAAGCGGGAGAAAGACGGGTGACAGGACAGACAGAACATGGGATCACGATGCCAGAGGTGAGAGGGCAAAGGGGGGGAAAGACGGGTGACAAGACAGACAGACCATGGGATCACGATGCCAGAGGTGAGAGGGCAAAGGGAGGGAAAGACGGGTGACAAGACAGACAGAACATGGAATCACGATGCCAGAGGTGAGAGGGCAAAGCGGGAGAAAGACGGGTGACAAGACAGACAGAACATGGGATCACGATGCCAGAGGTGAGAGGGCAAAGGGGGGGAAAGACGGGTGACAGGACAGACAGAACATGGGATCACGATGCCAGAGGTGAGAGGGCAAAGCGGGAGAAAGACGGGTGACAGGACAGACAGAACATGGGATCACGATGCCAGAGGTGAGAGGGCAAAGCGGGAGAAAGACGGGTGACAGGACAGACAGAACATGGGATCATGATGCCAGAGGTGAGAGGGCAAAGCGGGAGAAAGACGGGTGACAAGTCAGACAGAACATGGGATCACGATGCCAGAGGTGAGAGGGCAAAGGGGAGAAAGACGGGTGACAGGACAGACAGAACATGGGATCACGATGCCAGAGGTGAGAGGGCAAAGCGGGGGAAAGACGGGTGACAAGACAGACAGAACATGGGATCACGATGCCAGAGGTGAGAGGGCAAAGGGGGAGAAAGACGGGTGACAAGTCGACAGAACATAGGATCACGATGCCAGAGGTGAGAGGGCAAAGGGGGAGAAAGACGGGTGACAAGTCAGACAGAACATGGGATCACGATGCCAGAGGTGAGAGGGCAAAGGGGGAGAAAGACGGGTGACAAGTCAGACAGAACATGGGATCACGATGCCAGAGGTGAGAGGGCAAGGGGGGGAAAGACGGGTGGCGAGACCGACAGAACATGGGATCACGATGCCAGAGGTGAGAGGGCAAAGGGGGAGAAAGACGGGTGACAAGTCAGATAGAACATGGGATCACGATGCCAGAGGTGAGAGGGCAAAGGGAGGGAAAGACGTGTGGCGAGACCGACAGAACATGGGATCACGATGCCAGAGGTGAGAGGGCAAAGGGGGAGAAAGACGGGTGACAAGTCAGACATAACATGGGATCACGATGCCAGAGGTGAGAGGGCAAAGGGGGGGAAAGACGGGTGGCCAGACCGACAGAACATGGGATCACGATGCCAGAGGTGAGAGGGCAAAGGGGGGAAAGACGGGTGACAAGACAGACAGAACATGGGATCACAATGCCAGAGGTGAGAGGGCAAAGGGGGGGAAAGACGGGTGACAAGACAGACAGAACATGGGATCACAATGCCAGAGGTGAGAGGGCAAAGGGGGGGAAAGACGGGTGACAAGACAGACAGAACATGGAATCACGATGCCAGAGGTGAGAGGGCAAAGGGGGGGAAAGACGGGTGACAAGACCGACAGAACATGGGATCACAATGCCAGAGGTGAGAGGGCAAAGGGGGGGAAAGACGGGTGACAAGACAGACAGAACATGGAATCACGATGCCAGAGGTGAGAGGGCAAAGGGGGGAAAGACGGGTGACAAGACAGACAGACCATGGGATCACAATGCCTGAGGTGAGAGGGCAAAGGGGGGGAAAGACGGGTGACAAGACAGACAGAACATGGAATCACGATGCCAGAGGGGAGAGGGCAAAGCGGGAGAAAGACGGGTGACAAGACAGACAGAACATGGGATCACGATGCCAGAGGGGAAAGGGCAAAGCGGGAGAAAGACGGGTGACAGGACAGACAGAACATGGGATCACGATGCCAGAGGTGAGAGGGCAAAGGGGGGGAAAGACGGGTGACAAGACAGACAGACCATGGGATCACGATGCCAGAGGTGAGAGGGCAAAGGGAGGGAAAGACGGGTGACAAGACAGACAGAACATGGAATCACGATGCCAGAGGTGAGAGGGCAAAGGGGGGGAAAGACGGGTGACAAGACAGACAGAACATGGGATCACAATGCCAGAGGTGAGAGGGCAAAGGGGGGGAAAGACGGGTGACAAGACAGACAGAACATGGGATCACGATGCCAGAGGTGAGAGGGCAAAGCGGGAGAAAGACGGGTGACCAGACAGACAGAACATGGGATCACGATGCCAGAGGTGAGAGGGCAAAGGGGGGGAAAGACGGGTGACAAGACAGACAGAACATGGGATCACAATGCCAGAGGTGAGAGGGCAAAGGGGGGGAAAGACGGGTGACAAGACAGACAGAACATGGGATCACGATGCCAGAGGTGAGAGGGCAAAGCGGGAGAAAGACGGGTGACCAGACAGACAGAACATAGGATCACGATGCCAGAGGTGAGAGGGCAAAGGGGGAGAAAGACGGGTGACAAGTCAGACAGAACATGGGATCACGATGCCAGAGGTGAGAGGGCAAAGGGGGAGAAAGACGGGTGACAAGTCAGACAGAACATGGGATCACGATGCCAGAGGTGAGAGGGCAAGGGGGGGAAAGACGGGTGGCGAGACCGACAGAACATGGGATCACGATGCCAGAGGTGAGAGGGCAAAGGGGGAGAAAGACGGGTGACAAGTCAGATAGAACATGGGATCACGATGCCAGAGGTGAGAGGGCAAAGGGAGGGAAAGACGTGTGGCGAGACCGACAGAACATGGGATCACGATGCCAGAGGTGAGAGGGCAAAGGGGGAGAAAGACGGGTGACAAGTCAGACATAACATGGGATCACGATGCCAGAGGTGAGAGGGCAAAGGGGGGGAAAGACGGGTGGCCAGACCGACAGAACATGGGATCACGATGCCAGAGGTGAGAGGGCAAAGGGGGGAAAGACGGGTGACAAGACAGACAGAACATGGGATCACAATGCCAGAGGTGAGAGGGCAAAGGGGGGGAAAGACGGGTGACAAGACAGACAGAACATGGGATCACAATGCCAGAGGTGAGAGGGCAAAGGGGGGGAAAGACGGGTGACAAGACAGACAGAACATGGAATCACGATGCCAGAGGTGAGAGGGCAAAGGGGGGGAAAGACGGGTGACAAGACCGACAGAACATGGGATCACAATGCCAGAGGTGAGAGGGCAAAGGGGGGGAAAGACGGGTGACAAGACAGACAGAACATGGAATCACGATGCCAGAGGTGAGAGGGCAAAGGGGGGAAAGACGGGTGACAAGACAGACAGACCATGGGATCACAATGCCTGAGGTGAGAGGGCAAAGGGGGGGAAAGACGGGTGACAAGACAGACAGAACATGGAATCACGATGCCAGAGGGGAGAGGGCAAAGCGGGAGAAAGAGGGGTGACAAGACAGACAGAACATGGGATCACGATGCCAGAGGGGAAAGGGCAAAGCGGGAGAAAGACGGGTGACAGGACAGACAGAACATGGGATCACGATGCCAGAGGTGAGAGGGCAAAGGGGGGGAAAGACGGGTGACAAGACAGACAGACCATGGGATCACGATGCCAGAGGTGAGAGGGCAAAGGGAGGGAAAGACGGGTGACAAGACAGACAGAACATGGAATCACGATGCCAGAGGTGAGAGGGCAAAGGGGGGGAAAGACGGGTGACAAGACAGACAGAACATGGGATCACAATGCCAGAGGTGAGAGGGCAAAGGGGGGGAAAGACGGGTGACAAGACAGACAGAACATGGGATCACGATGCCAGAGGTGAGAGGGCAAAGCGGGAGAAAGACGGGTGACCAGATAGACAGAACATGGGATCACGATGCCAGAGGTGAGAGGGCAAAGGGGGGGAAAGACGGGTGACAAGACAGACAGAACATGGGATCACAATGCCAGAGGTGAGAGGGCAAAGGGGGGGAAAGACGGGTGACAAGACAGACAGAACATGGGATCACGATGCCAGAGGTGAGAGGGCAAAGCGGGAGAAAGACGGGTGACCAGACAGACAGAACATGGGATGACGATGCCAGAGGTGAGAGGGCAAAGCGGGAGAAAGACGGCTGACCAGACAGACAGAACATGGGATCACGATGCCAGAGGGGAGAGGGCAAAACGGGAGAAAGACGGGTGACAAGACAGACAGAACATGGGATCACGATGCCAGAGGGGAGAGGGCAAAGCGGGAGAAAGACAGGTGACAGGACAGACAGAACATGGAATCATGATGCCAGAGGTGAGAGGGCAAAGGGGGGGAAAGACGGGTGACAAGACAGACAGACCATGGGATCACAATGCCAGAGGTGAGAGGGCAAAGGGGGGGAAAGACGGGTGACAAGACAGACAGAACATGGAATCACGATGCCAGAGGTGAGAGGGCAAAGGGGGGGAAAGACGGGTGACAAGACAGACAGAACATGGGATCACGATGCCAGAGGTGAGAGGGCAAAGGGGGGGAAAGACGGGTGACAAGACAGACAGAACATGGGATCACGATGCCAGAGGTGAGAGGGCAAAGGGGGGGAAAGACGGGTGACAAGACAGACAGAACATGGGATCACGATGCCAGAGGTGAGAGGGCAAAGCGGGAGAAAGACGGGTGACCAGACAGACAGAACATGGGATCACGATGCCAGAGGTGAGAGGGCAAAGCGGGAGAAAGACGGGTGACAAGACAGACAGAACATGGGATCACGATGCCAGAGGGGAGAGGGCAAAGCGGGAGAAGGACGGGTGACAAGACAGACAGAACATGGGATCACGATGCCAGAGGGGAGAGGGCAAAGCGGGAGAAAGACGGGTGACAGGACAGACAGAACATGGGATCACGATGCCAGAGGTGAGAGGGCAAAGGGGGGGAAAGACGGGTGACAAGACAGACAGAACATGGGATGACGATGCCAGAGGGGAGAGGGCAAAGCGGGAGAAAGACGGGTGACAAGACAGACAGAACATGGGATCACGATGCCAGAGGTGAGAGGGCAAAGCGGGAGAGACAGGTGACAAGACAGACAGAACATGGGATCACGATGCCAGAGGTGAGAGGGCAAAGCAGGAGAAAGACGGGTGACAAGACAGACAGAACATGGGATCACGATGCCAGAGGTGAGAGGGCAAAGGGGGGGAAAGACGGGTGACAAGACAGACAGAACATGGGATCACGATGCCAGAGGTGAGAGGGCAAAGGGGGGGAAAGACGGGTGACAAGACAGACAGAACATGGAATCACGATGCCAGAGGTGAGAGGACAAAGGGGGGGAAAGACGGGTGACAAGACCGACAGAACATGGGATCACAATGCCAGAGGTGAGAGGGCAAAGGGGGGGAAAGACGGGTGACAAGACAGACAGAACATGGAATCACGATGCCAGAGGTGAGAGGGCAAAGGGGGGGAAAGACGGGTGACAAGACAGACAGACCATGGGATCACAATGCCTGAGGTGAGAGGGCAAAGGGGGGGAAAGACGGGTGACAAGACAGACAGAACATGGAATCACGATGCCAGAGGGGAGAGGGCAAAGCGGGAGAAAGACGGGTGACAGGACAGACAGAACATGGGATCACGATACCAGAGGTGAGAGGGCAAAGGGGGGAAAGACGGGTGACAAGACAGACAGATCATGGGATCACGATGCCAGAGGTGAGAGGGCAAAGGGAGGGAAAGACGGGTGACAAGACAGACAGAACATGGAATCACGATGCCAGAGGTGAGAGGGCAAAGGGGGGGAAAGACGGGTGACAAGACAGACAGAACATGGGATCACAATGCCAGAGGTGAGAGGGCAAAGGGGGGGAAAGACGGGTGACAAGACAGACAGAACATGGGATCACGATGCCAGAGGTGAGAGGGCAAAGCGGGAGAAAGACGGGTGACCAGACAGACAGAACATGGGATCACGATGCCAGAGGTGAGAGGGCAAAGGGGGGGAAAGACGGGTGACAAGACAGACAGAACATGGGATCACAATGCCAGAGGTGAGAGGGCAAAGGGGGGGAAAGACGGGTGACAAGACAGACAGAACATGGGATCACGATGCCAGAGGTGAGAGGGCAAAGCGGGAGAAAGACGGGTGACCAGACAGACAGAACATGGGATGACGATGCCAGAGGTGAGAGGGCAAAGCGGGAGAAAGACGGCTGACCAGACAGACAGAACATGGGATCACGATGCCAGAGGTGAGAGGGCAAAGGGGGGGAAAGACGGGTGACAAGACAGACAGAACATGGGATCACGATGCCAGAGGTGAGAGGGCAAAGCGGGAGAAAGACAGGTGACAGGACAGACAGAACATGGAATCACGATGCCAGAGGTGAGAGGGCAAAGGGGGGGAAAGACGGGTGACAAGACAGACAGAACATGGAATCACGATGCCAGAGGTGAGAGGGCAAAGGGGGGGAAAGACGGGTGACAAGACAGACAGAACATGGGATCACGATGCCAGAGGTGAGAGGGCAAAGGGGGGGAAAGACGGGTGACAAGATAGACAGAACATGGGATCACGATGCCAGAGGTGAGAGGGCAAAGGGGGGGAAAGACGGGTGACAAGACAGACAGAACATGGGATCACGATGCCAGAGGTGAGAGGGCAAAGCGGGAGAAAGACGGGTGACCAGACAGACAGAACATGGGATCACGATGCCAGAGGTGAGAGGGCAAAGCGGGAGAAAGACGGGTGACAAGACAGACAGAACATGGGATCACGATGCCAGAGGGGAGAGGGCAAAGCGGGAGAAGGACGGGTGACAAGACAGACAGAACATGGGATCACGATGCCAGAGGGGAGAGGGCAAAGCGGGAGAAAGACGGGTGACAGGACAGACAGAACATGGGATCACGATGCCAGAGGTGAGAGGGCAAAGGGGGGGAAAGACGGGTGACAAGACAGACAGAACATGGGATGACGATGCCAGAGGGGAGAGGGCAAAGCGGGAGAAAGACGGGTGACAAGACAGACAGAACATGGGATCACGATGCCAGAGGTGAGAGGGCAAAGCGGGAGAGACAGGTGACAAGACAGACAGAACATGGGATCACGATGCCAGAGGTGAGAGGGCAAAGCAGGAGAAAGACGGGTGACAAGACAGACAGAACATGGGATCACGATGCCAGAGGTGAGAGGGCAAAGGGGGGGAAAGACGGGTGACAAGACAGACAGAACATGGGATCACGATGCCAGAGGTGAGAGGGCAAAGCGGGAGAAAGACGGGTGACAAGACAGACAGAACATGGGATCACGATGCCAGAGGTGAGAGGGCAAAGCAGGAGAAAGACGGGTGACAGGACAGACAGAACATGGGATCACGATGCCAGAGGTGAGAGGGCAAAGGGGGAGAAAGACGGGTGACAGGACAGACAGAACATGGGATCACGATGCCAGAGGTGAAAGGGCAAAGGGGGATAAACGGGTGACAAGACAGACAGAACATGGGATCATGATGCCAGAGGTGAGAGGGCAAAGGGGGAGAAAGACGGGTGACAAGACAGACAGAACATGGGATCACGATGCCAGAGGTGAGAGGGCAAAGGGGGGGAAAGACGGGTGACAAGACAGACAGAACATGGAATCACGATGCCAGAGGTGAGAGGGCAAAGGGGGGGAAAGACGGGTGACAAGACAGACAGAACATGGAATCACGATGCCAGAGGTGAGAGGGCAAAGGGGGGGAAAGACGGGTGACAAGACAGACAGAACATGGGATCACGATGCCAGAGGTGAGAGGGCAAAGGGGGGGAAAGACGGGTGACAAGACAGACAGAACATGGGATCACGATGCCAGAGGTGAGAGGGCAAAGCAGGAGAAAGACGGGTGACAAGACAGACAGAACATGGGATCACGATGCCAGAGGTGAGAGGGCAAAGGGGGGGAAAGACGGGTGACAAGACAGACAGAACATGGGATCACGATGCCAGAGGTGAGAGGGCAAAGCGGGAGAAAGACGGGTGACAAGACAGACAGAACATGGGATCACGATGCCAGAGGTGAGAGGGCAAAGCAGGAGAAAGACGGGTGACAGGACAGACAGAACATGGGATCACGATGCCAGAGGTGAGAGGGCAAAGGGGGAGAAAGACGGGTGACAGGACAGACAGAACATGGGATCACGATGCCAGAGGTGAGAGGGCAAAGGGGGGGAAAGACGGGTGACAAGACAGACAGAACATGGGATCACGATGTCAGAGGTGAGAGGGCAAAGGGGGGGAAAGACGGGTGACAAGACAGACAGAACATGGGATCACGATGCCAGAGGTGAGAGGGCAAAGCGGGGGAAAGACAGGTGACCAGACAGACAGAACATGGAATCACGATGCCAGAGGTGAGAGGGCAAAGGGGGGGAAAGACGGGTGACAAGACAGACAGAACATGGAATCACGATGCCAGAGGTGAGAGGGCAAAGGGGGGGAAAGACGGGTGACAAGACAGACAGAACATGGGATCACGATGCCAGAGGTGAGAGGGCAAAGGGGGGGAAAGACGGGTGACAAGACAGACAGAACATGGGATCACGATGCCAGAGGTGAGAGGGCAAAGGGGGGGAAAGACGGGTGACAAGACAGACAGAACATGGGATCACGATGCCAGAGGTGAGAGGGCAAAGCGGGAGAAAGACGGGTGACCAGACAGACAGAACATGGGATCACGATGCCAGAGGTGAGAGGGCAAAGCGGGAGAAAGACGGGTGACAAGACAGACAGAACATGGGATCACGATGCCAGAGGGGAGAGGGCAAAGCGGGAGAAGGACGGGTGACAAGACAGACAGAACATGGGATCACGATGCCAGAGGGGAGAGGGCAAAGCGGGAGAAAGACGGGTGACAGGACAGACAGAACATGGGATCACGATGCCAGAGGTGAGAGGGCAAAGGGGGGGAAAGACGGGTGACAAGACAGACAGAACATGGGATGACGATGCCAGAGGGGAGAGGGCAAAGCGGGAGAAAGACGGGTGACAAGACAGACAGAACATGGGATCACGATGCCAGAGGTGAGAGGGCAAAGCGGGAGAGACAGGTGACAAGACAGACAGAACATGGGATCACGATGCCAGAGGTGAGAGGGCAAAGCAGGAGAAAGACGGGTGACAAGACAGACAGAACATGGGATCACGATGCCAGAGGTGAGAGGGCAAAGGGGGGGAAAGACGGGTGACAAGACAGACAGAACATGGGATCACGATGCCAGAGGTGAGAGGGCAAAGCGGGAGAAAGACGGGTGACAAGACAGACAGAACATGGGATCACGATGCCAGAGGGGAGAGGGCAAAGCAGGAGAAAGACGGGTGACAGGACAGACAGAACATGGGATCACGATGCCAGAGGTGAGAGGGCAAAGGGGGAGAAAGACGGGTGACAGGACAGACAGAACATGGGATCACGATGCCAGAGGTGAAAGGGCAAAGGGGGATAAACGGGTGACAAGACAGACAGAACATGGGATCATGATGCCAGAGGTGAGAGGGCAAAGGGGGAGAAAGACGGGTGACAAGACAGACAGAACATGGGATCACGATGCCAGAGGTGAGAGGGCAAAGGGGGGGAAAGACGGGTGACAAGACAGACAGAACATGGGATCACGATGCCAGAGGTGAGAGGGCAAAGGGGGGGAAAGACGGGTGACAAGACAGACAGAACATGGGATCACGATGTCAGAGGTGAGAGGGCAAAGGGGGGGAAAGACGGGTGACAAGACAGACAGAACATGGGATCACGATGCCAGAGGTGAGAGGGCAAAGCGGGAGAAAGACAGGTGACCAGACAGACAGAACATGGGATCACGATGCCAGAGGTGAGAGGGCAAAGCGGGAGAAAGACGGGTGACAAGACAGACAGAACATGGGATCACGATGCCAGAGGGGAGAGGGCAAAGCGGGAGAAGGACGGGTGACAAGACAGTCAGAACATGGGATCACGATGCCAGAGGGGAGAGGGAAAAGCGGGAGAAAGACGGGTGACAGGACAGACAGAACATGGGATCACGATGCCAGAGGTGAGAGGGCAAAGGGGGGGAAAGACGGGTGACAAGACAGACAGAACATGGGATCACAATGCCAGAGGGGAGAGGGCAAAGCGGGAGAAAGACGGGTGACAAGACAGACAGAACATGGGATCACGATGCCAGAGGTGAGAGGGAAAAGCGGGAGAGACAGGTGACAAGACAGACAGAACATGGGATCACGATGCCAGAGGTGAGAGGGCAAAGCGGGAGAAAGACGGGTGACAAGACAGACAGAACATGGGATCACGATGCCAGAGGTGAGAGGGCAAAGGGGGGGAAAGACGGGTGACAGGACAGACAGAACATGGGATCACGATGCCAGAGGTGAGAGGGCAAAGCGGGAGAAAGACGGGTGACAGGACAGACAGAACATGGGATCACGATGCCAGAGGTGAGAGGGCAAAGCGGGAGAAAGACAGGTGATAAGACAGACAGAACATGGGATCACGATGCCAGAGGTGAGAGGGCAAAGGGGGGGAAAGACGGGTGACAAGACAGACAGAACATGGGATCACGATGCCAGAGGTGAGAGGGCAAAGCAGGAGAAAGACGGGTGACAGGACAGACAGAACATGGGATCACGATGCCAGAGGTGAGAGGGCAAAGGGGGAGAAAGACGGGTGACAGGACAGACAGAACATGGGATCACGATGCCAGAGGTGAAAGGGCAAAGGGGGATAAACGGGTGACAAGACAGACAGAACATGGGATCACGATGCCAGAGGTGAGAGGGCAAAGGGGGAGAAAGACGGGTGACAAGACAGACAGAACATGGGATCACGATGCCAGAGGTGAGAGGGCAAAGGGGGGGAAAGACGGGTGACAAGACAGACAGATCATGGGATCACGATGCCAGAGGTGAGAGGGCAAAGCGGGAGAAAGACGGGTGACAGGACAGACAGAACATGGGATCACGATGCCAGAGGTGAGAGGGCAAAGCGGGAGAAAGACGGGTGACAAGTCAGACAGAACATGGGATCACGATGCCAGAGGTGAGAGGGCAAAGGGGGGAAAGACGGGTGACAGGACAGACAGAACATGGGATCACGATGCCAGAGGTGAGAGGGCAAAGGGGGGGAAAGACGGGTGACAAGACAGACAGAACATGGGATCACGATGCCAGAGGTGAGAGGGCAAAGCGGGAGAAAGACGGGTGACAGGACAGACAGAACATGGGATCACGATGGCAGAGGTGAGAGGGCAAAGCAGGAGAAAGACGGGTGACAGGACAGACAGAACATGGGATCACGATGCCAGAGGTGAGAGGGCAAAGGGGGAGAAAGACGGGTGACAGGACAGACAGAACATGGGATCACGATGCCAGAGGTGAAAGGGCAAAGGGGGATAAACGGGTGACAAGACAGACAGAACATGGGATCATGATGCCAGAGGTGAGAGGGCAAAGGGGGAGAAAGACGGGTGACAAGACAGACAGAACATGGGATCACGATGCCAGAGGTGAGAGGGCAAAGGGGGGGAAAGACGGGTGACAAGACAGACAGAACATGGGATCACGATGCCAGAGGTGAGAGGGCAAAGGGGGGGAAAGACGGGTGACAAGACAGACAGAACATGGGATCACGATGCCAGAGGTGAGAGGGCAAAGGGGGGGAAAGACGGGTGACAAGACAGACAGAACATGGGATCACGATGCCAGAGGTGAGAGGGCAAAGCGGGAGAAAGACAGGTGACCAGACAGACAGAACATGGGATCACGATGCCAGAGGTGAGAGGGCAAAGCGGGAGAAAGACGGGTGACAAGACAGGCAGAACATGGGATCACGATGCCAGAGGGGAGAGGGCAAAGCAGGAGAAGGACGGGTGACAAAACAGACAGAACATGGGATCACGATGCCAGAGGGGAGAGGGAAAAGCGGGAGAAAGACGGGTGACAGGACAGACAGAACATGGGATCACGATGCCAGAGGTGAGAGGGCAAAGGGGGGGAAAGACGGGTGACAAGACAGACAGAACATGGGATCACAATGCCAGAGGGGAGAGGGCAAAGCGGGAGAAAGACGGGTGACAAGACAGACAGAACATGGGATCACGATGCCAGAGGTGAGAGGGAAAAGCGGGAGAGACAGGTGACAAGACAGACAGAACATGGGATCACGATGCCAGAGGTGAGAGGGCAAAGCGGGAGAAAGACGGGTGACAAGACAGACAGAACATGGGATCACGATGCCAGAGGTGAGAGGGCAAAGGGGGGGAAAGACGGGTGACAGGACAGACAGAACATGGGATCACGATGCCAGAGGTGAGAGGGCAAAGCGGGAGAAAGACGGGTGACAGGACAGACAGAACATGGGATCACGATGCCAGAGGTGAGAGGGCAAAGCGGGAGAAAGACAGGTGACAAGACAGACAGAACATGGGATCACGATGCCAGAGGTGAGAGGGCAAAGGGGGGGAAAGACGGGTGACAAGACAGACAGAACATGGGATCACGATGCCAGAGGTGAGAGGGCAAAGCAGGAGAAAGACGGGTGACAGGACAGACAGAACATGGGATCACGATGCCAGAGGTGAGAGGGCAAAGGGGGAGAAAGACGGGTGACAGGACAGACAGAACATGGGATCACGATGCCAGAGGTGAAAGGGCAAAGGGGGATAAACGGGTGACAAGACAGACAGAACATGGGATCACGATGCCAGAGGTGAGAGGGCAAAGGGGGAGAAAGACGGGTGACAAGACAGACAGAACATGGGATCACGATGCCAGAGGTGAGAGGGCAAAGGGGGGGAAAGACGGGTGACAAGACAGACAGATCATGGGATCACGATGCCAGAGGTGAGAGGGCAAAGCGGGAGAAAGACGGGTGACAGGACAGACAGAACATGGGATCACGATGCCAGAGGTGAGAGGGCAAAGCGGGAGAAAGACGGGTGACAAGTCAGACAGAACATGGGATCACGATGCCAGAGGTGAGAGGGCAAAGGGGGGAAAGACGGGTGACAGGACAGACAGAACATGGGATCACGATGCCAGAGGTGAGAGGGCAAAGCGGGAGAAAGACGGGTGACAAGGCAGACAGAACATGGGATCACGATGCCAGAGGTGAGAGGGCAAGGGGGGGAAAGACGGGTGACAAGACAGACAGAACATGGGATCACGATGCCAGAGGTGAGAGGGCAAAGCGGGAGAAAGACGGGTGACAGGACAGACAGAACTTGGGATCATGATGCCAGAGGTGAGAGGGCAAAGCGAGAGAAAGACGGGTGACAAGTCAGACAGAACATGGGATCACGATGCCAGAGGTGAGAGGGCAAAGGGGAGAAAGACGGGTGACAGGACAGACAGAACATGGGATCACGATGCCAGAGGTGAGAGGGCAAAGGGGGAGAAAGACGGGTGACAAGTCGACAGAACATGGGATCACGATGCCAGAGGTGAGAGGGCAAAGGGGGAGAAAGACGGGTGACAAGTCAGACAGAACATGGGATCACGATGCCAGAGGTGAGAGGGCAAAGGGGGAGAAAGACGGGTGACAAGTCAGACAGAACATGGGATCACGATGCCAGAGGTGAGAGGGCAAGGGGGGGAAAGATGGGTGGCGAGACCGACAGAACATGGGATCACGATGCCAGAGGTGAGAGGGCAAAGGGGGAGAAAGACGGGTGACAAGTCAGATAGAACATGGGATCACGATGCCAGAGGTGAGAGGGCAAAGGGAGGGAAAGACGTGTGGCGAGACCGACAGAACATGGGATCACGATGCCAGAGGTGAGAGGGCAAAGGGGGAGAAAGACGGGTGACAAGTCAGACATAACATGGGATCACGATGCCAGAGGTGAGAGGGCAAAGGGGGGGAAAGACGGGTGGCCAGACCGACAGAACATGGGATCACGATGCCAGAGGTGAGAGGGCAAAGGGGGGGAAAGACGGGTGACAAGACAGACAGAACATGGGATCACAATGCCAGAGGTGAGAGGGCAAAGGGGGGGAAAGACGGGTGACAAGACAGACAGAACATGGGATCACGATGCCAGAGGTGAGAGGGCAAAGGGGGGGAAAGACGGGTGACAAGACAGACAGAACATGGAATCACGATGCCAGAGGTGAGAGGGCAAAGGGGGGGAAAGACGGGTGACAAGACCGACAGAACATGGGATCACAATGCCAGAGGTGAGAGGGCAAAGGGGGGAAAGACGGGTGACAAGACAGACAGACCATGGGATCACAATGCCTGAGGTGAGAGGGCAAAGGGGGGGAAAGACGGGTGACAAGACAGACAGAACATGGAATCACGATGCCAGAGGGGAGAGGGCAAAGCGGGAGAAAGACGGGTGACAAGACAGACAGAACATGGGATCACGATGCCAGAGGGGAAAGGGCAAAGCGGGAGAAAGACGGGTGACAGGACAGACAGAACATGGGATCACGATGCCAGAGGTGAGAGGGCAAAGGGGGGGAAAGACGGGTGACAAGACAGACAGACCATGGGATCATGATGCCAGAGGTGAGAGGGCAAAGGGAGGGAAAGACGGGTGACAAGACAGACAGAACATGGAATCACGATGCCAGAGGTGAGAGGGCAAAGGGGGGGAAAGACGGGTGACAAGACAGACAGAACATGGGATCACGATGCCAGAGGTGAGAGGGCAAAGGGGGGGAAAGACGGGTGACAAGACAGACAGAACATGGGATCACGATGCCAGAGGTGAGAGGGCAAAGCGGGAGAAAGACGGGTGACCAGACAGACAGAACATGGGATCACGATGCCAGAGGTGAGAGGGCAAAGGGGGGGAAAGACGGGTGACAAGACAGACATAACATGGGATCACGATGCCAGAGGTGAGAGGGCAAAGGGGGGGAAAGACGGGTGGCCAGACCGACAGAACATGGGATCACGATGCCAGAGGTGAGAGGGCAAAGGGGGGGAAAGACGGGTGACAAGACAGACAGAACATGGGATCACAATGCCAGAGGTGAGAGGGCAAAGGGGGGGGAAAGACGGGTGACAAGACAGACAGAACATGGGATCACAATGCCAGAGGTGAGAGGGCAAAGGGGGGGAAAGACGGGTGACAAGACAGACAGAACATGGAATCACGATGCCAGAGGTGAGAGGGCAAAGGGGGGGAAAGACGGGTGACAAGACCGACAGAACATGGGATCACAATGCCAGAGGTGAGAGGGCAAAGGGGGGGAAAGACGGGTGACAAGACCGACAGAACATGGAATCACGATGCCAGAGGTGAGAGGGCAAAGGGGGGAAAGACGGGTGACAAGACAGACAGACCATGGGATCACAATGCCTGAGGTGAGAGGGCAAAGGGGGGGAAAGACGGGTGACAAGACAGACAGAACATGGAATCACGATGCCAGAGGGGAGAGGGCAAAGCGGGATAAAGACGGGTGACAAGACAGACAGAACATGGGATCACGATGCCAGAGGGGAAAGGGCAAAGCGGGAGAAAGACGGGTGACAGGACAGACAGAACATGGGATCACGATGCCAGAGGTGAGAGGGCAAAGGGGGGGAAAGACGGGTGACAAGACAGACAGACCATGGGATCACGATGCCAGAGGTGAGAGGGCAAAGGGAGGGAAAGACGGGTGACAAGACAGACAGAACATGGAATCACGATGCCAGAGGTGAGAGGGCAAAGGGGGGGAAAGACGGGTGACAAGACAGACAGAACATGGGATCACAATGCCAGAGGTGAGAGGGCAAAGGGGGGGAAAGACGGGTGACAAGACAGACAGAACATGGGATCACGATGCCAGAGGTGAGAGGGCAAAGCGGGAGAAAGACGGGTGACCAGACAGACAGAACATGGGATCACGATGCCAGAGGTGAGAGGGCAAAGGGGGGGAAAGACGGGTGACAAGACAGACAGAACATGGGATCACAATGCCAGAGGTGAGAGGGCAAAGGGGGGGAAAGACGGGTGACAAGACAGACAGAACATGGGATCACGATGCCAGAGGTGAGAGGGCAAAGCGGGAGAAAGACGGGTGACCAGATAGACAGAACATGGGATGACGATGCCAGAGGTGAGAGGGCAAAGCGGGAGAAAGACGGCTGACCAGACAGACAGAACATGGGATCACGATGCCAGAGGGGAGAGGGCAAAACGGGAGAAAGACGGGTGACAAGACAGACAGAACATGGGATCACGATGCCAGAGGGGAGAGGGCAAAGCGGGAGAAAGACAGGTGACAGGACAGACAGAACATGGAATCACGATGCCAGAGGTGAGAGGGCAAAGGGGGGGAAAGACGGGTGACAAGACAGACAGACCATGGGATCACAATGCCAGAGGTGAGAGGGCAAAGGGGGGGAAAGACGGGTGACAAGACAGACAGAACATGGAATCACGATGCCAGAGGTGAGAGGGCAAAGGGGGGGAAAGACGGGTGACAAGACAGACAGAACATGGGATCACGATGCCAGAGGTGAGAGGGCAAAGGGGGGGAAAGACGGGTGACAAGACAGACAGAACATGGGATCACGATGCCAGAGGTGAGAGGGCAAAGGGGGGGAAAGACGGGTGACAAGACAGACAGAACATGGGATCACGATGCCAGAGGTGAGAGGGCAAAGCGGGAGAAAGACGGGTGACCAGACAGACAGAACATGGGATCACGATGCCAGAGGTGAGAGGGCAAAGCGGGAGAAAGACGGGTGACAAGACAGACAGAACATGGGATCACGATGCCAGAGGGGAGAGGGCAAAGCGGGAGAAGGACGCGTGACAAGACAGACAGAACATGGGATCACGATGCCAGAGGGGAGAGGGCAAAGCGGGAGAAAGACGGGTGACAGGACAGACAGAACATGGGATCACGATGCCAGAGGTGAGAGGGCAAAGGGGGGGAAAGACGGGTGACAAGACAGACAGAACATGGGATGACGATGCCAGAGGGAAGAGGGCAAAGCGGGAGAAAGACGGGTGACAAGACAGACAGAACATGGGATCACGATGCCAGAGGTGAGAGGGCAAAGCGGGAGCGACAGGTGACAAGACAGACAGAACATGGGATCACGATGCCAGAGGTGAGAGGGCAAAGCAGGAGAAAGACGGGTGACAAGACAGACAGAACATGGGATCACGATGCCAGAGGTGAGAGGGCAAAGGGGGGGAAAGACGGGTGACAAGACAGACAGAACATGGGATCACGATGCCAGAGGTGAGAGGGCAAAGGGGGGAAAGACGGGTGACAAGACAGACAGAACATGGAATCACGATGCCAGAGGTGAGAGGGCAAAGGGGGGGAAAGACGGGTGACAAGACCGACAAAACATGGGATCACAATGCCAGAGGTGAGAGGGCAAAGGGGGGGAAAGACGGGTGACAAGACAGACAGAACATGGAATCACGATGCCAGAGGTGAGAGGGCAAAGGGGGGAAAGACGGGTGACAAGACAGACAGACCATGGGATCACAATGCCTGAGGTGAGAGGGCAAAGGGGGGGAAAGACGGGTGACAAGACAGACAGAACATGGAATCACGATGCCAGAGGGGAGAGGGCAAAGCGGGAGAAAGACGGGTGACAAGACAGACAGAACATGGGATCACGATGCCAGAGGGGAAAGGGCAAAGCGGGAGAAAGACGGGTGACAGGACAGACAGAACATGGGATCACAATGCCAGAGGTGAGAGGGCAAAGGGGGGGAAAGACGGGTGACAAGACAGACAGACCATGGGATCACGATGCCAGAGGTGAGAGGGCAAAGGGAGGGAAAGACGGGTGACAAGACAGACAGAACATGGAATCACGATGCCAGAGGTGAGAGGGCAAAGGGGGGGAAAGACGGGTGACAAGACAGACAGAACATGGGATCACAATGCCAGAGGTGAGAGGGCAAAGGGGGGGAAAGACGGGTGACAAGACAGACAGAACATGGGATCACGATGCCAGAGGTGAGAGGGCAAAGCGGGAGAAAGACGGGTGACCAGACAGACAGAACATGGGATCACGATGCCAGAGGTGAGAGGGCAAAGGGGGGGAAAGACGGGTGACAAGACAGACAGAACATGGGATCACAATGCCAGAGGTGAGAGGGCAAAGGGGGGGAAAGACGGGTGACAAGACAGACAGAACATGGGATCACGATGCCAGAGATGAGAGGGCAAAGCGGGAGAAAGACTGGTGACCAGACAGACAGAACATGGGATGACGATGCCAGAGGTGAGAGGGCAAAGCGGGAGAAAGACGGCTGACCAGACAGACAGAACATGGGATCACGATGCCAGAGGGGAGAGGGCAAAACGGGAGAAAGACGGGTGACAAGACAGACAGAACATGGGATCACGATGCCAGAGGGGAGAGGGCAAAACGGGAGAAAGACAGGTGACAGGACAGACAGAACATGGAATCACGATGCCAGAGGTGAGAGGGCAAAGGGGGGGAAAGACGGGTGACAAGACAGACAGACCATGGGATCACAATGCCAGAGGTGAGAGGGCAAAGGGGGGGAAAGACGGGTGACAAGACAGACAGAACATGGAATCACGATGCCAGAGGTGAGAGGGCAAAGGGGGGGAAAGACGGGTGACAAGACAGACAGAACATGGGATCACGATGCCAGAGGTGAGAGGGCAAAGGGGGGGAAAGACGGGTGACAAGACAGACAGAACATGGGATCACAATGCCAGAGGTGAGAGGGCAAAGGGGGGGAAAGACGGGTGACAAGACAGACAGAACATGGGATCACGATGCCAGAGGTGAGAGGGCAAAGCGGGAGAAAGACGGGTGACCAGACAGACAGAACATGGGATCACGATGCCAGAGGTGAGAGGGCAAAGCGGGAGAAAGACGGGTGACAAGACAGACAGAACATGGGATCACGATGCCAGAGGGGAGAGGGCAAAGCGGGAGAAGGACGGGTGACAAGACAGACAGAACATGGGATCACGATGCCAGAGGGGAGAGGGCAAAGCGGGAGAAAGACGGGTGACAGGACAGACAGAACATGGGATCACGATGCCAGAGGTGAGAGGGCAAAGGGGGGGAAAGACGGGTGACAAGACAGACAGAACATGGGATGACGATGCCAGAGGGGAGAGGGCAAAGCGGGAGAAAGACGGGTGACAAGACAGACAGAACATGGGATCACGATGCCAGAGGTGAGAGGGCAAAGCGGGAGAGACAGGTGACAAGACAGACAGAACATGGGATCCCGATGCCAGAGGTGAGAGGGCAAAGCAGGAGAAAGACGGGTGTCAAGACAGACAGAACATGGGATCACGATGCCAGAGGTGAGAGGGTAAAGGGGGGGAAAGACGGGTGACAAGACAGACAGAACATGGAATCACGATGCCAGAGGTGAGAGGGCAAAGCGGGAGAAAGACGGGTGACAGGACAGACAGAACATGGGATCACGATGCCAGAGGTGAGAGGGCAAAGCAGGAGAAAGACGGGTGACAGGACAGACAGAACATGGGATGACGATGCAAGAGTGGAGAGGACAAAGTTGGGGAAAGACAGGTGTCAAGAGAGAACGATGGGATAACGATGCAAGAGGCGAGAGGGCAAAGCGGTGGAAAGAAGGGTGACCAGACAGACAGAACATGGGATCACGATGCCAGAGTGGAGAGGGCAAAGTTGGGGAAAGACAGTGGACTAGCGAGAGAGCACATGGGATCACTATGCACGAGGGGAGAGGGCAAAGTGGGGGAAATATGGGTGACATAACAGACCGAACATGGGATCATGATGCAAGAGTGGAGAGGGCAAAGTTGGGGAAAGACAGTGGACTAGCGAGAGAGCACATGGGATCACTATGCACGAGGGGAGAGGGCAAAGTGGGGGAAATATGGGTGACATAACAGACCGAACATGGGATCATGATGCAAGAGTGGAGAGGGCAAAGTGGGGAAAGGCGGGTGACAAGACAGAACATGGGATCACGATTCAAGAGGCGAGAGGGCAAAGGGGGGGGAAGACGGGTGACAAGTCAGACAGAACCTGGAATCACGATGCAAGAGGGAAGAGGGCAAAGTGGGGGAAAGACGGGTGACAAGACAGAAGATGGGGTCATGATGCAGGCGGTCAGAGGGCAAAGGGGGAAAAAGACAGATGACAAGACAGACAGAACATGGGATCACAGTGCAAGAGGGAGATGACAAGGTGGGGGAAATATGGGTGACATAACAGACAGAACATGGGATCCCGATGCAAGAGTGGAGGGGCAAAGTGGGGGAAAGACGGGTGACAAGACAGAACATGGGATCACGATTCAAGTGGCAAGAGGGCAAAGGGGGGGGAGACGGGTGACAAGTCAGACAGAACATGGGATCACCATGCAAGAGTGGAGAGGGCAAAGCGAGGAAAGATGGGTGACCAGACAGACAGAACATGGGATTATGATGCAAGAGGGGAGAGAGAGACTAAAGTGGGGGAAAGATGGGTGCCCAGACAGAACATGTGATCACAATCCAGGAGGCAAGAGAACAAAGCAGGGGAAAGATGGCTGACAAGACAGACATAACTCGGGATAACGATGCAAGAGTGGAGCGGGCCAAGGGGGGGAAAGATGGGTGACTAGACAGACAGAACATGGGATCACAATGCAAGAGGCGAGAGGACAAAGCGGGAAAGATGAGTGACAAAACAGAACATGGGATCAAGATTCAAGAGGGGAGAGAACAAAGGGGGGGAAAGACGGGTGACAAAACAGACAGAACATGGGATCACAATGCAGGAGGCTAGAGGGAAAAGCGGGGGGGGGGGGGGTGGGGAGATGGGTGACAAGACCGAATATGGGATCACCATGCAAGAGTGGAGAGGGCAAAGTTGGGGAAAGACAGGGGACTAACGAGACAGCACATGGGATCATGATGCAAAACTGGAGAGGACAAAGTGGGGGAAAGACGGGTGACAAGACAGAACATGGGGTCGTGATGCAGGAGGCGAGAGGGGAAAGGGGGAAAAAGACGGGTGACAAGACAGAACATGGGATCACGATTCAAGAGTGGAGTGGGTAAAGGGGGAACAAGACTAGTGACAAGACAGACATAACTTGGGATCAAAATGCCAAAGGGGAGAAGGCAAAGCGGGGAAAAGATGGGTGCCCAGACAGAACATTGGATCACAATCCAGGAGGCAAGAGAGCAAAGCGGGGGAAAGATGGCTGACAAGACAGACAGAACACGGGCTCATGATGCAAGAGTGGAGAGGGCAAAGCTGGGGAAAGACAGGTGTCAAAGCAGACATAACTTGGGATAATGATACAAGAGTGGAGAGGGCAAAGGGGGGAAAGATGGGTGACTAGACAGACAGAACATGGGATCACAATGCAAGAGACGAGAGGGCAAAGCGGGGGAAATACGGATGACCAGACATACAGAACGGGGGATCACGATTCAAGAGGCGGGAGGGCAAAGCGGGAAAGTTGAGTGACAAGACAGAACATGGGATCAAGATGCAAGAGGGGAGAGAACAAAGTGGGGGAAAACAGACAGAACATGGGATCACAATGCAGTAGACGAGAGGGCAAAGCGTGGGGGGGGGTGGGATATGGGTGACAAGACCGAACATGGGATCACCATGCAAGAGTGGAGAGGGCAAAGTTGGGGAAAGACGGGTGACAAGACAGAACATGGGATCACGATTCAAGTGCCAAGAGGGCAAAGGGGGGGTGAGACGGGTGACCAGACAGACAGAACATGGGATCACGATGCAGGAGTGGAGAAGGCAAAGTTGGTGAAAGACTGGTTACAAGACAGAACATGGGATCAAGATTCAAGAGGCAAGAGGGTAAAGGGGGAAAAAGATGGGTGAAAAGACAGACAGACCATGGGATCACAATGCCAAAGGGGAGAGGGCAAAGCGGGCGAAAGATGGGTGCTCAGATAGAACATGGGCTCATGATGCAAGAGTGGAGAGGGCAAAGCGGGGGAAAGATGGGTGACCAGACAGACAGAACGTGGGATCACGATGCAAGAGTGGAGAGGGAAAGTGGGAGAGAGACCTTTGACAAGACAGAACAGGGGGTCATGATGCAGGGGGCGAGAGGGCAAAGCAGGGTAAAGATGAGCAACAAGACAGAACATGGGATCACGATGCCAGAGGTGAGAGGGTAAAGGGGGAAAAAGACGGGTGAAAAGACAGACAGACCATGGGATCACAATGCCAAAGGGGAGAGGGCAAAGCGGGCGAAAGATGGGTGCTCAGATAGAACATGGGCTCATGATGCAAGAGTGGAGAGGGCAAAGCGGGGGGGAAGATGGGTGACCAGACAGACAGAACATGGGATTATGATGCAAGAGGGGAGAGACTAAAGTGAGGGAAAGATGGGTGCCCAGACAGAACATGGGATCACAATCCAGGAGGCAAGAGAACAAAGCAGGGGAAAGATGGCTGACAAGACAGACTTAACTCGGGATAACGATGCAAGAGTGGAGCGGGCAAAGGGGGGGAAAGATGGGTGACTAGACAGACAGAACATGGGATCACAATGCAAGAGGCGAGAGGACAAAGCGGGAAAGATGAGTGACAAAACAGAACATGGGATCAAGATTCAAGAGGGGCGAGAACAAAGGAGGGAAAAGACGGGTGACAAAACAGACAGAACATGGGATCACAATGCAGGAGGCGAGAGGGCAAAGTTGGGGAAAGACAGGGGACTAGCGAGACAGCACATGGGATCACTATGCACGAGCAGAGAGGGCAATGTGGGGGAAATATGGGAGACATACCAAACAGAACATGGGATCACGATGCAAGAGTGGAGGGGCAAAGTGGGGGAAAGGCGGGTGACAAGACAGAACATGGGATCACGATTCAAGAGGCGAGAGGGCAAAGGGGGGAAGACGGGTGACAAGTCAGACAGAACAAGGGATCACCATGCAAGAGTAGAGAGGGCAACGTGGGGGAAAGAAGGGTGACAGACAGAACATGGGATCACGATTCAAGAGGCGAGAGCGCAAAGGGGGGGAGACAGGTGACAAGACAGAACATGGGATCACGATTCAAGAGTGGAGAGGGTAAAGGGGGAATAAGACGAGTGACAAGACAAACATAACTTGGGATCAAAATGCCAAAGGGGAGACCGGCAAAGCGGGGGAAAGATGGGTGCCCAGACAGAAAATGGGATCACAATCCAGGAGGCAAGAGAGCAAAGCGGGGGAAAGGTAACTGACAAGACAGACAGAACATGGGCTCAGGATGCAAGAGTGGAGCGGTCAAAGGGGGGGAAAGATGGGTGACTAGACAGACAGAACATGGGCTCATGATGCAAGAGTGGAGAGGGCAAAGCGGGGGAAAGGTGGCTGACAAGACAGACCGAACTTGGGATAACGCTGTAAGAGTGGAGCGGACAAAGGGGGGGAAAGACGGGTGACCAGACAGACAGAACGTGGGATCACAATGCAGGAGGCGAGAGGGCAAAGCGGGGGAAAGATGAGTGACAAGACAGACATTACATGGGATCAAAATGCCAAAGGGGAGAAGGCAAAGCAGGGGAAAGATGGGTGCCCAGACAGAACATTGGATCACAATCCAGGAGGCAAGAGAGCAAAGCGGGGGAAAGGTGGCTGACAAGACAGACAGAACATGGGTTCAGGATGCAAGAGTGGAGCGAGCAAAGGGGGGAAAGATGGGTGACTAGACAGACAAAACATGGGATCACAATGCAAGAGACGAGAGGGCAAAGCGGGGGAAATAGGTATGACCAGAGAGAGAGAACATGGGATCACGATTCAAGAGGCGGGAGGTCAAAGCGGGAAAGTTGAGTGACAAGACAGAACATGGGATCAAGATACAAGAGGGGAGAGAACAAAGTGGGGGAAAGACAGGTGACAAAACAGACAGAACATCGGATCACAATGTAGGAGGCGAGAGGGCAAAGCGGGGGAGAGGGGGATGGGTGACAAGACCGAACATGGGATCACCATGCAAGAGTGGAGGGCAAAGTTGGGGAAAGACAGGGGACTAGCGAGCCAGCACATGGAAACACTATGCACGAGGGGAGAGGGCAAAGTGGGGGAAATATGGGTGACATAACAGACCGAACATGGGATCATGGTGCAAGAGTGGAGACGACAAAGTGGGGGAAAGACGGGTGACAAGACAGAACATGGGATCACGATTCAAGAGGCGAGAGGGCAAAGGGGGGGAAGACGGGTGTCAATACAGCCAGAACATGGGATCACAGTGCAAGAGGGGAGATGACAAGGTGGGGGAATAATGGGTGACATACCAGACAGAACATGGGATCACGATGCAAGAGTGGAGGGGCAAAGTGGGGGAAAGGCGGGTGACAAGACAGAAGATGGGATCACGATTCAAGAGGCAAGAGGGTAAAGGGGGGGAGACGGGTAACCAGACAGACAGAACGTGGGATCACAGTGAAAGAAAGGAGAGGGCAACGTGGGTGAAAGACGTGTGACAAGGCAAAGCGGGGGAAGGTCGGTGACTAGACAGACAGAACGTTGGGTCACGATGCAAGAGGTGAGAGGGCGAAGCGGGAGAACGATGGGTCACTAGACAGTCAGTCAGAGCTTGTTTCACCGTGGTGATGTGAGGTAAACAAAAGGAAGAGGGATAGTGCCAGCAGGGATAAATGTAAAAGGTTATGGGCACTTTGGTCACAGAAAATGTATTCCAGGAGACACGCGAGGGAAGTCAACTGAATGAATATCCCTTCCTGGGGGGTTATTAGTGTTAAAATCTGTGGAGTTCATTTATTAAAAGTCTAGTTGTGGAAGCATGATGGCCATGGGTTGTGCACAAGAGTTCCAGTGAGATGTGGGGACTATTTCAGCCAGGAAGTGATGTTAGAACTCCTTCTTGAGAAGGGGTGATGCAATCTGGTTAACAAATATCCTATTAACAGAAATCTCCTTTGGCATGCTCACTTTTCTCTACCCCAAGCTAACGCTCACCCCATGTTGCCGTGTGTGCAAGGACTGGCATGCTTACTAGTACCGCCTCGGCCTGCTACTTTAGACTCTTCTGAAAGCAGCAGACCCGCCTGTTCTTACCATCACATGGGCAGCACTACCAGTGATGGGCGCTTTAGATCATTCCGCATTGGGGACTCTGGACATTTTATCTTGCTGCCATTTCTGCAGCAGATGGAACTGCTGATAAAAAAATATTATATATATAAAATAAACATTGTATGGCTATAAAAAGAGAGAAGAGTCCCGCCATCTTGGTTTCTGGTTGGGCTCTCTACCTTTTCCTGGCCCCTCCATTTTCTGCAGGCAAGGCACTCTGGGTGTGATGTCATCAAAAAGGGCCTCTCATTTTTGGATTAATCTTTGGACTCTGACAAGGACAAGAAGGATTCACTGCATCTCTGTTGGGAGTACTGGCTACTTCAAAGCTCTGTCGTAAAAACCAAAGGTATCTGTCTCCTAGCCATCCTCAGGTAACATTGGGGGGGGAGGACTACTGTTGGACCAAGGCCCCACTGCTGGCTGTACTGGAAGCAGGACTCTGGTCACTGGGGGTAAAGGATCCCCTGTAGTTGCCAGCCAAGCTCCCTGGACTAGGATTGTTTAACAGAAGGCCTTACCTTGTCCTGGTGTTCCTGTATTTGGAGCCCCAGCAACCGCAGAACCAAGGCAGTAACCGCTGGCTCTAGCGGCATCCCCAAACTGCCTTGACGCCGACATTGGCACATTTGACACCGTTGACGCTGCTGCACAGGATCCGCTAGAGTCATCCTTCACCTTGACGCTCAACTGCCTCCCATCTCTGACTTCGCTAAACACCAAAGCTCTGCATTGTCTGCATCTGAGATCCGCAGAGTCTTCTAGCATCCTCAACACTTCACCACAGCCTGGTGACCAGCTCACTCGATTTTCCAGCCAATGGCGTTGCAGTGCCCTAATGCCGGGTTGAGCCAGCCAAGCCTGCTCAAGGCCAAAGGCAAGTCTCTGCTTCTCCATTCTAAATGTAAGTGAGACTTCCATGGCTGACGACCCGACAACACCTGCCTTTCCGAGGCCGATGCCACTGCCGAACAGCACCATATCGCTGCGACCTGCAGTTGATCTCCCATTCATTCTGCTGGGTCATACTCAAGCATCCAATTTGACCATGTCCTGTGTAAAGACCGGTGGGGGGTGTCTGTACTTCCGCTCTCTATATGGTAGAGGAGAGGCACAGAGGACCCCAGCTAAGATTCTCTATTGTGGTAGCAATGGACGAGCAATCAAGGCCTAGCTTCTCAGGATTTGATGCGGGCTGGTTCTTAAGTACAGGGTAGTCCCCAAGCACCCACAAAGGAATGTCCGCACACTGTATCGGTTAAAACACAGTCTTTATATAATTAATATTCAAGGTTATATACAATATCACGATAACTCACTTTGTACTCGGTTATCTATAATGGCAAATATACAGTTCTACATGGTACCACAATTACTATTAGATCTCTTTAAAGTGCATCAACTGTGCGGGTAAAATGGCACACAAATCAAGTCGTAAAGGAAACCAACAGTAGAGAAAAGAGGAAAGCAGTTGATAAGAACAATTGGCAGAAATACTGGTCACTACCTTTAAACACAGCTCTGTGTGGAGATCCCCCCACCTGGGCAACCTGTGGAATAAAGATACAAGCCCAGTCCATATATTGTTCATAAGAGACTTCCCAATAGTTCTGCAACCCCAAAGTACCTGGCGGTGTAGCATTCCTCGTCGGGGGAATCGACAGCCCTTCTTGAGTGCCCTCCCTTTAAGGCAGGCGTCATGGGTCGTCGAACGTCCGACGGAGAACAGGGTGAGCTACGACAGTGAAGTGGCAGCTTCTTTCCTAGCGGTACTCGTTGACATGGAAGCGTAAACATCCTGCAAGGAAGAGGCATGCGGGGCACCTCGGTGTCGATAGTTCTGGACCGCAAAGAGTTTGAAGAATGGTGGCCCAGCAAGGGCATCGAGTTGTCGGCGTCTCTGTGGTCTTTGGGTGGCGGGAACCCCACTGGCAGAAGCTCCTCGGCGCATCGACGATCAGGCCTTCTCCAGCAGGATACAGCGGCGACGATGTGGACGAGAGAATCCTTGGATTTGAAAGTTCTTAGGCAAACGGGAGCATGGCACAGCAGTCCCGTCTCGGGTCGGCAGCCTGTCGAAGGTCTGTCTACCAGGGAGCTTTGGCAAAGATCAGCTGGTGCATGATGGTCCCTCGTAGCTCGGGAAGAGGGCACCTTACCAGGTCCTCTCTGGGTCAGTCATTTGAGACACAGCAGCTTTCAGATTTGAAGGAGAGCAACAGCAATTCTTCTCGTCCAGCAGGGCTTCAAGATCAACCTTCACTCCAGTTACTCGTCGTAGTGGACTTCAGCTTCTGAACACGATTCCTAGCAGTGAAAGGTCCCCAGATATACTGTTGATCTCCCATTCATTCTGCTGGGTCATACTCAAGCATCCAATCACGACGAAGGGCATTCATGCAGGCAGGCAGCCAATCAGGCACACAAGGTATTCAGGCCATTCACTTGTCTCCAAACACTCACAACAAGTAATGTGTATTGGGACAAGTACCCAGCCATTCAACACTCCACACTGCATTCATACCGGTTTCGGGCAGTGCTGTCTCAGTCATTGTGTCGAACACAAGATACTAGAAACCCACAACACAGAATGCGTATTCGTCACACACTCCATTCACCCAGGTCCCACCCACAGGCGTACCCAAAACATACGGTCGTTGGGAAGGCTCCAGCCAGTGTGGTCAGCACTTCCCCACACTACCATATATGGAAGTTCCACCCAACAGCCAGTCAGGGGGAAGGGACAGAGTCAAGGCTTGCCGGGACTTCGGGAAGATCAAGGTAACAGGCGATGGAAGGCAAGAGGCCACGGGGGCCATCTTGTCTCCATCAGGAATCTATTGATTCCAACGACAGGGCCTGGGCATCCCAAAATGGAGGACGCTCAGAACACCAGTCAATTCAGCACGGAGCTGCCACCAGCCCGTACCCTGCTCTGTAGGCCACACACAGGTGCCCAACAACATAGTCATTCCTGTGCTGCCACATCAGGCGGAGGCGGTTTACCTGTTGGGCCGTACCTGTTTCACCTGTACGATTGGGATCACAGCTGCTTTAGTAGTAGTGTGCATCTTAGTAGGCAGTTTAGCCATCTACTAGTGCAGAGCAGGAGTCATTTCGTCACACGCAGCGGTTCTTTCAGCACAGAATTCCTCAGTGGCTTTTAATATCCTTATAATCAGCTCTGGCTAATGGGCCGGCTCACGCCAGATCCGAGATCCGGCATCAGATGTGTAGCTGGATCTCAGGATCCGCCCAGCCTCTGCCCATAAAGCTCATTTGAAAGAAGAAGAAAAAACAAAACAAAAACAAAGCGCGTGCAGTGCTACGGTATGGAGTGGGGGAGCAGAGCTGCAAACAGCACATTGGCGCCATGAACACTCTTCTGGCTCTACCCCCTGCCTATGTTACAGGCAGCACGAGCCCTCAGCCAAGTGCTGGTAAGCTACCGGCAATGTTAGTAGCGGACCGGCAAACTACGAGTTCTGCGGGCTGGTGCCCTCCCGCCCGCCAGGTCTGACCGGCAACCACCCGCAGACATACACGGTAGCACGGTAACGGTGCCGGTGCTACCTTGCTCCCGATTCCCATAGGGCTCAATGGGAATGGGGAGGAAATATTGCTGGCACCCGGCAATGGGCAATTACCGGGTCCGGCGGGGCCGGAATGCCCCGGTAATTGCCCATTGCTGGTAAAAATATGACACCGGCATCAGCCGTGGCAGTTTTACCGGCACGGCTGCTGCCGTAGTCATAATGAGGCCCATTGTGCCATTTTTAAAGTATTATTTTGAACATTTCCATTCATCGGAGGTCAACTAGAAGCCCCGCCCCCTATGAACTCCGCACCTCATCCAAACTCTGCTCCCACACCGGTCCATGGGACCCCGCCTCCAACTTGTTTCCATTTCCACCACTGCTTACAATGCAGAGTTGGGGGTACATTATTCTGTATATAACCGGCTTGTTTATTTCTCTGTGCTTGGCAGCATTAGCACTTTTAAGCGATCGATGGAAAGTTTCAGAGCGCCCCCTGCCGAAGTGTGCTCTCTTCTTCTGGTGAAATGCGTATTATTTAGAGGCCTCCGCCTTTTATCCTGAACGCTCCATCCTGCAAAACTCCCTAACCCTCCTCCATGAGACTGACTACAGCATGTACTCTAAAGAGTGGAACCCCCCGCCCCCTTCCCTTAAGAAGCGCATGGGTCTGACCGCAATCAATCACTGCTTTTGCCCCACTATCCGTTTGCCCTGTTGCTTTTTACCCCATATCCCATTAGCAAACACAGCGCTCTGAAGCAGATAACTAGCAACATGAGCGCTCTATAACATCAACAAATTTAATAAAAAAGATCAAATAGAGAAATTATGCTGTGAGGGAAGGCAGATGGTCAAAGACCCCTTTTGTTAAAACAGCAGGAACTGGCCACCGATACCTGCCCACTGTGCAATCCCCTTATGCCTAGGGCGCCCTCCACAGAGGGCCATCAGGGGTGCCATTGTGGTCCTAAAAGCATCACATCTGGCCCCATGTTCGGAGAGGGGAGGGGGTCTCAAAGGTTGCCTCGTCAGGGGCTGCACGCATCTTCGCACCGACACAAGATTCATTTTGGGCTTGTATTAAGAAAAGGCAATAGTTTCATGCTTGGACTGTGCTATTTTTACCAGAGAGCGATAATTGGAGCCCTGTCACATCTGTGCCACAACAAAAGTGATACATTTACTGTAAAAAAGTTGTTCTCTGTGAATAGTAACAACTCAGTGTGATATCCTCCCTTTGCTAGCGTGATCTTTAGGGCATGTCTGTCGGGTGAATAAAATAAGGATAATTAGATCCAAAGAAGCCCCTATTGCCGTTTTGGGGCGAGAATTCCATTTTGAATGCACTGCCTGCTCTCTGTCGCCGCGAGTCTGGCTGACCGCTGCTAGGTCGGCGCATGCGCTGTCCTGGACACGTGGCATTGGGAGGCCTACAGGGAGTCATTGAGGTGGGATTTCAGCACAGCAGCGGGTCGGGGGTGCTGCACAGATTGCCAACTAAAGTGATACACCAGATTTAGAGAGAGGTCTGGGACACATAGGGCCTCATTCCGAGGTGGGCGCAAAGGGATACCGAGCACTGTTAAGGACATCGGTGCCGTAATCCCTTTGCGCCCTGCTACGAGTTCCCTTAGCGGGTCCCTGCCAGGCGTTAATGACGGGACCCGCAGTTATTAGCTACTTCCCCTTCCCATTGAGCCCTATGGGGGCTCAAATGGGAATGAGGAATGGTTTGGTGAATGGGGATTTACCGTTCTCGCCAAGGTCGGACTGGACCGGTAAGTCCCCATCTCACCAAACCGGAAACGGTACCGGAATGGGAGGTAGTCATGACGCAAATAGCGCCATGACTACCTCCATACTTGCAATGAGGCCCATAATCTCCTTATGTGCCCAGTGCCATTTCCCTGTGACTTCCAAGAGGGTTTCTTCCCTGTGCCCATATGGCCGCGTGGTTTATCACACAGGGGTGCTTAAGCATCATTATCTGTCTCTGTCAGAATTAGGGATTTAAGTGAGCCAGGACTCGCCGGAGCTCATCCCTGCAGTCAGTCCCGTTTCGTGGTCCAGGCGGAGCGGGCGACGGCCCTTGGCACAGAGCTAAATAGCTCAGGAGGAGGGCGAAGTAAGGGGCCCACCCGGAAGGTTGCTTCTGAGTTTGCAGGACAGCAGATTAAGCAGCCTGCTGTGCTGGTGCGCGCTCCTCTGCCATGTGCGGCTGGCTGCTCTCTGCCGACTTGTGAATGACTGCGATGCATTTGGAATATCCCAAATGCAGCGTGTGAGATGCTCTGGGGTCACACCCCCTGCACCTCTTGTTCTTTGTGTTGACAGCCTTTCAAGTGGGGCCCATTTATAAGTGATGGCTCACTTAACAAGCCATTGTTTTACACAGTATCCTTAACATTTCAGTCATAAGAACTGAACATGGGACATTTTTATTCACCAGGCCAGCACAAGTATCAGTTAGCTGACCGAACCTATGCATTCTTCAAAGAGAATTAATCTGCCACACAGAAAAAGTTGTAAACTAGTTTCTTTATTTTCATGTCTTTATTTGACTTTTTTTTATATTACTTTAGATTACCTGTAATTTTCTTGCTTAAGTATTCTAGTGGCTGGTTTGGGACATGGACTAAATGCATTTGCTCAGCATCAAAGGTCTTTTAATTGTCTAAACAAGCCAGCCACTGCCTTGCAAGTTCAACAGATGGCAACTCAATGTCACTTGGAACTTTGATTAGGAAAGCAGAGTTAATTTTGCGTCACCATGCAGCCAGTAGTCCATGGCAAATCAATGCAGTGATATGTGTGCAGAAATGCATTGTGCGCTGCACAAGTCACCACCCTGTTGGTTAATGGCGTCTCTGTGGTGCTCCCGTATGTAACAGCACACAGGCCTGTTTTTGTCTGCTGTGTCCATTGTCCATACAAAAGCACACTGGAATGTTTTGTGTATGTGGTTCTGACGAGCAGACCATACTGTGCCCACATTTAAACACATAAAGCAATCAAAGAAGTTGCCTCAAGTTGTACATCTCCTCGGCCACATGCGCTTTCTACACTGCCACACCATGATTTTCACATGCTGCAGGCCAGCACTAATAAGAGATGCTAATGCCAGCTCTGTTAGATAGAGCATGGGCCTGCTCTTTTTGCAGATATAACCCATGAAGCCTGCGTAACGGTGAGGAGGTAGTGGTTGAAGAACTGTGGACAATTTACCATGCATTAGAAGCTGGTTTTGTTTAAAATGCTTCATCTGTTTATTACTGGTCAGGCTAAAGTCTGTAAGAGGTACACTCCTTGCTGTGTAGCCTTTCTGTGCATTGTTTATTGGGTCTCTCTTGTGCGGTATCCTGTACTGTCTGTAGATATAATTCTATAAAGATGTCTCTGTATTGGGGTTGGACATGCCCACAGTGAGGCCCAGCCCTTCCTCTTCTAAAAATCTTCAGAAACATGAAGCAAAAGATCCCTTGTACCCCATTTAATTGGCTGATGTCGCAGCCATTTTATACTTGCATCCAAAAACATAAGCTGTCCAAATGAGCATGTACGGTTTATGGTTACAAACCTTTTAGTGTTAGACCGAGTATTGTGAACCATGATGTGAGCACCAAGCCATGCATCGGTTATGAACTTAGAGATTCACACATACAATCCTTTTTATCACAGACTTGTTTATCAAATGTAGAGATATCTGATCACTGTTACAGTCCTGAAATTCTCTGATTTAATGCAAAGTATACAGGAATCCTCATTGGTGCTATTTGTCTCCTTTCCCACTCTCATAGAGGTATTTTGAAAGAGTTCAATAAGAGTGTAGCAGACTGTCCATCTTGGAATGATAACCTTCCATCAGAAAATAATTTATATGGTTAGTCGAGTATTGCTGCTTGCGAAATACAAGTGAGGTGGTACGAACAGAACACCTGCAACAGAGGGCCAGTGGTCAGTGGGCCCTCAGACACTGGTAGGCTGGTCACACCGGAGTGTGCCAGTAAGGACAGTTTGAAACTGCATTCAGTTAAAGCCTTTCCTAAGAGCAGGTGACGGAAGAACCATTTACTTGGGCAGCAACAGCTGTGTTTTCACATGAGAATTCTTCTTTAAAGTACACGAATTACTATGTAATGAAACCAGATTAATTTATATAGCAATTATTTATTCATATTGAAGAGGGGTTTTGTCGCACGACACAGAGGTGTAGTTTGGGAGTGACGTAGGCCAGTCGGGTGGGGGGCATTCTGATGTTTCGCCCTGGGCACCAAGTTGGCTAGAAAATGCCCTGCCTGCAGTCTTGTCAAAATTGTCTTGACTCTAAAGGGCTCTCCTGACTGAATTCCCCAACTCAACTTCCTGACGGGCAAAGGTAAGCCTAAACACGATGAGTGGCAATACTGCTCCTCACCAATAGGGGTCAATATCAACCATGTTTAGAATCACATCCTTAGTAGAGACATTCGTTATTAGATACTATTTAATTCAGTTTATAAAACAGTCTCTGCACTTGAATATTGCTTTGCTTTCCTTGCCAGGCCCTATGGCCTCCCTTAATTTCTTAGTCCACTGGAAGCATTGGTCTCTGCACATGGAGAACCGAAAGACCTGAACTCCAGCATTGTTGCCTCGTGTTTTTGGCTTTTCCCTGGAGAGACCTGAGTGATCCCCAGAGATTTCCATAGAGGCAGTTTCTCATGGGTGGTCAGGGTTTATATTAATTTACATCGCCTGGCTGATTATAAGATGCCCGCCTCCTTTTTGATGGGAGTTTCATTGTTTTCGTGGGAGTGCATCATTGCCGCCCTTTTCAGGTCTGTCTATTGACCACCCCTTATATAAATCTAGGGTGGTGGTCGCATAAAGGAGCATCATTCCGCCCTCTCCTGGGATTTCCAGACAGACGGTTTGTCATGACGAGGTCTGGCCAGTATGGAAGCTAAAATTATAATCATTTTTTTATAACGCGCTTAATACCAAAGAGGTTTCTAAGCGTAGACCCGGGATTCAAACCTGTGTTGCTCTGCGTTGTCTTCCTTCCAATACAATGCAAGAGGGAATTCAGGTACTGGCTCATTAAACCAGGGGAAAGAGTTGAAAGTTTGGATGTGGTTACCGCCAGCGGTTGGGTGGCTGCCAGAATGTTTGAATGGATGAATTCTTACCTCAGTATTCCATTACATGGCGGGTCGGTGTCACTTAGTCGTTATATGGAAAAGGAAGTTGACATGAAAACGATGTGTGGAATCATGACGCATAATCTGTCAGGCCCTCCCAAACTGTATGATGGTGAAGCTTTGCCTCATACCTTGGAGGACTGGACTTTCATCCTTCCATGAAGAGACCAGGACTGGTGCCCAGTTCCTTTTTTATATCATTATTATTATTATTTTTTTTTTGGGCTCTCCTTTTTTATATTTATATTCCTATTTTTAGTTGCATTTCAGTTTATATTTTGTACTTGACTTTGTGGAGTGTGAACCAAGTAGTTTGGGGTTAAAAGATGCCGCCGGAAGGGGGGGCTATAGTTCATAGTAGCATGGACATCCCGTACTACAAGGTGCTATGTACCAAGCACTGGCTGGTCCTAAGTGACCACTGCGTCTTATCTTCCTTCCTGAACTGCAAGAACGCTGGAATGGTCCTGGTTACAATCAGGAAGGTGTTCCAGTAGACTCGGGAGAGAGAAGCCATTTTGAATTTGGCTTGTGCTATTAACATAAACAATACAATAACAATATAGCAACATCTGCACATTATGCAAATCTCAATGTTATCTAGATACAAAACATATAATACGTTATAAAATTGGATTAAGATTGTCTCTCCAGTCTTTTAAAAGATGCTTTTGCATATGGTCAAAGGTGCAACACACCCGGCAGGACACACCCTTGATGCAATCTTTGCTAAGAAAAAACGTATCACCACGGCACCACTGATACAACTACTTTGAAGCGACCACCTCATCATTCCATTCGTGATCACACTACTGACACAAGTTACCATCCAGCCCCTCAAGATCCCAACTACCACAAAAAGAAACTGAAAAACCATCAAAGCAAGCAACCTAAATGAACAACTAGAGATGAACAAACCTTCAACAACAGAACTGGAGAAGGCAAACCTATATGGGAAAGTGGAGCTACTCGGCAAATGGATCGCTGATAAAATCGAAAATATCTCCTCGGAAAAATCATTTACCCCCTCAAGAAAAAGAACAATGGCAAAATGGTTCACCCCACTACTAGGCACCATGAATAAAAAGAACAAGAAGCTGGAATTGGAATGGAGGAAAAGAATACGACCAAGATAAGAAAATCCAGTTCCAGAGACAAATCTGATCATATAAGAAGGAAGTTCAAAAGGCAAAGAGAAGGCATTATGATGACAGAATCATCAATGCCACCAACACACAAAAAGAAATGTTCAACATCATAAACGAAATGAGAAACCCACCAGGTTGTGACAACACTCCAATACCCTCACAGAAAATATGCAACAACTTGGCAGACCATTTGAAAAACAAAATCAACGACATCCGGCAAATCATACAAAACCAACCAACCAACCCTAACACCCAAACAACCGGACCCGACGAGGAGACACAGCACAAACTCCAAAACGTCCCGGAAATATCAGTAGAGACATTTGCCAAGCTGGTAAAACACAGCAAGAAAGCAGGATCACCCATGGATCCCTGCCCCCATGACATCTACAAATCAATCCTCGCACAAGGAACGCCATCAGAATATTACAGAAACCTCCTAAATCTGTCGCTCACAACAAGGACTGAAACTACAATCCTTCAAATCAGCATATATCAAGCCACTCTTAAAAAACACAAGTGGCGATGTGGAAGACCTCTCCAACTACAGACCGATTTCAAACATCCCCTACCTGGCAAAACCCCTAGAAACATACATATACAAACTAACGCAAGAAAATGACATGTAAAAAAACACCACCTGCTAGACCAAACACAAGTCAGCTACAGACCCACAAGAGGAACAGAATTGGCACTACTATCCATCTCGGATGACCTAAAAACAAACGCAGACTCAAACACAACCTCGGCTCTGATTCTGCTCGACTTCTCTGCAGCCTTTGACACAGTAAGCCATGACACCTTAATCAAAAGATTGGAAGATATTGGTATAACGTACATGGCACCACTCTGGATTAAATCATTCCTAGCAGACAGAACAGAAACTGTATGGATAAAACCCTTCAAATCCACTCCACAAGTTAATGACTGTGGAGTACCACAAGGATCCTCACTATCACCACTATACTTCAATATCTACCAGACTCCAGTAATCAGAATCTTCAAAAAATACAACATTACATGCTACAACTACACAGACGACACTCAAATCATCTACAAAATCAAAGATACTCAAGTCGATCACTCAATATTCATAGAATGTCTAAATTAAATCTTCGACTGGATGAACGCCAACAACTTGAAAATCAACCCAGGAAAGACAGAAAACATGGTTACATCCAAGAACCAAGATAACACCACCTACATTCCCTGGCCAGCGGAAATGAGAACTGCACCCACGCCATCTAAGGTAGCAAAAAACCTGGGAGTCCTAATGGACAAAGCTCTAACCCTGGAAACACAAGAAAATGCAATAATTAAGAAATGCTTCCTCCTCCTTCACACAAGAAGAAGAATCCTACCTTTCCTCTCCTTTACCCACAAAACACTGACAATCGTCACCCTCATCATGTCAAGAATCGACTATGCAAACAGCCTCTACCTCAGGATGCCGGAATACCTCCTGAAGAAATTACAACACATCCAAAATGCAGCAGTCAGACTCTTCCTCAAACTATCCAGAAGAGACCATATCCGTCCAGCACTAAAAATACTACATTGGCTCCCAATCAAACATCATATCACATTCAAAACAATGTGCATAACACACAGGGTAATCAGCGGCCAGGGGGCAGAATTCCTAAAAAAGAAAGTAACAATCTACAAGCCAACGAGAATCCTCCGATCAAGCAATGAAATCTGCCTGGAACCAAAACCATACGTCAAGAAAAAACGAGGGGGCCCCTCCTTCTCCCACCTAGCCACACAAACCTGGAACAACCTCCAGAAAGAAATAAGAAACACGAAAGACCACCTAAAGTTTAGAAAACTTCTAAAAACATGGCTCTTCAACATCTCAGAACCAATTTGAAACAACTAAAACAATCATAAAGGAAACACAAATAACAGATTGACAGAGCATAAGATAGCACAAACAACACCCAAAACCAACTAAGGGAATCTCCTATAAGAACAAGAGAGGCAATGCCAGGTGGAATAGCACACTAGCGACAACCACATGAGGACAGAAGTTAGCATACACACCCAATACTACCAACAACCTACCCACTAAGAAAGGACATAGGATGAGGGCATAGCAAATAAATCAACCTAACGATCAGATTAAAGCAAAGACTAACTGGGATAAAGGGGCTGGCCGGATGCAAAGGTGGAGCACGATATTAGCTAACTTAGGATAATGACAGAGTTAAACAGCCTTATCATGCTGAAACTTAATCACCAAAAGGAAACAACCTCCTCTAATCACGAAGGAGACGCAATAGGAATATGCATTTCTCCTAAACAACAAGGATACTAACCAACCCCCCAAAACTACTAAAAACCTCACCACTCCTCACACACCTCTCACACTCTAACCAAAGACAACCACACCTCTTAAAACCACAGCAACCCGCATGCACTTCACCACACCGCAACAGCAACCACACCACACAAACCTCCACACAACACCACACAACGGACTCAGAACCGAATAACACACCAATATGCTCGGTGAATAGTGTTAACTGAACTGAAGCTGCCAACAGTACTTCACAGCTCCCTTGCTCTTCTCCAATCTTTGTCCTACTAACACCCCTAACCTACCCCCTTTATTTCAGATCCTCAGGAGCTTCAGGGCACCACTCCAGTGGTGATAGTGCACGGTATAAATATCCTGTAACATTAACATTAACATAGTCACACACATCAGCAATAATACTGCTTTCTGTCACACAATAAATGGCATTGCCTTAGCCACAGTTCTGATATTGTAATATATAAAATTCCTCCTTGGCCGCTGTCCCCTTAGATCAATCAACAGGTTACTAATCCACAGTCTTCAAAAACCGCAGATCCACCGGAGCAACACCCATTTTTAGACAGCCAAGACATTTGTCGCCGTAGAGATAAAACATGAAGCCTTAACATTAACTCCGGGGCATAGTACAGCTCATGGCATGAGCATATTCTAACACCTTGGCTCTCTTTCTTCAGATCTCACCTATTCATACCTCCTTTCCTAAGATGCTCAAAATCTACTGCCCAACTCTTGCACAGGGCGGCACTTATTAAGCCATGGATAGTTTATATGTAGAAACGGAGACTCCATATCCCCACAACACTTACAATGTTTGGGTTTTCTGGGTACTTTCTAGATGCTTTCCATCATAATTCTAAAAATGTCCGTTCCACACGTTGCCTAATGCTTGGTACACCCTGTTCCATCCGTAGGGCCTCCCCTGGTGTTCTAGGACCAAGACCCAACAACTTCCTCGTGTTGTATGCGATCTAATGCAGCACAATTCATGTGTCCCCATATTTCACAACTATACAGTACTAGACTTTGGCCTCCATGACCTCAATGCACTTATCGAGCAGGCGGATGCCAAACTTATGACACAACCTAGCTAAGTCACCCCGCCGTTTGTCACCATGTTGGGATGTGGGATTCAGGAACCATTACTTGGGAGCGTAGTCCCCAGATAGCGATAAGAGCTCACCACCTCAAGGTCAACATTGTTAACTGACCATGTATATTTAGAGCTAATTTTGCCGGACCACTGTTTTTGATTTGTAGAGATTTAACTTCAAACCATGTGACTCAAAGTATCTGGCTGCAGATCTCTAGCTGGCCCCTAATTCTTAGGAGTGAAGTCTAATAGCCTGGCATTGTCTGCATCGAGGAGAGCAGAATAGCAACAAGTCTGCAGGAACCCCAGTTTGTCATTTTACAGCATAGCCCAGTCCAGGGACTCAAAAGCCTTTGCCAGGTCCAAAAAAGCAGTATAAGCCCGTCCCCGTCTGATTGAAACATGCTTTTCAAGGGCTGTATTAAGAACAAAAGAATATCGATCATCCAAAAACCTTTCCTAAAGCCAGCCTGATAAATAGGCAGAATATTGTTTGCCTCAGTCCACTCCTCTAATCTTTCAGCCAGACAGCAGGCAAAAATCTTGGAGGCACTATCTAACAATGATATTGGGGGGTAAAAATGAGGTTCATTAGGCGGCCCCTTCTTGAAGACTGATATAATGACACTATTTTTCCATGATGTTGGAAGACCCCGGGACTGGGCAATCGCATTCAATAATTTCAACAGGATCGGGCCCACTATATCTGGAACCATTTATATGTGTCTGACCTCATACCATCTGGGCCAAGTGTTTTACCTACATTGCTACCATCGATTGCCCTGGTCACCTCTTCTAACGTAAAAACAACTCTGCTAGAAGCAGACCTTGGGCCTCATTACGAGGCTGGCGGTAAGGGGTTAACGGCACCGGTAAGGATGCTGGTGCCGTTAACCCCTTACTGCCACATTACGAGGTCCCTTAGCAGGTCCCGCTAAGGCTGGCTGGCAAAACCAGCCGGCCTTAGCCGGCCAACTGGAGCCAGCCAACTGCAAAATCACTCACCGTGGATAGGAAAAACAGTCCATCAGACAATAGCCTATTAAGGATACTCAAGCTCGAGAATTAAAGGTTGCCTGGCAAAACCAGCCATCCTTTGTGGGAGCCGCTAAGGGACCAGGGAGCTAATAACAGGCCAGTTATTAACGGGCCCGTTATTAGCTCCCTCCCCATTCCCATTGAGCACTATAGGGGCTCGAATGGGAATGGGGATGGGTATTTTGAATGGGGACTTACCGGGCACCTCCAAGGTTGGAATGACCCCATAAGTCCCCATTCAAGGAACCCGGACACGAGTTTGAAGGCAGCCATGCCGCTAATAGCACCACGGCTGCCTCCACACTCGTAATGACCCCCCCTTGGTTTCCATATACACATGGATGCCTCTGCATCCACATTAAACACAATGGGCCTCATTAGGAGTTTGGAGGCAGCCATGTCCTTAATAAGGGCTTGGCTGCCTCCAAACTCAGGTCCGGGTTCCCTGAATGGGGAAATACCAGGCCACTCTGACTTTGGAGGGCCCGGTATTAACTCCTTCAGGGAACCCGGACCTGGACCTTCCCCATTCCCATTCGAGCCCCATAGGGCTCAATGGGAATCGGCAGGGAGCTAACAACGGGCCCGTTAATAATGGGCCCATTGTTAGCTCCCTGGTCCCCTCGCGGGACCCTGACCAGACGTCCAGAGCAGGTCCCGCAAGGGAACCACGTAATAAATAGGGTGTATTGAGATTAACGGCGCCGGCACCGTTAAACCCATTCCGCCCGCCTCATAATTAGGCACAATCTGCTTAAAATGAGACACCCAGTCTGTTGGGGAGATTAGGCAGCAATCAACACTTTCCTCCAAAACATTTTACATCGTTTTCCCTAATCATCTTGATTTTTATTTTTTATTCGCATTTTTAAAGCGCTCGCACCGCCTGGGGGCATCGAGGCGCTGTTACAGAAATATGTCTCTTAGTTGCGTATTTATAACGCGCTTAATGCCCAGAGGTTTCTAAGCACAGACCCGGTGCTCGAACTTGTGTTGCTGCATGTCCTCTTGTTTCCAAGGCGAGCACGTTGCCCCTGAGCTATCCGTCCCGGGATCTTATCTAATAGGTCTCATGGCAACTCCATGTACACTTTTTCCTTTTCTTTATCACATTTTTGTATGATTGTTTTAAATTATGTAAATTACCAGCCCTTATGGTTTTACTTTTAGTGATATCGAATAATTCACGTTTTGCCAGGTGGCACACAACATCATACCAGGGAGTGTCTGGTTGCTTTTTTACCCTGGATCCAGTTTCATAACTTGACCTCTTGCAGTACTCACTGGAGATTGACGTAGCTGGGGCTATTGCATCCGAGCCTCCTGGCATAGACCAGATGAATGTTCCCCATTTCCGCTCCTCATCCTGCCCCACCACTACGGCCAGCTTATCCTTGAGCAATCTCATGGAGCTTGGTTGTTTCGGATACTGTTCGCCAGGGCCAAAGGCGTTGGTATTTAAGATCTCCAACTTCCACGATAGAACAATGGGACTATTACCACTTTCCGGTCTGTCATGAACTGCAAAATCACTCACCGTGGATAGGAAAAACAGTCCATCAGGCAATAGCCTGATAAGGATACTCTATCTGGAGAATTAAAGGTTGCCTTGGGAGGTTTATGCCCTACACATCTCAGTTCGACCAGGGGGATCTGTTAAAAAAGAATTTAGCATGCACCCACGTGAGTCCCATACCAACACCTCCTGGTTCCTCGCTGGTACATCACATGCTATTTCTAAAATGTTCCTATGAGGTTCCATATATAAACCCAGCCTGGCATTAAAATCTCCCATAATAACAGTGCTATCATTACAACAGGCAGCCATTTTCTGCAAAGAAGTTTGCAACATTCTCTTTTAGGTGCAGGTGCAGGTTAATAAGAATGAGCTGCTACTTGGGACCATCACTGGGGGAGAGGGAGATTTCTATTGCTTGATCAGAGACGCTCACAATTGGGTTAGGTCACCAATGAAGAGCTGTGTGCACTAAATTGCAGGGTTGTCCATGAATTAATCGAATTTGAAATGTCAGCGGAAGAAAAAAACGAAAGTTATTTGAACAAATATGACTTCAGTTTTTTTTTCTCCCACAGACATTTATGCCAACCTGCTCACCCCCCACCCCCTTACTTACCTGTTGGCGGCACACCTCGTTGTGTGCCGCCGCCTCCTCCATCTATCTGCGACACCAGTTCCCTTCACTTACGTGCATGACAACTAGCGCTGTAGGGTCCTTTTTTTAAATTATCCTATTGGGAGCAGGGCACACCCCAAATCAATGCCATTATAGTGAAGAATGGTGCGGGGGACACCCCTGCCACCTCTGCTCCCCTTGTTCACTATAATGGCACCAAATGTAAATTTGTTCAAAATGTTCAGCTGTACGAAATCTTCTTACAGCCAAATTTCGAACACATATACTATTAGTTTATTCCAATCGACCATTTCTACGGATCCCGATTTGCCATGCCTTTCTTTGGTCGGCCTACCCCTTGCTGGATCGCTGCACAGGAGACAACCTAAGATTCGTAAATGATCACACCAAGCTGTGAATCGTCTTTCAAACAAGTCTCTTGTAGGCAGATCACACCATATTATTAGACCCCAGCCGCGTTGCAACTTATCAACTTCATCAAACCATTTTGCACACTTGCAGCCCCATTTACTCGCGCATTGCCGTTCTTGTTAGTCTTTAGAGCTGATTTGCCAATGGGACCAGCCTTACACAGGTGTGAGCCTTTTCAGATGCATTTTTAGATGAACAGAATGCTGAAGGGATGGGCTTGGTCAGCGTCTGCCCTAGTTCTGTTCTAGACTGATCTATGATTCAGCGGTTTGAGTCAACTAATGCAGAGAGATGCAGTTGCCCCCCATGTCGCCTAGTTTCTGGGGCAATTTCCGCAGCATGATCTAATCAGGTGTCCCATGTATCATGGAGATGGCATACATCAGACCTACTCTCTTCACACACCTTCATCCCTTTTAATAGCAAAGCATCTCGACAATGTATGATACAGGCATGAAAGTGCTGATTTGTAAAGCAAATGCATACATTATAAGCTTTACAAAACATACAGCAAGAGAAGATATGCAAACTAGGAAAAAGTTTAAATGAAATATAGTTAATTCTTAGGACTTCAGACAGGGCCCTGGCCAATGTTCTTTTATACACTTTCTTATTATGAGTAAGACCCTTGGAAACAGCAGATCAGATTAAGTTCTCTCCAACCCGCTAAAGGGTCCACACACAGCTCTTCCGTCTTTTCACCACTTTTAACCAATGGCCAATGGTTCCGTGGACATCCATCAGAATTGTACGACCGGGGGATTTTAATATGGACTGCATCCCGGCTCTGCCTCTTAGATAAGAGCCTGCGTGGCATACTTTGCTCCACAGTCACAGGACCAATAGGTAAGGTAGTCTGCGTAGCAGTACTGCGCCCACCATGGATGGAACTCTCAGTGTCTGGGCACCTGGCCCTTCACCTGCGGACCATGGCTCACCTGTGCTCTCTCTGTGACTTCCAGGTGCCGCTGTAGCCTTATATTTCCCTGACAGTTCTAAAACATGTTCCATAGTTATAGGCTTGCTACTAGACCCTAACACCACGGGGGACAAATCATTCTGTTTCATACAGCTAGCTCTGCCCAGTGTATATGCCCGAATGCTTATAATATCCAGACATTTGTCCAACTTTTCACCATTACACGATCTTATGTCTTGCAATAGTCTTAACATATCCCTTATCTCCAGAAACAAAATGGACAGACGGTTTAAATGATTGGAAAAGTACAATAGATTTCCCATTGCGCCAGCCGGTTTATCGGGAGTTTTTGATTCACTTATAGAACTTGCCCCATTTTGTGAACCGGACGGATAGGCAGGCTAGGGGGATACCATAGGAAGCAAGGGCTCTGAACCAACCTGACAAGAAGAAGTAAAGTTGGGATCCGGGAGGAAGTGCCGGGTTGTACCCTGCATTTGATCATTAAGGAAGGGGTTAGTGAAATTATCCTTAATGATGTTGGGAATACTCAGAATAACCACAATGGATCCCAACTGGCCTTGCCTAATACCATCTGGAATTTCAGTTTTTTCTGGAGGACATACTTCCTCATTCCATTGGGGATCTGCCCGAAGGCAAGAGTTGAAACATGGATCACAGACGTATCCTAGTGCGCCTCCGTTGGAATACTGGGTAGGCTGTTTTGCTGGGGACAGTTTTCTTCATAAGGCAGTTGATGGAGCGTTCTAGTGCCTCGAGAATCGATCTATCCGAAGGCCCATCAGGAGCACCCTGGTCCACAGAGATACTCTCTGACTCAGGGCCCAGGTCTGGATTTGGGGAGCATATAGAGACCCTCGGGCTAAACACCCGGCACAAGGCAGCCACATCCCTCAGAGACGAATTTACTTGAGTGTTCACACCAGCCACAGGCTTTGGATCAAATAGGCCGTCTCTCAGCAGTGACAGATGGCCGTTTGCCATTTCGGGCACGGTCAAGGCATCTGTAACAGAAGGGCAAGTAGTATTGGCCACATCAGTGAACTCAGAGGGCCCTACACCCCCAAGAGCCTTCTGGCTGCAGAGGGCCCAGTTTATTGTAGATTGCTTCTTCTTGCCAGCCGAGTAATGTAATGTAATGTAATTGGTTATTTATAGTAGCAAGAGAAGCTCTGTTTCCTGGTTTCTCTTTGCCTGCCAGGTTAGTCTCCAGCCTCGCAATGGTCTGGCAAGAGAGGAGCGTGTCCCTTCTGGGTCTGCAAGCTTTGTGGCTAGGTAGGGTGGTGACTTGCCTTATATTTTATGCAGACAGTTTCGAAGAGTATCCTGGCTAGGATGGGTAACCAGTGCAATGATGTTAGTTGGGGGACGTGGTCAAATTTCTTAGTTCCAGTTCGGAGGTGTGCAGCGATGTATTGAACATCCCTTAAGAGGGCCATGCGTGTGGCCGGGGAACCGCTGAGACAGGCATTCCTTCCTTCAAAGTGTGAGACAACCCTGGCCTGGAGCGTGGTTCTGACATCCTCCGGTGGGATGACGTTTTTTATTTTCCAGAGGAATGTTAGCTGATAGCAAGCGATTTGAGCTTTTTTCTTGATATGCTGCCAGAAGGAGAGATTGTTGTCAATTATAAACTTGAGTGAGTTGGCACATTGGGCCAACTGAGGTGTGAATCCTTCAAGATGCATGCCATTCCACTACCCTTGGATATCCTCCTGTCTAGATGGATGGCATAGCAGAACGAAATACGTTTTGGTGATATTGAGTAGGTGTTTGCCATCCAAGGTTCGATGAAGGTGAGGCGTGAAATGTCTTGAGTTCATTTGTTGGCGTGTTGGTGAAGTGGGATGTTAAGATCATTGAGAAGTAACTGGGGTGGTTCCAAATATCGATTGACGATCGCTTGGGAGATTATTGATCCCTCTGGTACTCGACAGGTGACCGGGCGATGGTCAGATCGGAAGTTACCCATCTACATTGCCTGTTGTCTATCCAATAGGAAGGAGGCGAACCAGTTGCACCAGCACATACCATTCTATCTGCAGGTCGACTTGTAAGTTTGAAGTGGCCGCCCATGTCAAACACGGGAGAGAGGGAAGGAGTCACCTTTATCCATGATTTGAAGAGCATCATCTATGAATGGTGTCAGTTTCCCTGCTGCTCCTGGTGTAAATCCAGATTGGTAGTCATGGAGCAGGCCACATTGGTTAACTTTGATAGTGGATTTGGTTGGTAAATGTCTTCTCAATGAATTTAGCAATGAATGGCAGGCTAGTGACCAAAGTTAACAAGGTTGTCTGGGTGTAAAGTGGGTGTTTGAGAAGTGGGCGAATTAACCCTGTTTGAAGGTACGTGGCAAGATGTACTGAACGAGAAAGGCCTCGGCTATTAGGAGGAGGGGGGTAAAGATGGATCTTGAGAACTGCTCCGTGATGGAAGAGGGATGATATCGTCCATCTATGAGGTAGGTTTTAGTTATGCAAGCGTATTAGCGAGGTCCTTGTGTGTGAAGGGTGGTAAGGTTGTGCTGTGTGAGGTGGGATTGTGATCAGGGAGAGCCACCTATTGTGATACATCAAAATGCTGTCTGATTTCCCTTTTCCCAGCATGACCAGCGTGGTGAAATCTAGCTGCCTTCTCCACATCTGCTCACCCTCCCTGGTCAAGGATGGGACAATGCTACTGAGAGCTTAGGCAAATATAGAACTCAGTTGCTGCACAGCATGGACATCACAAGTACAGGTTTGAGCCAGGGAGAGAACCAGAATGTGGTGTCCCAATGTTCCCCGAACCCTTGTGTAATGTTCTTTTTGGCTGATCTTCTCCTGAAGGGTACATCTGTACCTAGTCACCATCATGAAGAGTTATTTTGTATCCTTCTCCAGACCACACTCCCAGACACAGAGCCAGCATCCCAGACCATCTCTGTTGGCCTGGAGAATCTACGTGGAAACCCAGGATGCTAGGATTCCTCAGCTGAGTCAATGCCGGCACGAAACTGAAGGACTCTGACACAACTGCAGCCATATGAGCAGATAAAAACCGGGACCACGATTGCCTCTAATTCTTGATAGCAGCAGTTCCTTCAAAGGCAGAAAGCAAACTTATTTCTTCAAAATCCTGGGGCATCATAAAGAGCTGGATAGCAAGGTGGGTAGATCCTGCTAGCATGACCCTATGACCATGTATTCCATCATGGATGCTGTGACCACCCGGCGCTGACTCTAACCAAGATTTCCAAGCTAGTTTACTACCATGGTTAGATATCTAAATGTCAACCCTCAACCCTGTAGGTGGACTTTTGTGTCACTGGAAGCCCTTGGGTCGGCGGTGACCCTGTCATTAACCCTGAACATAATGGATGGCTACTTTGCAGCACTTCCACCTGAAGATTTGACGTTTCTCTAAAGAGCATTGTGTTTCCTTGTAGGTTACAACCCTGTGGTACTACAAGAGGCGTCAAACCCATGAATCATTAAGACTTCAGTCTGGACAGTCATTGTTTCTTTGTGATGACGTGTACCCTGTAACCCAATCATCCCCATTGCACACCTGGATCGCTTGACCACTCTACCAATAGGTGAGTAACGGAAGTTAACACATCCCCGGCTACATGAAACAAAAAAATGGGACGACCAATCCATGACATGTAGCACAGACAGCTTCTCTGTTTTGAGTGTTGGGATAGACTGGTAGAGGTGTTAGAGTATTTGTTTACCACCATCAAAGCATGATTTTTTTAAGTAAGATGTGTCATGCTGAGCTTAGAGACATGCCCCCATGAGCTGGATGTCGATCGCCATTCATTAAATGCTCATGTCTTGCAAGATCATGGAGCTGTGGGTTGAACCAGGACAACATGCACAGCAGTTGGCTTAGGCCGGCTCACACACAGCCCATGCTGTATAGCTTTGAAGATGAAATGGGTAAAGGCCGGGATACCTGCCTATCACAAAGAAGGGTGTGGCATCTGGAAAGCGAAAAAGCAGGAGTCTACAACATGCCGCTCTCCAGAATGATGGACTATGACTCCCATGATCCCTCACCATTGACTATGCAGGAAGGGGATTGGAGTTGTAGTCCAAAACTTCAAAAGAACCAAGTGTTGCAGACAACAAGCCAAAAGCCCCTCTCTAGCACCAGTCATCACAGGAGTGTGGATAGTTACAACCCTAAAGATTACATATATAAAACAGCCACGCCTTCACCCTATAGCAGATCGGACTGGAACCACTGCACTTTTGGTTGAGGGGCCAGGCCCCACAAATCGGAAGACACTCCGCTGGCCACTCTCTTTCAAACTAGAGGTGAAATAGTTCATTCAGTCAATTAGGCTAAAAAATCCACAGATGACCTGAACTTCCACCATGATATTGTTCACAAGGTGGCGCGCTATAATACACCCTAATGAATAAACCTCAAACATAGTGGAGAGGTCTAAGAATCCCAAGAGTGATGTATGGCTATATCAGCCATGGCCACTCTGCCAGGCCTCCACCATGCCTCAAACAAGACTGCCAGTCTCCCAGTCGACCAGAAGTATCTAAGGTGAGCTTGTGATGTGGGGGGGGGGATTTTCCAGGCTGGCCTCATTAAGATCTGAGCGGGGGAGTAATTCATTCCAGTTGAGTGTCTCGTACCACAGCTGGTTCAAATGCACTTTTAATGATACTGTGAATAGCTGGGTGTTGGTCTCCTGGACATTGAGGTGTATTCATGTTGTTTAAAATGCTAAGGATCTCCCCCTGAAGTTACTCATTTTAGGGGAAGCCAGTTTTAGGAGCCATTGGGCCTCTCATTATGAGTTTGGCAGTGTTGGGTTAAATGGCTGTAAATTCTGTTACTGCCCCTTTACCATCACTTTTGCCCCTTCACCGAATCTGACCTGCATGGTAAAGTGGAAAATGGCCCTATGCCATATAGCTGGAGGTACGTCCTCCACTTCACCTCCAGAAATCATCCAATCTACCGCAGCAAAAGTACTGCTCACAGTGAATCTGATTAAATCCCCTTGGATTCATATGGACTCCATAAGTAGGGGCTAACATCACTGTTATCCTACTCAGACTGCGGTAATCCACAGGACCAAGTGCCCTTAACAGTAAGCAGGTTTGTTGGGAATTTCAGCAGCTCATTATGCTGTATGAAGCTTGTGTTTAACCCTTCTGTGGCACTGCACTAATTTCACAATAGTCTATCTTTTGTTGAGCGCTAATAGCTGCTTGCAGGTACATGATTTCACCGAAGTGGAAGTGACATCACACAACCCTTGACCTCTGATGACATCACAGGAAGTTATGTCATTTGACCCCACCCTGAAGTGACATCACAGGAAACGATTGAACATGCCATTTCACCCCTTGACAATACAGGAAGTGGCATCACATAGCATTGTACCTAAGTACACTATGGAAAATATGGTTACAATATCACTGCAGTGTGATATACATTTCATACAAGAATGGGTCACCATATGTATCGTTAAAAGGGATTTGAACCTGCAACCTGCAGATCACACACACATAGCAGCAGCGAGTGCTCAACCCACATGGCTGTTTTACCGGCTATAGCTATTTTACCTGCTATAGTAAAATGAGCAATTACATGTCTGAAAGTTCTCAAGGTCAGAAAGCAAATTACACTGTGTAGTGGATAACATTAAACTGGCAACAGAGATTTAACAGCAGTCGAGTTCATCTGCAGGTCTGGTGCAAAGTTGGACACATGTCAAGCTTGAGTGGATCTACTTTGCAGGCTTTAAAGGTTGGCAAAATACATACCATTGGGAGGGTTCATATCTGTGTATTAAAGAATGTAGAGTAGCGCAGGAAAAGAAGAGCACTCACATTATCCCGTACTCTGGGCACTCGTTAACTCATACATGCAAACAAACATCCTGAACAGCATGCCAGGGAGATAGGAAAGAGGGACACATTAAAACAAAGCATTAATTGTGGCACAATGAAATCAAGGGCCACTTTATGTGCTATGGTGAAACATTTCTTCACAATCTTTTAGGCAAAAGGATTTTTTGTGAAGTGACCGAGGACACTGAAATGGAATGGCTTGTGATGATCGGAACAGAGACAACAGCAGAAAAAAACATGCTGTAACTGCATCTTGCAAAACGCAAAATACTAGGTCCGGAATGGATGCTTATTCTACTCTAAATGCTTTTTGGATGCTTTTGTCTGCATTGTGAATTTGAGGTGTTTAGAACAGACTAAATCAGTGACTCACCCTCTGAAGTGTGCCTGAAATAAACGTTTAATGAGTCTAGCATTTATTGTATAGAATTCCAGAGAGACAAATTATTTGTTAATCCTATTCTTTCTTATTTAGGGTCACTGCTCACACTTGTAGAACATCTTGTATTTATTTAAGGGACCTGAACAAGAAAACCAGCCACTCCAGAAACAACAAAGAGCACATGGCGCTGGCCACAGCCCAGGAGCTTCAATCTAAAAAAAGAAAATATATATGGATATATATATATATATATATATATTTGTTTTTTTTTTTTTTTTTTTTAAGGGTAGCAAGGGAGACCACAGGGGTCACTGTGCAATCCCTTGTGACCTCCAAATGACATCCCTGACTGCTTGCCTAGGATGATGCTTAATTAATCTCTAATAGTACGCCGCTTTTTGTTGTTTTGTGACTGTCTTCTCGTGTGTGTGTTTGTATGTGTGTATGGGTGCATACATGTGTATGCGTGTGTGAACATGTGAAGCTGTGCCTCTTTTTGTTTGATTGCGTCTGTGCTATGTTATGCTACGTAGCTTTTATTCTGTGTCAATTCACCACTGCAGTGGTCCCAGAGCCCCATGCATTTCCTGGAAGTTGGTATATTGATCACCTGGTATAGTTACTTTACCCGTCTGCAGAGAAAGAAGAAATGTTGCGTGAAAATGAGTGGTAACGTTCATGTGAATAAAATACACTAGCGCAAAACAAAAGCGATGATGGCTGGAAGGTTTCAAATTTATCTTAACCTCTCGCATTGCTCTGAGTAGCCCTCCAGACCATCGTTCTTCGCCTGCCAAGCCATTACAGAAGGGGAAAGGCCATTTGCAAATCAGGCTTGGTTCCACCCAAGGAACAGCAGTGCAGCACGAACTGCTAGGTCGCAACCTTTCTGCACGAGACCACAAGTATCCACAGACATGTTTCGGCCTTGTTGGGAGTAGCTTTGCTCTCTATGCCCAGCAGGCATGGGACCCATGTCTTGGCACACCCGTCCAGTTCGGGGTGACTATAGCAAAACAAAGGAGGTGATGGCTGGAAGGCTTAGAATTAATCTTAATCTCTTGCATTGCTCTGGACAACCCTCCAGACCATCGTTCTTCGCCTGCCAAGCCATTACAAAAGAGGAAAGAACATATGTAAATCAGGCTTGGTCCCACCTTAAAAGGGGCAGTCCAGCCCGAATTGTTTCATCACATCCCTAACGCACGACCACTAGATTCCCCTGAAATGTCAATCTACTGATAACACAACGCAGAATGAGGGAAGAGATGGACACGGTGATGTAGAGACTTGGTATAAGCCATTTCAGTTATTACTAACAGAGGAAAATAATAAGACTGCCCTGTCATGTGCAAGTATTGGCAGCCTTAAGATAAGAAGCACATCCTTTCTAAAAGTTACATAGCCAGTGACCGTTGCCCATTACCCAGCTTATGCCACAGAAAGGCAACCTCACTGAGGTTGAGGAGCCAGAAGTCTTTGAGACTGCAGTCCAACAATGTAAACACTATTGTGTTAGTGAGTGTTTTTCTTTGTGTGCATGTATGCATGCATCTGTGAGTGTTGTTCTGTGTTGTGTTACCTATGTGCTTGTGCATGTCTGTGATTGTATATATATCTGCTTCTCTGCGTGGGCATACATGTCCGTCGTTCTGCATCGGACTTTGGGGCTCATTATTAGTTTGGCGGTTGCAGTACATATGCGTCATTTGGAAATAGCACAAGGCCTTCCTCTTCAAGGAATGGCTACTCCTTAAAACCTAGGGCCGCACACTCTGTTCTATCCACCCTCTCTGAGACTCAGTGGTCTGCTTCCCACTGTCTCCCCCCCCATTGATGCCAATTGCCCACCCTCCCCTGTAAACTCCCTGCTCCTTTTTTCCCTGCTTCCCTCAGTGTGTTCTTCCCCCTATGATTGTAAAGCGCTCCGTTGCTGCCCGAAGCTAGGTCTGCACTCAATAAATACCACTCCGAGTTTAGTTAACAAAAAGGAAATTGCCTCCACACAAAAGCGTTACTCCATGCAGTTACACCCATGCAGTATCACGGATGTGGTTACACCCATGCGGTATTATGTTCCAGCGCAGTCTGCCATGTCCGTTTCTGTGGCACAATCAGTCATTGGTGTGGTTCCTACCTGAAAGGTGGGGTCCGAGCCCAGTCTACCATGTCAGTTTCTGTGGCACAATCAGTCATTGGTGTGGTTCCTACCTGAAAGGTTGGGGTTCCAGCGCAGTCTGCCATGTCAGTTTCTGTGGCGCGATCAGTCATTGGTGTGGTTCCTACCTGAAAGGTTGGGGTTCGAGCCCAGTCTACCATGTCAGTTTCTGTGGCACAATCAGTCATTGGCGTGGTTCCTACCTGAAAGGTTGGGGTTCTAGCCCAGTCTACCATGTCACTTTCTGTGGCACAATCAGTCATTGGCGTGGCTCCTACCTGAAAGGTTGGGGTTTGAGCGCAGTCTAGCATGTCAGTCAGTTTCTGTGGCACAATCAGTCATTGGTGTGGTTCCTACCTGAAAGGTGGGGTCCGAGCCCAGTCTACCATGTCAGTTTCTGTGGCACAATCAGTCATTGGCGTGGTTCCTACCTGAAAGGTAGGGGTTCGAGCGCAGTCTGCCATGTCAGTTTCTGTGGCACAATCAGTCATTGGTGTGGTTCCTACCTGAAAGGTTGGGGTTCGAGCCCAGTCTACCATGTCAGTTTCTGTGGCACAATCACTCATTGGCGTGTTTCCTACCTGAAAGGTTGGGGTTCGAGCCCAGTCTACCATGTCACTTTCGGTGGCACAATCAGTCATTGGCGTGGTTCCTACCTGAAAGGTCGGGGTTCGAGCGCAGTCTAGCATGTCAGTTAGTTTCTGTGGCACAGTCAGTCATTGGTGTGGTTCCTACCTGAAAGGTGGGGTCCGAGCCCAGTCTACCATGTCAGTTTCTGTGGCACAATCAGTCATTGGCGTGGTTCCTACCTGAAAGGTAGGGGTTCGAGCGCAGTCTGCCATGTCAGTTTCTGTGGCACAATCAGTCATTGGTGTGGTTCCTACCTGAAAGGTTGGGGTTCGAGCCCAGTCTACCATGTCAGTTTCTGTGGCACAATCACTCATTGGCGTGTTTCCTACCTGAAAGGTTGGGGTTCGAGCCCAGTCTACCATGTCACTTTCTGTGGCACAATCAGTCATTGGCGTGGTTCCTACCTGAAAGGTTGGGGTTCGAGCGCAGTCTAGCATGTCAGTTAGTTTCTGTGGCACAGTCAGTCATTGGTGTGGTTCCTACCTGAAAGGTGGGGTCCGAGCCCAGTCTACCATGTCAGTTTCTGTGGCACAATCAGTCATTGGCGTGGTTCCTACCTGAAAGGTAGGGGTTCGAGCGCAGTCTGCCATGTCAGTTTCTGTGGCACAATCAGTCATTGATGTGGTTCCTACCAGTCTACCATGTCAAAATTCAGAAAATGTGATATTAAGTTTATAACTGTTGCGACACATCCAAAAAACGTTTTAACATTTTTTTTAAACTCTCGGAAGAGAGCCCAATTCCGGGGCAGCCTGCACTCGCATATAAAGCCAGACCTGCTGGCTCTGTTCGATCTCACTAAGACCGGCTCCGTTTTTAGGGCCCTCGCTGAAGCATCACCAAACAGAGGCATTTAATAAACGCTGTAACGATTGGCGCGCGTTCTGTTAACACAGCGACAGCCCTGTCTTTGCGCGTGCGGGTGGCGGGTGCTTTGATGCCTACAGAGCTAGACAGTCTGGCTCACTTTGATCTCTCTCTGAAGAAAGGCTTCGCTGAGCAGCCAGACAGGAGGTGCAGACAGCGCTTGAAGGGAAACTTTTTAATTCATAAACATGCATCGGCACCCATGCACGCCGTTACACGTGCAGTCGTTATCATTACATACCTTTCATAATTTGTTATTATTATAGTGTTACATTCTGGAATCGTGCGGCCTCTGAGCGCTGTAATAATAGCCGCTATAGTTACCATTGTTACAAATCTCACATTCAGCACGCTTCTAAGCGCCACAGTAATGAGTGCTATTGCTTCCCAATGTATCTGTGTTCAGTTTGTCAGACTTGGCGGGGTGCAGAGTTGAGCCAGCGTTTACACCTGTGCATCGCAGGCTGCCTCTAAGCTCTTGCAAATCTTGGTACGAATTGCTCCAATCAAATGCTCTCTTCTGACGTTGGCATGCGAGATTCGGTCCTGTGCACCCCAGACTTCATTTTCTAGGTCATTGTTACGTTTCAGTAACACATTGTTTACACGTTGTTTCCATTCTGCACCCTGTTTTTTTCTATTGCTCCCTTATAGTTTTAAGTTCTGCCTCAAAGTTCTCTCTTTAGTTACCCCTATCGATCGAAAATGTATGGGTATGCATATCGATAGATATGCTATGATAGGTCATTTATAATGGCAAATCTGATTAACTAACCCTTCCTCCGTGACGTGTCATTATATTCACGCCTTTGGAATGGTTCCGCGATTGCGATTTGCTGAAAGGCGTACAACCGCTTCCGCGGTTACTGTTGCCTTACTTTCTGTGCACGCCACTGTATCTACGGCGGTCATTGTTATTATTGTTTAACACTGTGTGCAATTGCCTACGACAGCACCTCTACCTCAACCACCCTTTTTGTAGATCTGCTAGGCATCTGCTTTTAGACTGTATTAGGCCATCATGCCCTCCATCCACACTATTCTATTTGCAAGACTACTGCCCACCCTACTCTACCTCACACGGCACACCATGGGACAGTACCCAATTACACCACCGCCTCCCTCCAATACCCCAATCTTCACAAGACCATGACTATGCCGTCCACTGCACATCGCACCAACCCTTACCTTAACAACCCAGCCTTATGGCTCCAACACTTTGCCTCCAGACCTTCACCAAACATACCATGTTCCATCACCCTGAGAAATGCCAGACTTGGCTCACGACTCACGCACGCCTCCCACTACTCTGTGCATCTTAACAAACAGCCTCTGACCTCCACCGCATCCACACACTTGAAAAACCCATCATCACCTCACCCCAACCTCCCTAACACTAGCAATATTAAGGGTGCATTAATCAATGTCAGATCACTCACGGCTCACGCTCTAGAAGTGGCTGACCTTATTCTTACCCTCGACCTCGACTTTATGGCTATCACCGAAACTTGGCTTCACGCAGCCTTTGGCCCACTACTCTCCCTTGCCATCCCTCCAGGTTACAACATTATCAAACATGATCGTAACTCTAACCAGTCCAAAGGTGGTGGCATTGCCATCATCCATAAAAATGCTCTAACCTTCCACCTCTCCTCTGTGCATCACTTTTCCTCTATGGAAGCACTGACAGCCAAACTAGCCGTCACTCCTAACTACTCTATCACCTTCCATCTTCTTTACCGGCCACCTGGGCCACTATCCACCTTCGCGGGGGACCTCTCCAACATCATCACTCATAACACCAAAACCAAATCCCAAGCCTCGATATTAGGGGACTTTAACCTGGGCCTCACTGATCCCAATGACACTGCTGCCATGACTATTGATGATATGCTTATGAATGCAGGATTCATACAGCTTATCAACCAACCTTCCCACGTCAAGGGCAGAACCCTCGACTGGCTAGCCTCCCACAATTGTCCTATCCATATCATCTCTAAACAACAGTATGCATGGACCGACCACAACTTAATCACGTTTAACATTCAGTCCAAACCTGCCAGCCTCTATCCTACCATTGCACCGGCTACTGCCACCCGCAATAAACGTGACATCACTTGCGACAGACTCCTCCTCCTTCTCTTCCCGGCTCTCAATGACCAGGTTCGCTCATGCTCCGACCCCTCGGCTATGGTTGACACCTTTAACCTCGCTAGGCAAAAAGCCTTAGATACCATTGCCCCATCCAAACTGAGACAACCCAAACCTCGAGCCCACCTGACTCTTGGTTCACACCCCAGCTCAGAACCCTGCGCAAAGAAAAACAAATTGCTGAATCACATTGGAAAAGCAACCAGTCTGCAGCCAACAAATCGTGCTTCCTCCTGGCCACCCTTAACTACAAGGAAGCCATATTCCACACTTACAATAAACTTATCGAACAAGCCAAATCCAACACCAAAGAATTGTTTAGAATCCTAAAAGAACTTGAAACCCCTGTCACTGCACCAGACACTTGCATCAAAGATAGCACTTGGTGTACCAAAGTCCAAGAGGCTCTCCTCGGCAAGATTGCCACCCTCCAAATTAAAATCAATAACAAACAATCAAGCCTACAATCCAACCCACAACCCAACCCTATCCCCACCCTAAACCACCCCATCCCAGACTCTCTGACTCCTTTTAGCTTCTCTCCACTCTCCATTTCCGAAGTGGAAAAGATCATCACCAGCCTTAAACCGACCAATTGCCAAGGCGACCTCTGCCCGGCACCTATCATCAAGGAAGCAGCTCATGACCTAGCGCCATTCATTACTACGCTCATCAACTCTTCCTTTAGCTCTGGGATCGTACCTGACAATCTAAAGGTCGCGTGGGTCATCCCACTATTGAAAAAACCTAACCTGAACGCTAGTATACCCACAAACTACAGGCCAATCACCACAGTCCCGTTTTTACAAAAAAATCCTCGACTGTGCAGCATATCTACAAAGATTGAAGATCTAAAAGACAAAGGCAAACTTGCTCTCTTACTCCTCTTGGACCTCTCGGCGGCCTTTGATCTTGTCAATTATGAAATTCTCTGCCACCACCTTAAATCAGCTGCACACTTCTCCGATGAAGTTACAACCTGGATTAGCTCCTTTTTAGACAATAGATCAATGCGTGTGTTCTCTCCACTAGCTGCCGCTCCACCTGCACCTGTCTCCTGTGGCGTGCCACAAGGATCTTGTGTTTCACCCACGTTGTATAACGTGTTCACCAAACCTCTCTTCGATATCTTGGACTATCTGGGTGTCACTTACACCAACTACGCTGACGACACCCAGATACTAATCCCTATCTCAGGTGATTACACTGCTAACTCCCTCGCTATCAATGTCATCTACCAAGTCATCCAGGCGTGAATGGCACAACATGGACTCTGTCTTAATGATGAAAAGACTGAGCTCCTTATTCTTCGTTTGCCACAAAAACTTACCAAACTCTACCCTGCGTTCAAGTCCTTCATCATCGATGGGAATATTATCACAACCGCCAAGGACACAAAAACCCTAGGGATCCACATTGACTCCAACCTATCCCTGACCAGACAAACTAACTCAGTCTCTTCCGCAGCGGCATATACCTGCAAGCTTATGACAGCCTGCCGCCCTTTCCTCTCCGCAACCAATTATGTCACCCTGGCTAGAACTCTTGTATTATCCAAGATTGATTACTGCAATGCACTGTACCTAGGCACCAATTGCTGCAACCTAAACAAGTTACAAATTGTCCAAAACAATGCGATTAGAGCTGCCCTCAACATCCCCAGGTGCCAACACATATCGGACACCAGACGCAATATTCGCTGGCTCTCAGTTCCACACCGCATCTCCCTGAAAACCCTGGCTCTTACCCACAAATGCCTTCATGACCAAGCTCCCTGCTACCTGGCCAACCGATTTGCCCTCCACAACTCCATTAGACCCCGCAGAATGGCTCATTTAAACTACCTTGAGGTTCCACGTTTCAATCTCCAAAGATCAGGTGGAATTAGCTTCCCTATCTTGGCAGCTAAACTCTGGAACACGCTTCCTAATGAGCTTAGAGCAGAACCCTCATTCCCAAGATTCAAACACCTTACGAATACCTGGCTGGCCGCCCAGGACATTTATCTCTGGGTTCTCTGCTTAATTTGTACATGTATATATAATCTGCTTGTCCTCTCATTGCTATTATTATACCTGTAAATTCTGTATTATACTTGTAAACTTTGTAATTATGGTTCTGTCTGTTTTTCTTATGTTGTAACTAAGTGATGCGCCCGGTTGCCCCTGGGCCGGGTGCGCTATACAAATAAAATAAATACAAATACAATGTGTGCATGTCTTAACTGGTAACAATTGGTTGTCTCTGCTCATAGATTATCGTTGCCTCTGATGTCTTTTTTTAATTTTATTTTGTAATTAAAATATTTTGTTTGATTTTACAAACTTTTCATTTATGATACTCTCTCAATTTCACATATTTTTACATTTCATTTGTTTCAGTCCATTAAGTCTCTTTTGTGATCTCGATCCAGAATCTAATTATTGTAATAATAAGCCTCTGGTCGTTTCCTTGAAGTAAGTTAGCCCATCTTTCTTCAGTCGTCATCACTTTTTTCGAGATTTTGAATAAATCTCTTTAGAGTTCTCTTTTTTCTTTCAACGCAGGACACACCATGATCAGATGAAATAAAGTTTCTATTGTTTGGTCTTCTTTACAAAATCTACAATCCGGGGATGTGATGTCTGTTTTGTCTATCATTGCTAGATACTCTCGTGTTGGTAATATGTTCAGCCGGAAACGTAGAAACAAATCACAAATTATTCTGTCTGGAAATTGAATTAGATAATGGGGTAGTTCATTAAGAGCCCTTACCTCATTATCACATTTAAGGTAGCGTTTATATGTTGTTTGGATCTCTACTCTTTTTATCCAATCATTGATTTTTAATTTTCATTTCGCCTGCTGAGGTCTCTTGATCAACATATCATCCGATATTTCTTCTAGTTGCATTTTTTTTTTATGTTTATGGTCCATGTCGAAAGAGCTGAGGTTTGCAGAGCTTGTTTTTTTTCTTTTAATATTTCCAGTGACGGAATCTTGTCATCCAAGATTATCTTTATATACAGATCCATCTGCTTCCATGTAACTATAGATTGGATTGATTGTAATCCCAGTTCAAATCGGATCCTTGCTATTGGGAATGATTTCGGGAGGGCTAGTGTCTTCCGCCAGTATAGCCCTTCAAGGTAAGGCCAATTAATAACTTTCTGATCTACTAAAGTTTCGCTGGCGTAAGTTATTATCGGAACTACCTTTTGCTTATATAACAGGGTGGTAGCCTTTGCTGAATATGTGCCGTATTTCAGGTGAAAAAACCTCCCTTGTCTTGCAAGGGATCTAGCCTTGCCCTCAATGTGATTGCACCATTCTTTTTCGTTTTTTGAGGAATTGATCAAAGCACCTAAGTATTTTCTTGTCCTTGTTGTGGTTATTTCTTGGCATTCTAGCAGGATTTATATGGGCTGTTGGATTTTTCCAGTTCTGCATAAAAAGTTTCATTACCTTTGTTTTTCATGTGTTAATTTGCAGATCGTTTTCACGCATGTACCCTTGTGCTCTGTCCAGGGTTTCTTGTAAGCCTTTTGTAGTTTGATGATATCGTCAGCATAGATTAGTGTTTGGATTGATTCACTATTAATCTTCGGTGGATTTGCTTTTGGATTTTGTATTTGTTCCTCAAAATCGTTGGTGTATAAGTTATATAAGCAAGCGGCTAGAGGGCATCCTTGTTTCAACCCATTCCAAGTTGGAATGGATTCTGTGACCTTACCATCATTTGTTAGGCGAACTCGGACAGATGTATTTGAGTACAATTGAATTATTGGATTTAGAAGGCAAGAAGGGCAAACCCATGATGTTAGTTTTGCCCGGAGCTTATGCCTGTTTACGGAGTCAAACGCCATTTTCAGGTCTATGAAAAGGGCATAGACTTGTTGTTTTCTTATGATTGCTTCTGTTTTTACCATATTCAGTAGCAATAGGTTTACATTGGTTCCAATCTTGGTAACAAACCCTGTTTGTCTTTTCGCTTGCCTTTCGTTGTTTGCTGCCCAGTTATTAAGTTGTTTTTGTAGATGGCTTGCAAAAAGTTTTCCCAGCGGATCTAATAGAGCTATTGGTCTGTAGTTACCCGGATTCTTTCAGTCACCTGTCTTGTAGATTGGAATTAAAATAGCGACTGTCCAGGTATTAGGGATCTCCTTTCTTTTCTCTATAAGATGTAGCAGCTGAACAAGGAATTTTGCCCATTCTTCTGGTGTTGCTTTAAGGATTGCATTTGACAGCCCATCAGGGCCTGGCGCTCTGGATGGATTTAGGGCTTTGATTTTGATTGTTATGTCGTCTACTTCCCAATTGAAATTCCAAGTACAGTTATCATTTTCTCTGATTTCCGGCAAATTCGACGCTTTGATGTTATATACTTCAAAGAAACGCTTGACCCATATGTGAGACTCCAATTCTTGTATCGAAATTTGTTGTTTTGAACTGCCATTCATCATTGACCACAAGTTTCTCGTGTTTGTCTTTTGAAAGGCCCTCAAAATCGATTCAGCATCAGTTTGTTTCATCATCGCCTTGTTTGCCTTTAGAAAATTGGAATATTTTTGTTTTTCTTTTTTTATTTGGTTTTCAAAATCAGGTTCTTTCTTTTTTTTCAGTTGCAGTAGTCTCATTTGGTGGTCTTGTTTCTTTTTCTTAATTTCTAGATTATATTGATGGCCATGAGAAGAATTAGCTTTGGTCGTAGATTTAACTTGAGTGTGTTTGTATTTTTCCAGAATCCATCCATAATTCAACTTTACCTGGTCTTTCAGTGGGGCCTCTTGAAAAGTAGAAAGCAGTTCAGATACTTGATGGCTTCAGATTCTTAGCTTATTCAGCCCATTCAATACTTCAAGTTCTGGTAAATTTATTTGCTCCACGATAGTTTTTTGAGCAATCCAGGAAATTGAAATTTGGTGGTGGTCACTAGCACAATGTGATATGTTATTAGTTACAATTATTAGTTTCTGCAAGGTTTCAGAGGCAAATATATAGTCGATGATTGAGGTGGAGGTTTCACCTGTCCAGGTCGGGAATGGTAATCCTTTCGCATTCGTTGGTTGGTCAGTTAGAGTGATATTATGAATTCTCATTTCCTTCAACCATTTACATGCACGAGGCGACATTTCTTGCGGAGTGCGTTTGTGGCCTTCTTTATTGAATAGATGGATGTTAAAATCACCTACTATGATAAATTCATTACCGCTGTTAGAAAGCGTGATGGAGTCAATTTCCTCACAAATAGCATCGATTAAATTGTTGGCGCTAATCGCAGTAGGGTTCCAATAAATGTTAAAGATTGAAATACAACAATTATCTAAACACTGTGTCGCACTGTTGTCGTTATGTGCCTGATTGTAGGCTGGCATGCAAATAGTAATGTATTGCGCCCAAGGATTGATGTTCTTTCCTGCTATTATTGACCACGTAGCGTTGATTTTCATTAGGATTAACATTACTGACGCCGGTGTGGCTTTATTTGAAGATATTGCGGGATTCAGCCAGGTTATGTATCCGTCACAAAGAACCTCTTCAGTCAACCAAGTTTTTTGTAGACAGATTATTTCTGATTCTGCAAGAATTGTAGATGGGTTTTCCAGAATATGTTTGTGACCCCTTGTATTCCATGATGTTAGGGAGATTTTATTTGCGTCAGCTTCTTTGTTCTTTGGTTGTTATAGATATGTTATAGATATGTTTTCCTAGGCACTTGGTTTTGGTTGTCTCTTTTAGCTTCATGTCTTTGTCTCGGGGTACGTGTGGAATCCCTCCAGTTTTTACTTCCATTTGTTTTGTTCTTTTTTTTGTTGTTTATATTTTGATCAAGTAATGCAATGTTCTTAGATTTTTTTTCCGCCATCCTTCTGGTTACAAACATTTCTTCTGTTTTAAATCCGAGTTTTTCAAATTGATGATTTACCGCTAGAACCCGCTGCATAGTCTCTTCTGTGTAGAAATCTATGTGGGCTTCTTCCATATAATTCTTGTCTGGGAAGATGATTACTTCAATATCGTCTGAACCAATTGTTTTAAGTTGAGGTATGGCTTTGAATAAGCGTAGTGTTGGATCTGTTTAGCATCACTGGCACTTCTGTAGTTAGTGTCAATTGAAACAATGCTATTCTATAGGCATACGTAGAGCTTAGTGGATTCTGGAACTTAGGTTTTGTAATAGGAGGACTTCCAGCAGGCAATGGTCTGTCAGTTTTCTTTACACTCTTCTGTCTTTCTGCAGATAACCATGTTTCATCATTTGATACCGATGACTATGCAAGAGAAATGTTGTGCAGTTGTTCATCCGATCTTTGCGTAATTATTGAGGTGTCCAAGGATGTCTCATTGCATTCATCGAGTTTCTGGAAATTGAATTGCCCTCTGACCATTCCTCACTAGTCAAAATCTCTAGTACAGGGACCTTAGTTGTTGGCTAGTTTGTTGCATCAAGGTTGATTTCTGTTATGAACTCATCCAATGGTTCGGGTAATACTTGATTAGCAATTTGCAGTGTTGGATTCGATATCTTTGATGCAACCAGAGTTGGGTTTAGCTCTTTTTGCACTATGTTCTTGGTTAATTGGCTGTATTTTGTCGCCTAATGATTTTTGAATAGTTTGCATTTTTCTCAGGAATGCACGTGACCCCGTTTGCGATTTCTTGATCGCTTTTTTATGAATTGGTTTATTCAAGGCATCTTGGCCTGCCATTCCTCGTTTGGATAGGTCAAATATATCGAATGGTGTGGACATCGGTGGTTCATTAGTGCCTGGGATTACCGAAAGTAAGGGATTATTTGTTTCAATCGTGGAAGGTTACATTTCATACTGTGTTGTCTGGTTGATGTTAATGCCATTGATGTAACTTTTTTCATCAGTTTGTGTTTCTTTCGTTGTTGCTTGAACTTGCAGTGTCGTATGTAGTTGTTTTTTCGCTTTTTCATCTATTAATTATTTTGTTATAGTTGACACTGTTTCCATTAGATTCTGTTTGTCAATGCAATCCACTCTTGCCATGTCTCCTAGACGTGATTGCCATGTCCTGGACGTTTCTGCTTCATATTTCATTCGTTCTTGTATGGCATTTGTGAACGATTCAAACTGACTCTGTTTCGTCATAATCATCGCTAATAGTGTCGCTGGATCTTTTGTTGCGTCAACCATGGATTCCTGAATTTTCGGAAATTGAATCATTGCGTTTGATAGTACTGCAACCAAGGTGTTTTGCAAGTCTAACATCATGGTAGGCAGTCTTTGTGGAGATTTGAACGAATCCCTCATCGGCTCAGAGTGCGTGCTTATGGATAAAGATTCAAGAGTCTCTGATCTTTGGTTCTTTACATGGTTATCCAATTTTTCCATGGGTGTTTTTGATGTTATTTGACTTTCTTTGTGTGCTATCAGCGTTGACATATTTATTTGATTGATTTGTGCAGATGGACGGATTCCCTTAAAAACTTCATTTCTTTTCTCTTGAGAGTCCATTATTGCATCTATCTCGGTGATATCCAGCGACAGGCGTGCTATCCTGATAGGTAAAGACTGCATGTTATTGTCACAGGTGGCGTTGGTTGGACAATATGTTGACTGCCAATGCAGTTTTGCTATCCTTGCACTCTCTTGTAATGATTGAGTAAAACAGGAATCTTCGTATCTTGTTTTTTGCTTTGGGCTTTTCTTTGACTTGATGATACTGTAGCTGCTATAAGATCTGCTTCTGTTAACTTCACCTTGGATGAAGTTTCAGTTGGTAATATGCATGTCAGCTCTGTATTACTTCCAACTGTAGAATGGATGTGTTCATCCATGTTGTCAACCATAGGCATGGGTGTCTTTAGTGTTAAATCACTGATTTTATCTTTTATCTCAGGTTTCTGAACGGTATTCACTTTATTTTTAACTGATCTGGGCCGCTCCTCTATAGATGAAATCGTTGTTAGAAGGTTGGTATTTGCATGTGATGTCAGTCTATTGTTCAAGGCTACAGATTCTTCTAGTTTCTCTTGTAGTCTTGTACGGGTTTAGCAGTATCCATCTTATCTATTGGTGGTTGTAGCTGATCAGGCAAGTGAACCTTCTAGCAACTTAGGAAATAGAATTTAGGTGTTTAGTATACACTTACCAGCCGATCGCGCCGACTCCAGCTGTAAACAGCAGCTAACAGCGTGCCCTTTCCTCCACGCGGGCTTCATGCTGCAAGGGCCGCACTGTTATGCTTAAATGGGATTGCCCAGGGGGCGTGACTTCTGGATGTAAGGTGACTCGCGTCACGTGAGAATGCAAATCTCTGCCTGATTTGCATCCCGCTCTCCTCAACTGCTGTCAGCTGATGTGCACCGACAGACTTACGTGACTCGGAGCGGTAACAGAGATTCCGTCAATGAAGGTAAGTGAAGGAGATTCCAGTCCTCCAGCTGAACAGCAGTTAACAGCGCGCCCTTTCCTCCACGCGGGCCTCTGATGTCAATTTACTGGAGAGTTCTTTGTTTGGAGTGGGTGCCTGTTTTGTGTTAAGTACTTAAAATGATGTTATCTTTTGTCATGAGATGCACTTTGCTGTTGTCCTTTAGTTTGGGCGTGCTTGTTAATTGGGCATCTAAGGATGCAGTTGACACTCGACAGCTAAACCCTATTGGCTTTGCCAATGGTTGTTTTCTATTTTATTATCTTTGGTTGGCTTTCGTGCCACACCTCGGCTGGTATAGATTTTTTAAGGGTAAGTGGAAAATCTAGAACACTCGCTGTAGGTGTAATGAGCAATTTGGAGTGTGAAGAACATTGAAGTCCCAGGCAGGGCAGAACGAGTGAGTTTTAAGACCTTGGCAGTAGTCCCTCATGCTGCCATCTAGGTTGGAATGCTGTGAGAGAGAGTTCCCGAGAGTAGAATGAACTCCTGTGTGGTGAGGGAACCCCAGTTCTTGGTCAGAAGGATATATTGATAATAGGGGGCGACCACAGATGTCATATTGGGTGGTGATAACGAGACAGAAACAGGCTCTATGCTTGTTTGTGACATTCTGTGCCATTTTGTTTTTCCTGGATGGAGCACGGGCATGAAGTGTACACTCTGCTCTGCCTGTTGCCTCTCCATGATGCAGGAAAGCTGCCAGCTTCTCTGCCCACATCTAATTTCGAGGGAGAGGGTTAATTGTCCAAGGATTTCATCTTCTTTTTACACTTATTAAAAGCCCCCGGAATCCATGGGGATTCGTTATAATGCTGGCTGCCATGCACACACAGGGGGCTGGCATTACCAGCCCTTTTCGGGATGAAGTCTTAAAAGGCGCAAAGTTAGGGAGCACCATATTCCCTCGTCACTTTTACTCTTTACCCAGACAAGTATGAGAATTTCACAGAGGGGCTAGGCACCTCCAACTTAACCTGAAAGCAGGCCTTCTAGGAAGTGCTCCTGGACCACACAGGGAACTGACCAGCTTGCACGGGACATTTGCCCTGGAACAGATGCTCCCGGTCATAGTACCATGCAATCTGTGGTGATCTAAATATACATATTTTTTATAAATCTGGAATTCAAAGAGAAAAGAATGAATTGTCCCAGAGAGCTAAATCTTGGATGAAAGAAATGAAAACAAGAAACCTTAGTCTTACTGGAACTTATCAGAACGACAATCATCAATTAAATCCAACATGGTCACAGGGTACATCAGAAGCAGTACTGGATTATATATATATATCTGAGAATATCGTGAAGACACTAATAACAACAGAGATAACAGTGAATATTAATAGTGACCATCGCATGATATCAATGACATGGATAAAGCAAGACCACTACCAAGAGAAAACTACACTCCCTTCCATGGAACTGAATGCAAAAGCTACAAGATTGAGACTTAAGCCAGTCGATGTACTAAATCTAAATCAGATTTATCAAGCCACAGAAAAGAAAGATGTGGAGAAAATAAATTATGAGTGGTTATTTGAACCACATTACCAACCACAAAAAGATCTCAAAAAACAACAATGGCCTTACACCCATAGTTACGATCCGTTGATTGTAACGAAAAAAAGAGAGTTGCAAAAATTATGTAGAGAACTATATAAGATAAAAACTAAAGAATCACAGCTTGCAATCCACACAGCTAAACAAAAATACAGGCATTGGATAAAATCCCATAAAAGCTATATGTTACAACAGGATTCAGAGCAAATGCTAACATGCCTTACTAACCGCAACACACGAGATTTATGGAATTTATTAAATCCAATACAATGTGTCCAACATCGGAGGATACAAAATGTTAGTGAGGCCCGTTGGCTGGATCACTTCACTGCTCTGTACAAAAAGAAGGATACTCCTGAACTGACAGTGTGTGGAATCAGAAAATACAATATTAAGGCTTTTACACCATGCAAAGAGAAATACACCAACACGGGCTTGTAAAGATTCCCAGAATCTTTATTGCAATACTGTACAGTTTACAAAACAAAGTACACAAATAGCTATTTGGCCATCAGTACATCACAGAGACCACCAGCAAGTTCAATGTGAGCAGTGAACAGGAATTGCTAGCTGGACATCAGCGTATTTATACAATTTCTTCATAACGATGTCCAGCCTCCTAAAAGTTAATCATGTACTGGGCTAGGGCTCACGCCAGGTTCGTTCCTAATTTTCATATCTCGTGCATGCGGTTTACTTCGTAATACATTTACTAACAAACACTATTATTCTCTGGGTTTAACTTTACACTCTTTACACATTTGTTTTAATACAGGTCAAACAGAGGTTTCGCATGTCATGTTCAAATAGCGTTATTGTTCTTGCATACTTGTAGGTTAACATCGCCGATTCAAGTAATCCCTTATCCCGAGGTCAAGAAAGGACAAGGTCTACATGACCCTAACATGTAGCCTGCAGGCAGGTTGGACATTAACCCTCCTACAGAGGTTGAAGAGGTTAAAGTAAGAACAAGAGAACACAGGACAGCCATTTTAGGCCACAGGGTGACTTTGCACGATAAACTAAAATGGCGGTTTTAACCTAAAATGGAGACTTGATTCACTTAAGTTCACGACCTTGCAATACGGATTTCCACGCAAAGCGACTGGGCATAGGCCAACATATACAATGAGGACGAAACAATATTATATCAGTTTTAACAAACCCTCCTTTTGGCCTATGCCAAGCGCTAAACTACCTTCAATCACTTTGCGACTAACTCCACATTTCAACGTCTATACACCCCAAATCATTATCAGACATATCTATTGCCATTAGATCAGACATTAGAGTTTCTTTCAACACATACTCCTTGGAAACCTTATCTGGGGCGTATATTTTATGCCCTAATACACTTGTTGCTTGCGCGCAACACCCCCCTAATACCGAACATATACCAGGGAGACACTGTATACAACAACAAAGGAACAGAAAACTACCCAAGATAATCAGCAGGGCTGAAAATAACTTCCATCCTCACGACCGTAGGAGGTCCAAAAACCATGCACTAAGTTCCCAGTTTCCCTCAGGAACATGCACTTCTGAACTAAGAACATGTAGATTTTGGATCGCCCTAAAGATCGTTGGAGAGGAGTCTGGTACGTAAACGCAGCAAGCGGACCCCACTAATTTACATACTCCTCCACGCTCAGCCAAAATGACATCTAATGCCATCCGGTTCTGAAGAGCTTCTAATCTTATCGCTTTCTGTTCTAACGTCATATTATAAAGTATGTCAGTGGTCCGGTTGATGGTTCTCTCCAGTACTCTCGCTAGTCCTCTGATATCTTCTGAATTTGTAATTTGTCCAAAAAATGGCACAAATGATTTCATGATGTCTCCTAGAGTTTGCGCTGGAGTATCCCCCTTCACATCTCGTCGTGGACGAGTCTTCGAAATTTCTGCAGTACTAGCAATAAATACCCCAGGTAATAGAATCCCTAAATAGCAAGTTCCTTGCCAATCCCTGGGCAACCATGGAAATGCCACATTACCGCAAAAGAAATAGACAGGTTCACCTACGTACAGAGGTCTGTTCTCACTAGTCAAATTCGCAACGTTGGCGCATTTTCTAAAATTTCCCATTGACCGTGTTCCATTCCTCTGTATGCAGAAGGATACTGAATCGGGGCTATGGTTAACAGAATAAGATGGAGACGTGGCATCCTTATTGCCTATAGGAGCCATTTTGAAAGAGATCAAAGACTGAAAAGGACGAGACAATCTATCCGAGGGCCTAACAGAAGCAACGTTTGGCTTACTCTTATTTGCAAAAAGCGAGCATCCCAGGGGCATCAAAACACGCTTTTCAAAACTATTCAAATTTGTACCATCAAAGTTCCCTGAGATGCTGTCATTCCATCGGCCAAAGAATAGTGCTCTAAGAGAAGCATAACAAGCAGTTGTCAAATGTAAAGGATGAATGTACCAACCTACCCCCTTATCCCCATGTTGCGGTAGATGCGAACAGATCCAGCAGTTGGTCCTATTAAAAATTGCATGAGTGGCATTCATTATTAACAAAAGAGTATTATTCTGATAGTTCCGTCTATGCGAAGAATCTCTAGGCGACAAGGTATGCAATTGCACGGAAGGAGTGGGGAAAACAGATACATTTTCAACAGGTCAAAAGTCCTCTAGCGGATATGCTTCCTCCAGATACCATAACCCTGAACCAATAGTTACTAAAAACCCAGTTATTATTACAAAAAGGCAACAATACATTTTCGGGGTCCCATTACATGCTTGATCATTGTCTCTGCTAGTCACATATTTATCTAAAAGTTCGGTACGAGTGGTAGCGGGTGCAGGCATCGTAGTCTTCAATCGAAAAAACACCAATTGTTCGTTTGCTGGCGACTCCAGTCGCGCGTCTTCTTAATGTCTTTCCCACAACCCTTAGCCAACAGAATCCTTTTACAGTCGGGCCAAAGGGCAGGCCCTCAAATGATTTCTTCAATCGCACAGTCAAACCGTGCTGTACGTCTATTTTCTTGGACGTAAATTATATTTCACAATTTCCGGTGCCAAAGGATCGGATAACAGTATGTCGTCACTTCCCATTGGATGTGGCGAGTGAACGGAAATGGGATCAGAAAATGGATGATCCGGAAGTACCACTGTTGGAGAGTGCGGAGACAGGATGGCCGTTTTGTCTGGCCTTACGAACTCTGGAACGGTCTCCGATACTCTCGTGTCAGTTGTTGCTGTTTCGGGCACATTGGTTACAGCATTGGCAAGGGATTCTGTGTCTTCTGTATCGTATAGGCACGGGCTGCGGGATCCGTTTGGTGTGTGTTGCATGTATCCAGTTCTTTCGCCCTGCTACCCGCACAGGGGTCTGGGTGACTAGCAGGACCTGGTAGGGACCCCTCCACCGAGGTGCAAGGCAAGACGACCTTTCGAAAACATTCGTGAGGATCCAGTCCCCTGGTCGTAGACTGTGACCGGGACCCTCGTACCGTACAGGTAATGTCTCTCGCACCTGGTGATGAATTGAAAATAGATTTTTAGTCAACTGGTTACAGAAGCACATTCTCTATATCCCGCAATGAGCGACTTTTTGGCATACCCCAAATATTAGCAGGCCTCCCCATTACCACCTCAAAGGGAGAGAGCCAAGTCTTAGTTTGAGGGGTTGTTCTCATCGACAGTAACACGATCGGTAAGGCGTCCGGCCATTTTAACTTGGTGCCAGCACACATCTTAGCGAGCTTGTTCTTTATAATGCCGTTATGCCTTTCCACGAATCCGGCACTTTGGGCATGTCTGGCCGAATGGAACCGTTTATCAATCTGTAATCCTTCACATATTTGTAGGATTACAGCAGCGATAAAGTGTGGCCCATTATCCGACCAGATGACTCTTGGTAGCCCGAACCTAGGAAAGAACTCTTTCAACAGAGTTTTTGCCGTGGTTATGGCCATTGCATCTCTAACAGGGAAGGCCTCAACCCACTTGCTAAATGCACAAATGACAACCAACACATATTTAAGATTGTTGCAACGTTCCATCTCAATAAAATCAAAGTGGATAACCTCAAACGGAACAGAAGGTGGAGCAAAACTTCCTCTAGGATTCGAGGTACCTTTCCTACATTGTGCTGCAAGCAGACCATACACCCTTGGACAACGCGCTCCGCAATTTTGAAAATGTTATCATTGGCCCATATACTGTGTAACATTTTAGTCAATTTACGCGCGCAGACATGGGTCGGACCATGAGCCATGATGACCATCATTGTAATATAGGCGTCAGGGAGTAACCATTTTCCTTCAACATTGTCCACCCAACACCCATCACCATCAAATCTCCCTGCTCCCTCGACCTATTTCTTGGTCTCCTCTATAGTAGCATCTGCTTGAATGTCTTTTACAGAATCGATACTTTCACCAAAAGTGGAAACATTTACAGTTTCTCTTACAGCATACATTTCTGAACTAAAATCAGTGGCAGTTTGTTTAGCTATCTGATCAGCGAAAACATTCCCTTTTCCTATATCATCTGTAACCTTTTGATGTGCTGTACATTTTATAATGGCTAACTGAACAGGGAGTGCGAGCGCTGAAAGTAATTGCACTATTAAAGTGCCCTGCTGTATTTTTGTGGCATGTGAGGTCAAGAACCCTCTTTTTTCCAAAGTCTACCGAAGTTGTGAACTACCCCAAAGGCATACTGACTGTTGGTATATGTATTTATTGTAAGCCCTTCAGAAAGTTCACAAGCTCGAGTTAATGCTATTATTTCTGTGGTCTGCGCGGAATTATGCATAATTCTTTTGATTTCCACAATCGTACTTAAAGTAGTGACAGCATAAGCAGCCGTGACTGTACCAGTCGGAAGTTTGAAACAAGAGCCATCACAAAATAGCTCACTTGTGGGCTATTCAAAGGCGTGTCTTTCAAATCGATTCTACCTTTAGTCTCTTTTTCTGTAGTACAAAGGCAATCGTGTGACATTTCGTCACCATCAACAGAATCTTGCGGGACAGGTAAAAGTTCAGCCGGATTTAATACACAACACCTCTGAATTTGAATATGGGGAGCAAACAAGATCAATTCGTATCTTGTCAATCGTGCGGAAGTAAGGTGTTGCGTTTGAGTTCTATTCAATAAAATATCTACAGAGTGAGGTACCATTAGGGTTAACGCATGACCCAGGACCATTCCCTCGCTCTATTTTACAGACGCAGCAGCAGCGACAGTTCTCAAACATCTCGGCAAAGCGCATGCAACAGGATCAAGGGCGGATGAGAAATAGCTGCACGGCTTATTCTTCCCTCCATGTTCCTGCGTTAACACAGCCAAAGCACATCCATCACGTTCATGCACATACAACACAAAAAGGCCTTTTCATAATTTGGAGTTCCTAAAACCGGCGCCAAACACAGCGCGGTTTTGAGCAAGTCAAATGCTGTCTGGTGTTCCAAAGTCCATGGCAATGGCAAAGAAATGCCCTTTTTTTGTCAAAGCCAGCATTGGTTTAGTCGTTAACGAAAAGTTAGGGATCCACAATCTACAGTAAGAAGCCATACCTATCAGGGCTCTAACTTCCGCCTGCGTATTTGGGACAGACATGCCAGAAATAGTTTTTATTCGTTCAGGTGTCAACCTTCTTCCCTCCTTTGACAGGAGATAGCCTAAATAGGTGTCCTCCTGACAACAATATTGGAATTTTCTGAGTGAAGCTTTGTGGCCATGTTTTGCTAGATGACAAAGCAACAACATGCTGCCTTCTTTACAGGCACTCTCAGAATCAGCAGCCAATAGGAGATCATCTACATACTGTAGTAACGTGCAAGTAGTAGGCAACTTGAGAGTATTGAGCTGCTCCTTTAATGCCCTACTATAAATACTTGGACTCTCAGTGTACCCTTGTGGTGTACGAGTGAATGTGAACGAACGTCCACCTAGGGTAAACGCGAACAAATATCTACTATTCTTGTGTATGGGAATACTGAAAAATGCGTTTTTGAGGTCAACAACGCTAAAGTGAGTGGCAGAAGCCGGAATCATAGTTAGTATCGTTGTAACATCAGGTACAATGGGAAATTGAGGAGCCACAATTTCGTTAATAGCACGCAAATCAATTATAAACTGAAAAGGAATCTCATTATCACCTTTTTTGTATACTGGCAAAATCGGGCTGTTACACAAACTACCTGTAATTTCCTCAATTACTCCACGATGTACAAAATCAGAAACTATACATTTCAAAGCTTGTTCGCCTTCAACTGAGATCTTATATTGTGGAATGCGAGGCAATTTTACTCCATGTTTCAGAATCATTTTAACAGGTTCAATTTGAAGAATGCCCACATCATTATCATCAATTGCCCATAAGCATTCCCGAATATTACTGAATTCTGGCGGTAAAGGTCGAGTCAAAAACTGAGAGGCGAGTGATTGCTGAGGTGAAATTGTTAACCGAACTCTGTCCGGGGAACAATGTATTACGGCATTCAATTCCTTCAACAAATTTAACCCCAGAAAATTCTCCCCACAGTTTGTAGTAAGTAGAAATGGACACTGCTCCGTGAAGGGACCCAGTGTTATCGGTACCGGCAAAGAGACCAGACAAACTACAGGTGTGCCTGAAAACCCTACGGAAACGTTGGACTGCCCTGACAGGGGAATATTTGGAACCGTGAATGGTCAATGGAACATTTTTGTGCTCCCGTGTCTACTAAAAATAGATGCTTCCTATTTCCCACCGCCATCTCAACGTAGGAACCTTTCTGATGAACGGGAATAGGCGTTGGTTCCAAATCCTGCTTCAGGCAATCCTAACCAAACAGAATGTCATCAAAAGGAAGCTCTTCAGAGAGGTACGCGGCAGAAGGGTGATCAAAAATGTTTCTATTATCCACATTCGAAACTTGTTTATCCTGTGAAGAAGGTTGCTGTGATTCTGGTGCAAACTGACCTCTGCCAGGGCCCCTTACGCCTGGGCGACCTCTGGATCATCTACCCATGTTCCCAAATGCCCTTTGCTGCAAGGTCGGACATTGTGCGGGCCAGTGACCTTCCTGTCGACAATAGGCACAATGGTTAATTGTTACCGGAGCCAGGGGCGTACTTCCCTGTGGAACGTACTGACCTCTAGATTGATTACCCCCTCTAGGGTTTCTAGCAATCTGTTGTAATAGTACTTTTGTTTTCAGGTCACCGTTTTTTTTCTCAAGTTTTTCCTTTTCATTATTCACACGATTTTCATAGTACTGAGCCATGTGCAGTACTTCTGATTGAGACTTCGCCTGCGAAGCGCTTTTGGAAGACATAATCTGTAACTGGATGTCAGGCAGCAATCCACGTACAAATTTTTCAACAAACAACCTTTTCCCTGAATCTGTGCCTAAGTCTTGTCCACTGAAATCTGAAAATACCTGTTCAAACCGATTGAAGAACTCGGTAGCACCCTCAGACTTTCCTTGGACACAGACCGTAAGCTTGTCCCAAATGATTCTTTTTTCAGGAACTATAGTTTTTAATTTTACAATACTCCTATCAGGCAAAGTTAATATCACTTGAGGCGGTCGCTCGCCAGCTGGTCTTTCTCTGTCGAGCCTAATCATGTTATCCCATGTATCTCCTAACCCACGTAGGTACATCATCTACAGTCCTAATCTGTTTCCACGAATCAACTGGCAGGAGTACGGGAAATAATAAAGAAATATTTCTTTATAGAACCCCGTCGGATTCTTTCTTATATCAGGAATAGATGCTTTATGGTGTTCACTTCCTGTCTTGAGAACGGGACGTGAACAAACTGTGATACGTAATGTGCAGGAATTTCCACTGCAACTATTCCTCGTGCAGCATCGGCTGCAATCTCAACTTTTGGGACAAATGTCAGAGGGACCTCTCTCATAGGCAACTGAGAAGTAGGTAGCTCCGAACGCTTACTAAGCAACAGAGCCAAATCAAGTGCTAAGGCAGTCGAAGAAGTATCAATCGAAAAGGCTCTCTTATAACCACTCAACAATTCTGCAGGACAACAAATCTTTCTTTTTACACACTCATTCTGCAGGTATTCTACCATACCCTGTATCACTTTCTTTTGCATTTCTAACGTATACTGACCATATGTGTCATATACTTCATCTGGAGTTATCAACATATCCGAAATCCATCTTATCGCATCCTTTGTACAAATTCGCGCTTCCTCACGTTTCACTTCACGGCAAGGAGAAAACCGTTTCTGTAAGAACATAATACGTAAACTAACACCATCTGCTTCTTTATTCTGTAACTCTTCCAACTCCTTCCTATACACAAAAATCCTCTTGACATGCTCATATACTTTCTCCGCAGTATCTCTGCACAACGCTAAGGCGTTCAAATCCCGTAAACCTTGTGGGAGATCTACATCGTTTAATCTATTCCATATTATACTCAAATGAATCCCTAACCCTTCAATAAAAACTTTTTTCTCAGGAATACTTTTAAAATTTTCAAGTGTGGAAAAAACATCAGCTTGTTCACCCTTCTCTATACAATGTTTAGCCCAAGCAATCAATTCATTCTTTTTATCTGGGGACACAGTATTACGAGTCACAACCCTTGATCCCGCTCCCTGGTCTACTATAAGCGATGCAGAATCACTTGGAAGAGGAAGAGTAGGCACATTCTGAATATCAACAGATGGAGGCAAGGGGGCAGGCAAAGGAGCGATGGCTGGAAGAACAACAGGAAGAACAACAGGGAGGACCGGAGGAACTATAGGAGGAGGAATAACAACAGGAAGGGGCAAAGCACCAGGAGGAGGGACTTGCGGGGGTGGCGCAGAGGCATCGGGCCTTCGTTCATGCAAAGGTTTGTTAATCAATTCATCTGACGTATGAAAATCTTTTGAAGGGTACATTTTCTGAATGCCTAATTGAAACTCTCTGTCCGTGTTCCTAACTGACTCCAATTGTTTATTTTGATCATATAACCGTGCCTTTTCGGCACCCGTCATATGTCGACGCATATGTTTCTCTCTACTCTTTTGTTGCTGCAAAGCTTCTGTTTTCCAACTGTGCAATGCATCAAATGCTGCAGGTCTAGCCTTTTTCTTTACCAATACAGACTCTAGATATTCTATACAAGGGATTTCAAAGCTACCAATGGTTGGCCACCGAAGATTAGAGTTATGTCTGGTCTGTCTGTGCCAAATGTCATTAAATGCTATACTACCAAAGCCTTTCTTACAGTACATAGTAAATGCCGGCGACCCCTCCTGTGGTGCGGAACGGCTATCTTCCAAAGATTGTCTGTCACTGCGGAATGCCCTGAAGCAGGTAGACAATTTCCCAGGCATATCAGAGTTCTGGTGTTACCTGGTCAAATAATTGTGCTCGCAAGTACAATGCGCCAAATTCAAATTGTCAGGGTTAAATTAAGAATCGGGTCACGATTTACCTGACCAAAGGTCTGTGAGGCCCGATCGGGTTACTAAGTACAATTCTAAGGACCCATGTGTCTGGTGATTTCGGCAAATTTACCCACCTCGATATATGGACCCTCGTCAAGACGTCGTCTCGGGCTACCGCTCACCGCTCAGGGATCGGATCGTGCTGTTCTGTCGAGGAATTCACTTCTCGTCCAGAGGGGCCATTTTTTGTTGGCACCGTCCGATCCCGGTCCAATAGCCGAGCCAACCTTCAACGAGACGAAGTCGATCTTGAGGGTCCCTATTCGGGCGCCATCTGTGGAATCAGAAAATACAATATTAAGGCTTTTACACCATGCAAAGAGAAATACACCAACAGGGGCTTGTAAAGATTCCCAGAATCTTTATTGCAATACTGTACAGTTTACAAAACAAAGTACACAAATAGCTATTTGGCCGTCAGTACATCACAGAGACCACCAGCAGGTTCAATGTGAGCAGTGAACAGGAATTGCTAGCTGGACATCAGCGTATTTATACAATTTCTTCATAACGATGTCCAGCCTCCTTCAAGTTAATCATGTACTGGGCTAGGGTTCGCGCCAGGTTCATTCCTAATTTACATATCTCGTGCATGCGGTTTACTTCTTAATACATTTACTAACAAACACTATTTTTCTCTGAGTTTAACTTTACACTCTTTACACATTTGTTTTAATACAGGTCAAACAGAGGTTTTGCATGTCATGTTCAAATAGCGTTATTGTTCTTGTATACTTGTAGGTTAACATCGCCGATTCAAGTAATCCCCTGATCCCGAGGTCAACAAAGGACAAGGTCTACATGACCCTAACATCTAGCCTGCAGGCAGGTTGGACATTAACTCTCCTACAGAGGTTGAAGAGGTTAAAGTAAGAACAAGAGAACACAGGTGGGCCATTTTAGGCCACAGGGTGACTTTGCACGATAAACTAAAATGGCGGTTTTAACCTAAAATGGAGGCTTGATTCACTTAAAGTCAAGACCTTGCAATACGTATTTCCTCACAAAGGGACTGGGCATAGGCCAACATATACAATGAGGACGAAACAATATTATATCAGTTTTAACAAGTGCAACTGAAAATGAACAAATGGCAAATTACAATAACTAGACAACAAATTCTACAAATAATCATGAAATTGAACAATTCTCGAGCACCAGGGCCAGATGGCCTTACAAATGCAAAAATCAAGAAACACCTGAGATATGGGCGGATATGATACTACAAATTATCATATTGATCAACCAAATGAACCAAATACCCTCAAATTGGCAACTGGCGGTCCTGATACCGAATGTTAAACAAGGAGACAAAGAGATTCCCACAAATTACAGGCCCATCGCATTACTAGACCCCCTGGGGAAAATATTTGCTACCATATTATTGAGAGCACTGACGGAATGGGCTACGGAAAATAAACGGATTGCTAGTCGACAAACCGGTTTTGTCCATGCAGTCGGCACAAACATCAATCTATTTCTCCTGAGCCTTATAAAACATGAAGCAAAGACCGCCAACCAACAGGTTTGGATAGCTCTTGTGGACCTACAGCTTGCTTTCGACTGTGTGAACAGACATCTGTTATGGAACAAATTGGAAAAGTGGAATTGCCCTACACATATATTACAACCAATAAGGTTACTCTACTCTTCAACAAAAATATGAGTAAGGCTAACTGAAGATGGGCAAATGACCGCCTACATTGAGACCTGGAATGGGCTAAAACAAGGTTGCCCACTCGCAGCCACCCTTTTCAATCTTTTCACATCAGATCTCCCATGTGAAATGATGTCGGATAGAATATTCCCTCCAAAAATAAATTCAGTAAAGATACCAATAATGATGTATGCAGACGACATCGTATTGCTTGATAAAACATCGAAAGGGCTACAGGAGAGTCTTGGATTGCTGGCAGACTACATGGAAAGAAATGACTTAAAATAAATATAGCAAAAACCAAAATCATGGCTATTATGAAACCGAAACAAAATGAAAAGAAACCACTGATACATATTAACAACAGCCCAATCAGCATTGTATCTTCTTACAAGTACCTGGGAATTGTGATTAGTCAGACAATGGAAGAAAAAGAATGGGAGATACATCTAACAAAAATGTAATGGTATTGGCAAGCCAAGGGTACATGCTTCACGAAAAATGTGGTAAATTCTCGTTGTGACCAATTATCACATTTTACAGGAGTAAGGTTATTCCGATCCTTACATACGGAAGTGAAACACTACTAAATTTTTCTGAAAAAATATGGCCTACATTGGAAGCGAGTTTCTGGCGGAAAATAATGAAGCTGCCTAAATCTTTCCCAATAGCCGTGTTCGAGCTAAAGTAGCAGTACAATCTCTTTTGTCTGTGGCACGCTGGAAAAAACTTGATCTTTACCGAAAAATAACATGGGAACAAAAAGTGCCAGCATTAGAAATCTTCAAGTCAAAATCGAATCCTATAAATGCAAGGGCATTATTAAAATGGAAACAACAAATATTAATAGCATTAAGAAAGGAAGATATAACAAAAGAAATGCTACAAATGAGGCCCCAACATGCCAAGATACAATTAATGTATAATGACTGGATAACCACAAATGAACATATAACCTGGTATGAAGAAAACCAGACAAGTAAAACAGAGACTAGAGCTATCAATTAATTGCCATCGTATCTGTTTATATTCCCTGATAACGAAATAAGAATGTTCCTTGTGAAAATTCAGTTGAACATATTACCTACCAGGGAAAGAATAGTAAGAATTAAACAGCAAGTAAATAAATAAATCTCTTGTTGGATATGTAAAAACCAGATGGAAACAGAAAGCTTGTACCATCTGATCATGTCCTATCCTGCTCTCGAGCAAGAGAGAAATGTATGCCGATCCTACTTTGAGATTGCACATAAGTCAATGAACGCGGAGGACATATGGGCATGGATAATGTTAGGAACTGAGAAACGGATGATTTATATAATTTTTCATTTTTGGAAGAAGATTATGGATAAAAACGAAAATGAGAATTGATTGACATGTATAACTGAAATGTAAGATGTTTTGATGAGACAAAATGAAAAGTTTATTGTAAACTGTATCATTTTAATAAAAAAATAAAAATAAATAGTACCATGCAACCCCCAGCCACAATTGCTCTCCAAGTAGCAGATGCCTCGTCCCAGCTCTCTGGTTCCAAATAAGAAGCAAAGGTATCCGTTGCCCGATTTCCCATTATGAGTCATTACCATGGAGGATGAGTAGGTGATCGTTAGCACCTGCAAATATTTCCCGGGTGGGATGGTCACATTCTGTTCAACCATCTAGTCACTTTTGAACAGTATCAAGAATGGTATAAAAACATCAACTTTGAAGGGTCACCCAACAAGGAACCCCTCCTCTTACTCTGATGACCATTACGCTGTTGCTTTATGGGAGATCATACCCAGCACCTGAAGGACTAGATAAATTAATTCTTGCAGATGATTCACTGATGTGCCTGCCCTGTTTTGCATGCCTACGCATCTGCTACCACCTCTCCTCCTTTTCGTCAAGCAAGTGCCTCTTGCATCCTCTGCAGGGTAATGCACAATAACTCTTCCTCACACTCTCACGTACCCCGAGAACGGGACCCACCTGAGATGATAGTGCACACATGTCTTCATGTACCTCTGTATCTATTTTTTTATTGATTGTTTTATGCATTCCGATTAAATTCCTAAGCGTTCCTCCAACCAGTTGTTGATCTCTTGCCCAGATCACAAGCGGGCTTAAGGGCTTGGAAGATCATATGCCATAAAAGCCACAAAACTGTGGAACTCACTTCCTCTGGATTTAAGAAGCATTTCAGAGTTGTATAGATTCAGAAAGATGTTGAAAATGTTTCTGTTGACCTAAAATCTCCTCTAAATTGTGCTAGTTGCTCTCTGTCTCTGCTTGTCCTGTCTTATACATTCGTCAACTTGTGTTTTTGTTTCTAGTGCCCCGATGCTCGCAAGTTTCGACGCTATATAAATACATTAATTAATACCTGCAAATATTGAAGTCAAGCAATTACTTTATCTTTATTTCGTTTAACTGGGATGGGGGGCTGACTTCATGAAAATAAAAAAGACCCCATCAGTTGATATTACTGAACGTCAGGGGCACGGTACAATACTACTGTAAGATGGCATACACATACTGAGGGAAGGTGGAAGAAGAAGTTTTGCAGACTTCAAACACTGTAGGATATATTTATGGGGCAACAATCAATGCAGGAACTTCTTTCCCTCCCCAATCGAGAGCATCACACCAACAGCTCTATGTATTAGATTTTTCACTAGCCCTGCACCTGACTTATTTCACACCATTATCAGCCCTCACCCCTGTGCAGTAGATAAGCCAAGAATCAGGCCGGTGTGCAGCAAGAATATATATTTATTATTAAGTAGACAAAATCAATATTGCACAAGAATGAACGCTAGGCACGCCACCTTGCGCTGTGGCACAAATTTCAATAGAAACCAATTGAACACTATTCACTTTTGATAATAGAATTAACAAAATGTCTGAAACGCAATCCTGCTCTCATGTAAAAAGACACAGAGGGTGAATAAATACTACAAATGACGAGGTCACTAACAGTAGACCTAATGTAAAGAATTAAGCAGCACCCTGGACATGACAGAACAATTTAACCTTACCATATATTTTGCATGGAGTTTACATTAAATAACATGTAGCACTTTAGTCATTCAACTCTGATATCCCTGCGTGCATCCAATTTCTAACTAGGTTCTAGCACAACCAATTTTTAACGAAAATACTTCTGGGAAATGGATTTAACCTTTGCTCTTTACCACCCTTCAGTGAAACATCTCTCTTCAAGTGGAGTCTCTTTTACACTTCTGCCCCAGCATAAACCCAGATATTCAGTTTACAATTTGGAACCCCTCTGTTTTAAGCACTGTCTGGGGAATAGTGAACAGTAGGGAATGCTGTTTTTAAATGCATGCCACCCCCGTTAGGGAATTTGTATGGTTGATAAAAAGAATATAAATGGTCCCAAAATTACTTTGTATGCCTTTACAGTTATTCACACCAGGAAAGATGTTGTAGATTTCCAACTTCCACAAAATCGCCCTATTTCATTTGGCTATATGGAAATTAATTAAATTATGACCTGGTAATAAAAGAATAGGGATCTACTAGTATTAAATCAAACATACTTGCATTCTGTTGGACAAATCTACTTACATTGAACATCTCTGGGTTTTGTGCTCAGGAAAAGACATCAAGCCTCCTGGATCATTAAGGACAACAGTGACACTCTCGCTCTAGCCTTGGCTGATCTCTGCAATCTCTCTTTTGCCACTGGAGATTTCTCAGCTTCTCTCAAGCACTCTCTGTTTAAGAAACTCTCGGGGCCACCAAGGGGCGCACAGGTAATGGCTGCCTGATCGCTGGGTTCCCGCCGAGGCTGGGCCTTTTCAGGGGAGGGAGCCCCCCTGCGGTCCCCAAGGCTGATTCACTCGACGAGACCGCGCCAGTGACCCCCCCCGTGATGCATCTGAGGCCCTGGAGCCCTCACGGAAGAGGGGGGGCACGCTTCCCCTCCAACTACCGGATTGCCGTTGTCCGTTGGTGTTGTGGGGGCCTTCTGTAGGGCGATGGAGTCGTTGACGGCCCTGCACCGGACGGACAGCAGCCGGAGGGTGGTCCAGGACCCCGGGAAGCCGGTTTACGAGCGGCGACGGAGGAACGGCGGGGCGCACGTCGGCCCCGGCGCTGGTAAAGGAGGAGCGGCCCGCCGAGGTGAGGAAGTCCAGGCGAAGGGCCCGGTCCCCTCTCATCCACCCGCCGCCGGAAACCGGGCAGCCGAGGCATCGGGGCCTGATGCCCTCCGGAGGCGGCACAAGAGGACAGGCGACATCGGGAACGAGGGCCCCCCTCAACGCACCACACCACGGATGGGTTGAAGCAGCGCCGCCTCACCCTCCGGCTGCTGTCCCTCTGGTGCAGGGCCGTCAACGACTCCATCGCCCTACAGAAGGCCCCCACAACACCAACGGACAACGGCAATCCGGTAGTTGGAGGGGAAGCGTGCCCCCCCTCTTCCGTGAGGGCTCCAGGGCCTCAGTGGCCGCTCCCGTTCTGAAGACTAGCGAAGGGACAGCGCACACCCGCATCCAACTCCAGCAGGTGGAGGCCCCTGGGCTCGGCCCCAGGGCGTGTACCCGTCTGGCTACGAAAGGCTTTGGTCAGAGGTAGTGGAACGGCAACAGCGACTCACTCACCCGGAGAAACATCACCAGCACTGAGGCGAGACCCAGGTGAGAGGCCCCCATCCAGAGTTGGTGGGGCGAGCGCACAGAGGAGCGCATACCATTCATAAGCTCCCCTGAGAGCCCCCCAGCACGAGGCAGACCCTGCGGTGGTTCTACCGTACGACTATATGAGCTGGCAAGAGACTCTGCAGGCTTTCCGCTACAGGGAGACGGAGAGCAACACCAGTGGCCCTACTCGCACTGGGGACATGGCTCACCCAGAGGCCTCGACACAGTCCGCGTTGACGATGGAGAGGGGCTTCGCCTCCATCCTCTAGGAGATCAGGGAAATGCGATCTGACATCGCCCAGAAGTTCGTAAAGATGGACCAAAGGGTAGACAAAGTCAAGGACAGACTCCTACAAGTGGAAACTAACCAGTCTTCCTCGGCTTCCCAGGAGGTTCAACTCGGTATGCGGCTAGCGGCCTTGGAGAAGAGGGACGAGGAAAGAGCCAGGTAGATGGATGACTATGAAAATAGGGAAAGGAGGAACAGCTTTAGATTTTTTGGGGTCCTGGAATCGGAGGGCGAGACGGAGAGAGATTTGACCCGAGTCGTGAAGGACATTATTACTCTACTGTTTGCAGAGGAAATGACTACTGAACCCACGTTCAACCGGGAGCACAGGGCAGGGGGAAGGGCAGGGAGCCCCAGATCGGTACTGGTTAGTTTCCACTACTATACCGAAAAAACTAAAGTCCTGGAAGAAGCGAGGAAGGCGGGGGTGATTACTTACAATGACGCCCAGATCACCATTTTTCAAGACCTCTCCGCCTATACCTCAGCCAAACGCAGAATGTGCCGCCCCGTAACACAACTACTGAAGGAGAAGGGCGTGCGCTACAGATGGGGCTATCCCTTCTCCCTAGCCTTCGAATACCTGGGCCAACAAACAATGCTGGTTACAGAGGAGGACATAAAAGGAGCCATCCAGGATTATGTGGTGGGGCCTACCCCCCGGAGGGGCCCAGTAGGCTCAGAAGCACTCGGTAGGGGCACCCCCGGTCAGTCGGGTGCCAGGAGGAGGAAAACCAGTTTGAGGAAATTCAGAAAATTGAACACCCCGCCGTCTGCAATGGAGGATGAGCATATCGACTCGGAGGGTTGATGACCAGGGCTCCCGGGTCTGCAGTGGAGCGGAAAAGGAAGACATGAAGGACGCACCGAGGACAGTTTCCCCATGAACAGCAAGTACAATGGGGGCAATTGAAGGGGCACAACTATGGCGGGGAAGGGAAACGATATACTGAGGTCCTGGCAGGGGAAGGTAGGCTGGAAATCTGGAAAGGGGAGTGGATGACCACAGAGGCACAGGGAAGTCCTGCCCATTCATAGATCGGGTCCCGAAGAATCTGGAGTTAAGTCAAACTTAGAGTCCCTCTGAAAACCGATCAATGTGGGGTGGACCGAGGGGACGAAGCTGGGGGGGGGGGCTCACGAAATCGAGCTTTGCAAACAACGCCTGGCCGAAGGGGACAGGCCAGTGGTCCGGCCAAAATGCCAGAAATGGCAGAACTAACTGGCTGGAGGTGGGTGGGGGTTCACAAATTAGTTGGGATTTGTTTGTTTGGGAGGAAGTTGGGGGGACAGTTGGGAAAACGTTCTAAAAGTGTCCAAACGAGAAAACAGAGGAGGCAGGGAGAGAGTAACGATGCAACGTTGCTGACCACTAGAAAGGGAAACATAGACTATGGCTAATGACCGACCGGCCCAGTGAGTGGGTACCCTGAATGCAGGGGTCTGAACACCCCTACGAAAAGGTCCCTGATCTTTAGGGAATTTAGGAGGGCAAAACTAGACTTGCTCTTTGTGCAAGAAACACACTGGGCACGGGGGAAAGAGCCCAAAATGCGAGGGGGAGGAATCAAGGAGGTTTTTCACACATCCCATAGGGCAAAGAAAAGAGGGGTGGCCATCCTGGTAGCTAGGGGCATAGGTTTCAAGAAAGAGTCAGTCCTGAAGGACCCCAAGGGCCGTTACCTGTTGGTGTGTGGTACCTTACAGGGCTCTGCCCTAACCTTGGCGGTAGTGTATGGACCGAATGAAGGTCAAGCCCTATTCTGGGAAGGAGTAAGGGACAGGCTCAAACTGTTTGTGCAGGGTCCCTTGGTGGTAGGAGGAGATTTCAATATGGTCCTGGACCCATCCAGGGACAGAAAGCAGATAGGCCCCCAAAACCCTAGACCCGCAGACGAAGCCTTGGCTCGAAGCTTTCAGAGGGCGAATGAGTGCTTGGGCCTGGCAGACACGATCCCGACCCCCCTGAACAGGTGTTCCCTCCTTTTCTTACTACTCCACCATCCACAACGTGTTCTCTAGGATAGATTATATTCTGGTGGATGATATCCTTCGCCCATATGTCGCAGGCTACAGGATAGACCCGGTCCCTTGGTCAGACCATGGCTTGGTCCGAGTCGCCTTAGCGGTAGGCTGGTGTAGGGAATGCAAGGGTCGCTGGAAATGTAATGATGCCCTACTGAGAGACGAGGCCCACGCCGAAGCTGTCCTGGATGCTATAACGGAATTCTTCGACCTCAATGATAACGGGGAGGTGGGCACGCACATGCTCTGGGATTCCTTTAAGGCAACCCTAAGAGGAGTACTTATAAAAATGGGAGCACAGAAGAAAAGGGAGAGGGAGGCCCAGGAAAAAACCCTGTGGGAGAAAATAGCCCGTCTCCAACCGGGGGGCTCACCGGAACAGGCCTTAGGGAGCAACCGGGTGGCTGCACTGGAGGACTACAGGCTCCAGCTAAAAGACCTACTCCTACACAAAACGGAGAGGAGCCTCCAAATGGTAAAACAAAAATACTATGACAAGGGGGACAAAGCGGATAGTATTTTGGCCTGGAAGTTGAGAGAGGTCCAGAGAAGCAGAAGGGTGAAGGAGGTAAGGGACGGCCGGGAGTCCCTTGGCTGCGACTCCCCCCACATAGGAGAGGCCTTTCGCCAATACTACGAGTCACTATACTCACTCAATGTAACAGGGGCGAATCCCAGATAGAGGACTTCCTGAACTCCATACAAATCCCGTCCCTGTCGAGAGAGATGTCATAGGGGTTGGAGGGCCCGGTCACGGAGGAGGAGGTGGATAAGGTGATCAGTGGAATGAAGGTGGGAACCTCCCTCGAGGAAGACAGCTTTTCAGTTTATTTCTACAAGAGATTTCGTTCCTCCCTGATCCCTTACCTAGTGAGAGTTTTCAATGCCGTGCTGGAGGGGGGCTCCCTCCCCGACTCCATGATGGGGGCCATAATAGCTGTTTTACCCAAGGAAGGAAAGAATCCAGCAGAGTGTGCCTCCTATCGGCCCATATCATTGTTAAACATTGATGTCAAGATCTTGGCCAAGGTGGTGGGGAGATGGATGAAGGGGATTATGCCGAAGCTAGTCCATGGGGATCAGGTGGGTTTCATCAGGGGCAGACAAGGGTCGGATAACATTCGTAAAACATTAGACCTGTTCCACTTTGCCCAAACATCAGAGCTTAACGCGTGTGTCCTCTCGCTAGACTCGGAGAAGGTCTTCGACAGGGTCGAGTGGAGATACATGGAACTCCTTCTCCATAGAATGGGCTTCGGGACACACATTATGAGTTGGGTGGCTGCCGTCTACAGAGCCCCCACGGCAAGGGTTCAGGAGAACGGGTCGCTGTCCGAATCATTTCCCCTCTCCCGGGGGACAAGACAGGGCTGTCCGCTCTCCCCCCTACTTTATGTCCTTATGATGGAGGTACTAGCCATAGCTATCAGATCTCACCCAGATATCAAGGGAATCAGAAGGGGGGAGGTGGAATTTAAGCTTTCCCTGTTTGCGGATGACATCTTGGCTTATTTGGCGGATCCTGGCTCCTCGATTCCCCCCTCCTGGCCCTGGTGGACACTTTCGGCGCTTCTCGGGGCTGAAAATTAACACGGCTAAATCTGTCCTACTCCCAATGAGACCAGTGGACCCGGTGTTAGACCCCCTGAGCAGGTTTCACAGGATTGCTGTGGGGGCAGACGCCATAAGATACCTGGGCGTCTTTCTAACTAGAGACTTATCGAAACTAGGACCCACCAACGATGACCCCATAATGGCAGAGATCACATCTGACTTGAGGAGGTGGGGCAAGATGATTCTCTCGTGGTACGGCCGGATGACTGCAGTAAAGATGAACAAATTACCACGGCTTCTGTATCTCTTCACAGCGCTCCCAACCAGTGTCCCCGCTCAGACTTTCAAGGACCTACAAAAGGGGGTCCGGAACTTCGTGTGGCAGGGGAAGAACCCGAGAACCGGGAGGACCACCCTGACTCTACCGAGGGAGGAGGGGGGATTTGGGCTGCCAGACTTTCATCTATATTTCTATGCCGCCCTATTTCCCATCCTCCTAGAACATATGAAAGAGGACCTGGGAATGTACTGGACATATTTAGAGGATATGGATGTCCACCCTTTAAAGGTCCGTGATCTCTTGTGGGCCCGGCGCAAGACAATCCCTAAGCATGTGAGGACCCACCCGACCCTAGGAGTTCTGTGGGACATCTGGAAGGAGGGCCCCTGGACAACACACCCAACCTCATGGCCGTCCCCGATGACCTCCCTATGGGGCCACCCCCTCAAACTGGGTGGCAGGGGGTTCCGGTATTCCCAGCAATGGTCGGATATGGGACTGGAATGGGCAGGCCAGATGTTCAGGGAGGGCGAATTCCTATCCTATGAAGACCCGAGGGAAGCTCTGGGGGGTGGATTACTTTCCATTTTCGAATACCTCCGCCTTAAGGGCATCCTCTGCGATCAGTCATGGGGGCCAAACCTGAGGAGACAACTGACCCCTTTCGAGAAGCTCCTTGACTCGGCGAACTCCAGAAAGGGTGTGGTGTCCAGTATGTATAAGATCCTAAATACTTAAGACCTTCAGGGTAGGAGGAGCTTCCGCATGTTCTGGAACGACCAGGCAGGCGAAGAGATCTCAGAGGACGCCTGGGCCAGAATTTTGAAAATAGCGTTTCATGGGAACCTGTTCACCTCGGACATGGAACATAACTTTAAAATTCTGCAGGGGTGGCACAGAGATCCAGCAAAACTGTCAAAGACATTTCCGGGGGTGTCACCAAGGTGCCCTAGGGGTTGTGGCCAGACAGGCTCCAGAGGCCACATGTGGTGGCATTGCCCAAAGGTCCAGGCCTACTGGGGGTCAGTGAGGGGCTGGATAGCGGAAGTAACAGAGGAACTCCTACCACATAATCCCCTGACCATGTTGCTGGGACTCCCCCCGGGGGAAGCAAAACTATACCGTTACCCAAGGATGTGGGAAACCATGCTGAGGGCGGGCAGAGTGGCCCTCGCTCAGAAATGGAAGCGCCTGGAAACCCCCTCCAAGGAAGAGTGGATGAAAAAGGTGAAAAATATGTTTTTGATGGACAAACTGATTGCCATGGTGAATAAAGACACAAGCTCATTCCCCACAAACTGGTATGGGGTACAACAAACTTGGGGTTGGGATGTGCATTGACTTCAAGGGTAAGCCCCCGAACTGAGAAGGGTGCTAATGGCCCCGAAAGGAACAGCAATAAACCGGGGGTCCCACGACCCTGGGAACGGCGGTACCAAGCCAGTCGGCGAGTTGGTCACCTATCGCATAGCCTCCGAGGCACAGGAAACGGAGTGTGCATTATGAGTCTCCTTTGTTGAACACTTTGAACTGGACACGGGGAAGGGGGGTGGGTCGGTGTTGGGGAAGGGGGTGGGAGGGTTTTTTTCTAATGTTCTGTTTTATTACAAAATGCTAATAAAAACTAAAGTTTAAAAAAAAAAGAAACCCTCGGCCGAACCCTCCATTGCAGCAAACTACCGCCCCATCTCCCTCACCCCTTTTCTGGGCAAACTCCTGGAGAAGCTGGCTATCTCTCAGTTCACCGTTCACACTCTGAATCTGCGGGTTGCCTCCACGACCATCAGTCTGGCTTTAGAGCATCCAGAGGAATGGAAACTCCTCTTCTGAAAACCTGTGAAGACCTGCTGTCATATCTTGACACTAACACTCCCTCTGTCCTCATTCTTCTTGACCTCTCGTCTGCCTTTGACATGGTAAACCACAACATCCTGATCGCTCATCTCTGTGACACCCTGGGAATCACAGGTCAGGTTCTGGCATGGTTAACCTCCTTCCTTTCCGACCGCCCATCCCAAGTAGAGCTTGGGTCCTTTCTCTCTACCATCACTCTTTCAACCTGCGGCGCCCCCCAGGGTTCTAACCTATCCCCCTGGTTCTTCAATGTCTACATGGCTGCCCTGGCACGTGTGATTGCCAGCTTCACCTCTAACTTCCAGTGTTATGCGGATGACACGCACCTCTCCTTTAGGCTACCCTCAGCCATCTTCTCTACCTCGCTCATATCTGACTGTCTGTCCGCAATTCAGTCATGGTGTGCTGCAAATGACATCTGCCTGAACGCCAGTAAGACTGAGATCATGCACATTGGGACTCCTGCTCCCGCTTTCCCACTCTCACTCTGGCCAGCCTCCCTTGGCCCTGCACCCGCAATCCCCTGTGAGGCAAAAAACCTTGGGGTCATCTTTGACTCCACTCTCTCTTTCTCCACTCACATTTTGGACATCTCTAAAAAGTCCAACTACCAGCTGCACCTCCTCAGCGGTACTCTTCCTTTTCTCACCTTCCCCCAGAGGCTCATTGTCTCCAGAGCCCTGGTTCTCTCAAGGCTGGACTACTGCAACAGCCTCTTTCTCAACCTCCCTGCCTCTGCTTTGCGTCCTCTGCAACTCATACAGAACAGAACCGCAAGACATATCCTTGGCCTCAAGCGCAGGGACCACATCTCTCTGGTGCTGAAATCCCTCCACTAGCTCCCCATGTCTGCAAGTATCAAGTTCAAAACCCTCTACATTATCCACAAGGCTTTCTGGGGTGGGGCTTGGGACCCACCTATCTGTATCAATGCCTTCCTAAATACTGTCCCTCCCGAGCCCTCTGCTCATCTACCTCCAGCCTTCTGCTAGTGAGCTGATTCTCCAAGCAGAGATCTGGAGGGAGAGCTTTATCCTCAGCAGGAGCCTCCCTCTGGAATAGCCTCCCTGCTACCCTCCATCTTGAGCTTGATCTCCTTAACTTCCGGAAACGCCTTAAGACATTAGTCTTCTCCTCTTCCTTCTCTCTCCCTCCGCCCTGATAACCTCTCTCTCTGCTCTATCCCTCTCTCCCTCCCTTTCCACATAGCATGCCGACTGGCTGACGGGCATACCTCAGAGACTCACCAGTCCCTGGCACCCTCGCCTGTCATCGAGCACTTGCCTCAGGGCCTGCACTTGCTACTGCACTTGGGCAATGACCGATGAAAGAGGCATCTCTCAGCACTTACCAGTTTCTGACTAAGTGGGTGCACTTGTCCCCACCCCTCTGCACTTGCTCCCACCTCCTGTACCTTCAGTGAACTTGCACGATCTGAACGTACCATACCTCCAAGATCGTCTATCATCTCTTCCCTGTCTCCCTCCTGCATGGATGCGCCTCTATGCTCTTGGATAAACTTCAGAATTGTCATCAGACCTATTTGTTGTTATCTACACTGTTAATTGTATGTATGCACTTACTCTGCATGGGCAGACTTGTATCATTCAGAAATTCAAGGGCTCTGAATGAGTGCTGTTTTTCTCCACTTGCTCCCCCTCTCCCTGAGCAATTTGAAACACTTGCATTGTGTATAGGCGCTATGCAAATAAACATCACCATACCATACCATCCTCTCCTGGTAAAGGACAGGATTCTGGTCAGACTCCAACATAAATCCCCCTATTTGATTCTCCTGGCTTTGGATACCCAGCCTCTGTCTCTTTTCCTGGTTTTCCTCTTGCCCCTTCTGTCTCCCGGGCAGCGTTGGATCTCCAGCAATTTTTCAGCAGTTCCCACTCAGATCATTTCAGCCAGCTCTCCCCATTTCCCATTGTGGGTCTCCTTTTCAAACCCTAATCACACCCTGAAATATCTAAATTATCAGGTGTCAGTTTATTGGCTCATGATTCGGATTGGACATCTATTTATCCTCCCCCTTAATCAAGGACTCACCTCTTCCCTCTGATTGGACCTGAGGATATTAGGTTCAATTTCTGGGAAGTATAACCCCACCGATCTGCATCAGCATTTCTGAACCCTCCAGTTATGAACTGTAAAATCTACAACATGATAACTTTTTTCAATTTACAGATAAGAGTCACAAACTATATAGTTTCCAATTGGTCTGATCCTGCCGGACGTAACAAACGGTGTCTGATTTTGGAATGTATTTGCAAGTGTGAATAGTAGATTATTGTGATTTCTCAAAAAAGTATAACAATTATCATCACAAGATTGTACAGACAGATAGCTCCATTATTTTTTTTTTAAACTTTATTTATCGAGTTTTGAATAGAATTTTACAACTCGTGAAACAAAACAACAAAACCAAAACCCCCCTCCCTCCCAACCCCTCCCGCCTTCCACCACACCTCCCACCCACCTCCCCGCCAGACAACGAGCCTCCACTGCACCAATCACCATTCCATTAAAAAGTAAAAGAAAACGTATCACAACTATTGCAGGTCCAACAGTCTCCGGCGCTGCGGGCACCAAATCACCCTAAAGTCATCTTTAAGGAATTCCAACAGCTCGCCCCAGTCTGCCGCAAAGCTCTGAAGCTTGTTGAGAGTGGTATAAGTCGCCCACTCCAGAGCCACTATTTCCCACATCTTTTGAAACCAATCCTGGGAAACAGGGATCTCAGGGCTCCTCCACTTCCGTGCTATTAACATTATCGCCGCCAACACCAGTATCACCTTTGCTTCCCCCCCCCCTTTCGGTTCACCCACCACTTCTTTTGCCCGGAGGCCTAATAGGATATGTATTGGAGGTCTATCATCACCAAGACCAAAGACCAAATCTTGCGCTTTCCGTATCTCCCCCCAGAAAGGTGCAATTTTCGGGCATGACCACCAAATGTGCTCGGCAGTGCCCACCATGCCGCATCCCCTCCAGCACCTCTCCGAGACCACAGGATACATCTTATGGAGTCGAGCGGGGGTATAATGCCATCCATACAGTACCTTATACCAAGTTTCTTGTAATTGGGGAGCCTTAGCTAATTTAGGAATCTTTCTCCATAAACCCCCCCACTCCGAAGAGCCAATCTCTCTCCCCACCACCCCTTCCCACTCCCTCATAAAGGGCCACCGAGTGTCCGCAGTAACACTGTACAAGATCTTATAAATGTTAGAGATTAGGTCTTTCAAATCATCATCAGTGAGGAGGAATCTCTCAAAAGCCGTTGTGTCTTGGGTGGCCACCTTTTTAACCTCCGGGTGCGTCACCCAGTGCCAAATTTGCGCGTACCGCAATCGCTCACTTTCCTGGATGGCGAATTCATTCTTACAGTCTTGAAAAGATAACACTGCCCCCCCTCAGAACATATCTGCCAGTTTCCTGCAACCCCCTTCCTGCCACCGCACAAAAGCCCCCCTCTCCAAGCCCGGGGTGAAGTCCCCATTCCCTAAAATAGGGGTGAAGGGTGATGGGAATGTAGTTAAGCCCCCCAAGTTCAACAGTCTGTCTCAGGTGTCCACCAGAAGCTTGGTAATAGCGCTCTCATAAAGGTGCCGGGGCCTGAGCGGTTTGGGAAGCCATTGAATTTCTGCTAGGCTACGATGAGCAACTGCCCTGTCCATCCTCACCCAGAGTTTATCCGACGGTCTCTCTGCTCCCATCAGCCATTCCCTAATGACACGAAGCTGTGCAGCTTCGTAGTATCGCTGAAAATTCGTCAACGCGTGCCCCCCCCCCCGTTCTTGGGCGCCGTCAAGAGCTTAAAGGCCACCCTAGCCCTTTTCCCTTCCCAGATGAACCCTTTGGTGAGCAAGTCTAACTCCCTAAAGAAAGTTGCTGGGACAGGCAGCGGGGCAGCCTGAAATAGATACAGAAGCCTTGGTAACGTGACCATCTTCACCGCGGCTATCCCCCCAACCAAAGAGACCCTGAGATCCCTCCACTTTTGATAGTCCTTTTTTACTGCTTTGAGGAGTGGGGGAAAATTAGCCGCATACCACCCTGCTAAGTTAGCTTTAATTTTCACCCCCAGATATCTGATCCCTCCCGGACTCCACTTAAATTGCAAATCCTCCTTTAGCCTGTCCTGTTCCTCAGCCCTTAGTGTCAGGTTTAGCACTTCCAATTTATTGGTGTTAATGTTCAACCCCGATGCCTCCCCAAAAGCCAACAGCAAGGACACACTCGCTGGAAGCGATTCCCTTGGCGCCGTCAACATCAACAGCATATCGTCCGCAAATGCTGTGACCTTCTGCTGCTCTCCCCCAAAAGGTATGCCCTGAATCTCCCTAGGCTCCAAATAAATTGCGTAGAGTATTGGGGAGAGGGGACAGCCTTGCTTCGTTCCTCGCCGCAGAATAATTCACCTAGAGGCCTTCCCATTAACCATCACCCTGATGCTGGGGTCTTGATAGTTAGCTTGCACCATCCTCATAAAGTCCCCCCCGAAGCCCATCCTTTCCATCACTCGGAACAGAAAAGACCACTCCACGCGGTCGAAAGCCTTTTCTGCATCCAGTGCCACCAAGACCGCGGGAGTGTTCGTCTTCTGGGCCTTTTCGACTATGTGAGCCACTCGTCTGATGTTATACGACGTTTGTCTACCCCTAATGAACCCCGTTTGGTCGGGGTGGATCAAGCTCAGGAGGACAGACTCGAGAGGGCTCGCCAGAATCTTGGTATATAACTTTGCGTCGACATTCATCAACGCAATCGGGCGATAAGAGGATCTGTCCTCCGGATTTTTATTTGGTTTAAGAAGAAGGGTGACCTTCGCCTCCTCCATGGTAGGGGAAATCCTACCTGTTCGTCTAAAAGAATTAAACAAAGACGTCAAGTGCGGGACCAGCTGCAAACTAAGCAGTTTATAAAATGCAGCGGTAAAACCGTCAGGGCCGGGAGCCTTGTGCGCTGGGAGGGCCCTGATAACCCTTAACACTTCCTCAGCCGTGATTTCTTGATCGAGGGCTTCCCGTGTGTTTCTGCTAATTTCCCCCAGTTCCACCTTTCTTAGGAACTCCTCCTGAGATGCACTATGAGGGTCCTGGGAGGCGTACAAGGAACGTAGTATTCTGCAAAAGCCTCCTGAAGTTCCTCTTGCCTAGTAATCCGAGCGCCAGACTCTGATTTCAGCGCTGAGATTGCATTCCTTGCCCTGCTACCCCTTAATGAGCGCGCTAATAGTGCTTCCGGCTTATTGGCTTTCATGTAAAATTTTTGTCTCGCAGCCAGGAGGGCGCCCTCGGCTTTTTTAGTGCGCAGGAGTTCCAACTGACCCACCGCCTTTCTGTAACCCCTCATTGCCGCCCGGGAGGGGATATCACCCGCTGCCTGCCTCGCCACCTCCACCTCAGCTTCTAGCTGAGTTTCAAGGGATTTCAATAGTTTTGCCCGATGAGCCGCCGCTGCAATCAGTTCCCCCCTAATGGTAGCTTTAAAAGCATCCCACCTGATTCCCTCTCTAGTATCCTCCTTCCTATTAATATCTAAGAATAATTTGATCTTTTTCTCGATAACCCCCCTAACCTCTGGGTCTCTCACTGTGGCCTCAGAAAATTTCCACCCCCACAGATCCTTTGCTCTCCGACCCAAGTCTTGTACCATGGAGACCGTTCTATGGTCCGCTATTCCCAACGGCCCAGTCTGTACCTCGTGAATACTACCCACCAGGCCTGCCGAAACCCAAATTTAATCGATTCTGGACTGTGATCCATGCACCCCCGATAGGAAGGTGTAGCCTTCCTCCTCTCCCTTGCATTCCCTCCAAACATCACGCAGGCCCATCCGTACAATCCTGTCCCTGGTCCTCACGGACATCACCACTCCTCCCCCGTAAGCCCGCTGGCGATCCCTGTCCCTCCCCCTATCCCATGCAATATTAAGGTCGCCCATCAGGACGATCTAACCCCATGCCACATCCTCTAACACCTGCAGGACTCGATGCAAAAATTGTTCCTGACCCGAGGGGGGTCCATACACTACTGCAATTGTGTATTGGGCCTCTTGACACCTCCCCCTCGCTATTAAGTACCTCCCTTCCTTATCCCTAATCACACCACAGACACTGAAATCCACTGTGTTTCGAATGGCCAGGGCCACCCCCCTTGCTTTGCTAGGGCCTGAAGCGTGGAGGATCTGATCAAAGCCGCGTAGTTTTAGTCTACGCTGGTCTCTATGGAGCAAGTGTGTTTCCTGGAGACCCAGGATATCCGGCCTTTCCTTCTGTGTGAAATGCTCCAACTTCTTTCTTTTGAGAGTGGTATTTAACCCTCTCACGTTATGCGTTAACCACTTAAGTGAGCCCCCCACACTGTGCGGACACTGAGCCTGATGACCACCATTTCCCCTTCCCCTCCTCTGGTTGCTCGTTGCCCTTCCCCCCACACCCTCCCATAACCCCCCCAACCCCACCCCTGAAGGATGACTCCTTCCCGTACTTCCTCCACTCCTACCTCAGCCATCTCGCCCTTCTTTTTTCCAACATGGCTGCTCCACCTAAAACCCCAACGCTTTCATCCACCTTTTAGAGGCCCACTACCCCTATCTCTGACCGATTCACAGAGGGAGTCGTTCACTCGAGAGCCATCCCTTCTCCAGATTTCCCCGGGCCCAGCGGGTCCTTGTCTTTTGGTTCTTTCCTCCGTTTATCCCTTACAGTTGCCCATTCCCAAGGCCTGGGTCTAGATCTGTCAGCCATGTTTCTTGGACTCGAGCTGAGGGTGCATCTTCTAAGTCCAGGCGCATCAGGTCAGCACCTTCTTGCAGTGACGTAATGCGCCTCTGCATACCCTCCCAATCGAAAAGCAAACCAAAGGGAAAAGTCCATTTGTAACGTATCGCTTTCCCGTTCAATATCTTCAGTAGCGGGCTCATCTGTCTCCTCTTCAGGAGCGTACTGCTTGCCAGATCTTGAAATAGCGCTATCTGTTGATCCTCGAACATGATGGGTTCTTTTAATCGTGCTGCTTTGAGGACCGCCTCCTTCTGGGAATACCTTGCGAAGGCTGCCAGTACGTCCCTCGGCCTCGCTGACTGACCCTTGGGCAGACGCCCCGTCCTGTACACCCGGTCCAACTCGATCTTTCCAGGCTCGCACTCGCCCAGGATATCTGTAAAGATGCCTTGGAGCACCCCTTTCAAGTTCTTGTCTTGTACCGATTCCGGCAACATTTTCACTCTAATGTTGATTCTACGGGAACGATTTTCTAAATCCTCCATCTGCGTTTCTAGATTTCTTGTGGCAATGTCCAGCCTTTCAATCGCCTCACTATTCGTTGTAGTGTCCTTGTCCACTTCCTGGAGGCCTCTCTCCAGGGTATCCGTCCTTTCGCCCAATTGTCGCAGATCTTGTTTCATTTCTCCTAAGGCCTCATTGAGATCTGCTCGCATTAACTGGAATTGCTCCTGAAAAGTTTTGGTTAGGTTGTTTTGTAAGGCTTGCAACTCCCCAAGGAATTTTCGCCTATGCAATATTGCTGTGTCCTCTGTCGCTCCCTGGGAGGCACCCTCCCCCACCAACTCGCCGGGGGCTCCACTTCCATCCTTGGAGGCCTGCGCCTGCCACAGTCCATGAAGGGTGCCATGATTATCACCTGGGGCTGGAGGCGGCCTATTCCCCTTCCCCTTGACTTTCATGGACATTCCGCCCACCTCACCACTCTCCGAGGGCTTGTTGCAGCCCCAGTGTGAGCGCTCCGCGGCCAAGCGGGTAAAGCTCCCCGCAGCGTGAGACCACCTCACCGCCTCCGCCCGCACAACAAGCCTGTGTCTCTCCTGGGGCCCCCTTGGATCCTTAGCCACCGGTCTAGCACGACAAGCTGGGACAGCCCCTCGTCCTCCTCAGGGGCAAATAACGTTGTGGCTATGCTCCTTTGCCACTCTACTGGCCCTTCAACCCAGCCCGGGTCAGCAAGCTTTGCACCAGTGCTCCTCACATCTTAAGGGCCAGTATCGCAAGTTCCTCTCCACCTCCCTGAAGGCCAGTTCCCAATGCGTGTGTGGCTGTGGGGGAGGCCAATGCCCTCACTCCTGCGCCAATTTCGCCCCACCACGGGCCGGCAGGTAGGACGTCCCTCCCCTTCCTACCTCCACTCGGGACTCAGGGGCTGCCCGCCCGCGCCGCAAGACGCAGAGCAGCCTCTTTACAGCTGTGCACAGGAGAGGCTCTGCTGGCTCAATAGTCCTGGGCCTCCTCTGCCTGCAGCGTTCCTCTGATCCGGATTTCCTGAGCCTTCCCGGCCCACAGGCTGAAACTGGGACCCGTCACAATAGGCGGCATGCCCTCTGGTCAGGCTCCCTCGTCGCTGCAGCCCCCACTCTTGCCGGGCCCTCGCGCTCTTCAGGACCGCTGGCAGTGCACGATCCACTCCCGCCTGCTACGCCCCCGGTCGGGCCCTCATCCACAGCTCTCCGAACCAGTCCTCTTCAGCAGGGCGATGCACCGTGGCCCCCACGCAGGTCGCACACCCGGGCCGTGCCTCCGCGAGTCCCCCCGCAGCCCTCAGGGGAGGCACCGATCCTGCCGGTAGCCGATCCCCGCACCGCTCACACGGCCACTGATGCCAACTTGGGCCCCGCCTACCAGGAGAGGCCGAATTCTGTCGGGTCTCTGATGCCCTGGCCGCCTTCCCGCCTGCTGGCCGCTGCGTCTCCGCGGTCTCCACTGCCCGGCCAGGCACTTCCTGACTTGGTCACCCACAGGTCCTGGTGGTCCCGAACTGCCCGTTTCTCGGCTAATGGTGGGGTGGTGGGCACCTTCTGCAAACGGGTCCGGGGAACACCGTTGGCACATCTACTCAGTGCCAGCGGCCATCTTGGAATCCCAGATATCTAATTTAATTAGCTACCATCTTCCCTACTCTCCACTCCGTAACTTTTTTTGGGACACTAGAATAACATTTTAGCTTCTAACTCTGGGTCCCAAGCTATGAATGTTATATCATATGCTTTTGGGAAATATTTGAACTATTTTGGTAGGTGTCATGGTATACGAGCTAATGGACAAAGTATGATTGCCCATATAACCTAATGAGAATCTCTAATTATATACATATTATGAGTTCCATAAACAGCACATTTCTTTTCAACACTTCGATGGAAAGGTCCAGGAGCAATAGGAGAGCAGGTTTGCCTGTGTCTCTAAGATCGTCCATTTGGTTCTTTAAGTCTACGAGAGCCGTTTCAGTGCCATGTCGTAGGCATAAACCAGATTGTTGCAGGCCGAGGAGACGGTTATCTTCAAGGTATTTTTGGACTTGCAGGTAGGCTGCTTTGTCCAAGATTTTGAGCAAGAATGGGACGGTAGTGATGGGCTTGGAGTTCCCTGGGACCGTTGGGTTGAGGGATGTTTTTTTTAGCAGTGGGCGTAACCAGGCTTCCTTAAGAACAGTTGGGACGTGGGCCATCTGGAAAGATGAGTTGATGAAAGCGGTTATGAAGGGTGCTACGATGCGTGCCGAGTCTTTGATGAGTTGGGCTGGGCAGGCGTCCCCCTTGCATTTGGAAGGTTTGATGGATTTGAGCAGGGTGATGACTTCCAGGAATGTCATATCTTTGAAGTCAAAGGATGGGGAAGACTTCGCTATGGTGGGCCTGGGCGTTTTCTTGTGTAGGTTCGCTATGAGAAGGTTCAGAGATTTTTGATGGCCGAGGATTTTGGTTTGTAGAGAATTCAGTTTGTCTAGCATGGCAGACTGAATACTGTTGCACCAGCTTTCATCCTTGAGGAGAGAGGGTGGGGGGGGGTGAATGGGTTTCCTAGCTCCCTAAAGATGGTGAAGATTTCTTTGGACCCTGATTTGGCGTCACTAATCCTTAAGTTGAAGGACACTGCTTTCGCTCTCGTGATGTTGGCTTTGTATGCTATGTAAATTGCTTTGAAGGTGCTTCTAGTGGATTCAGAGAGGTTGGGTTTCGATTCTGAGAGGAAAAGCCTCTTCTTCGAGCGTTCATCAAGACGTTCTTTCGAGAACCAGGCATTAGAATGTTTCGTTTTTTTTTGCTTTTTTAAGGGCGAGTGGGGCCATGGCGTTGACTGCTTGGGCAACTATCTGTTTAAAGGTGTTGGCTAGGGTTTCTGGGTTTTTGGAAAGTGGGGTCTGCAGTGCAGGCACACATAGGAAGGGTGCTATGTTTTCAGCTGTCAGTTGGCGGGAGCTTCTTGCAAGAGCAGCTGGACATGGGGTGGTGGGCCTAAAGGGCTCTTTTTTGGTGTCGAGGTTGATTTGAAGATAGTGGTGGTCGGACCAAGGGATGGGAGAGTTGGCAGTGATTTGGATGGAGCAGTTATGATGGCTAATCCAATCAAGAGTACGCCCTTTGACGTGGGTGGGTTCAGAGATTATTTGCGAGAAGCCCAATGTGGATAGGGCTTTCTTGAGGGTTTTGGCCTGGGAATCCTTAGGATCATTGAAGCCTAAGTTAAGGTCGCCCAGGAGTGTGACTTGGGACGTCTTTTTAATGTTGTCAGAAAATGAGAGGACAAGGGTGTCCTGAAAGTCTGAGATCAGCCCTGGAGCTCTATAAACAATATGCATAGGAATGGTGCAATTGTGGGAGACATTGATTTTGAGTTGGAGGTAATCACAATGCTGGCCAGGTTTACCTTCAGCCTCTCTGATAGCTAGGGTTTCCCTGGTGATAAGGGCCACTCCCCCGCCTCTCTGGGGAGTACAGTATTTTCTGAAAATGGTGTACCCTGTAGGGATGGTGAGAGATAGAGCCGGGCCTGAGCCTTCGTTAAGCCAAGTTTCTGTGATTATTAAGAGGTCAAGGTTGTCTCTAATGATGAGGTAATTTATGGTGAGGGCATGGGCAGGTACCGAGAGTGGGTCATAGGGTGTGCAGAGGCATGAGGTGGATGTCTCTGGCAGGGCCATTATTAATACAAGCAGACAGTGGGGTGGCGAGTGCCTCAGATGGCTCAGACACAGACCACAGTGCAGTAATAACATTAGGCATGGGTGCATAGAGCGCAGGCACAGGGTGAATGGCAGTGGCATTGTCGGGCATGGGCGCCTCAGAAGGCTTAGACACAGAACACAGCGCAGTAATAACATTAGGCATGGGTTCATAGAGCACAGGCACAGGGTGAATGGCAGTGGCATTGTCGGGCATGGGCGCCTCAGAAGGCTCAGACACAGAACAAAGTGCAGTAATAACATTAGGCATGGGTGCATAGAGTGCAGGCACAGGGTGAATGGCAGTGGCATTGTCAGGCATGGGCGACTCAGAAGGCTCAAGCATAGTAGGTGGTACATGTGACATGGGGAGAATAGTGGTAGGGTATGGGTGCTGTGGTCCATATAAATTTACATCTGAGGGCAGAGACCCTCCTCCAATTGCGTGGGCATGTGTGCAAGTTGCTAGGGAGGTATGCTTGGGTGAAGCGGTGCTGGGGTTTTGGAATCCCCCTGCAGGTGATCCTGTAATGTTTACACCGATAGTGCGAGTGTCAATGAAGGTCCACGAGGTGCGCTGTAGCGGCATCTCCGCTGTGCGGCCTCCAGGTTTCAGGGCCTTAGCCACTGAACGATGATGATCAAGGTGGGGGCGGAGTGAGATGGGCTGGAATCTAAGGCCGACCTTTGTATTACAGTCAGTCGTACTCGGGGAGTAAGTGAGAGGCACTGGGGGACGAGTGCACGACCGGAGTCGTGCGTTTCTGGATCGGCAAGGGTGGGATCGATGTGTGCAGGCTTTACTTAAAGAAACCAAATGTAAGATGTTAGAGACACAGGCAAACCTGTGCTCCATTGCTCCTGGACCTTTCTGCTGCCTTTGACCTGGTGGATCACAACACCTTGTGCCGCCACCTAGCAACTGAGGCCAATTTCTCCTCTAAAGCGTGTGACTGGATTACCTCCTTTCTCCAAGAGAGAGTCATGAAAGTCTTCTCTGACTCAGCCTGTGCAACCCAGAGCCACGTCAAATGTGGTGTTCCACAGGGATCTTGAATAGCGTTCACGCTGTACAACCTCTTCACGAGGCCTTCGTTCAGCATCCTTGACTCCCTGGGCATTTCGTATACCAATTATGCAGATGACACACAGGTGCTTATCCCACTCACTGGTGACTTTGAAGTAGATATGAACACGCTCACCACCATCTACTCTACTATCCAATCCTGGATGGCAGACAACTGACTTTGCTTCAATAGCGAAAAAACTGAACTTCTGCTCATTGGGTCACCCACCACCCTGGGCAACCTCGATCAGCAGTACTCATCCTTTACTATTGTCAACATCCCTATCAAGGTCGCCAACAACGTCAAGACACTTGGAGTCTACCTAGACTCCAATCTAACCATGGACAGACAGGTGAATGCCATCTCCTCATCGTCAGCATATTACTCTAAAGTTCTTAATGCTGCCAGACCCTTCCTATCGTGCCACAATTGCCTCACCATTGCTAGGGCAATAATTGGTTCAAGGCTGGATTATTGTAATGCCCTTTTCGTAGGGACCTCCTGCAAAAATCTTGCCAAACTCCAACTGGTTCAAAACAACGCCCTCCGGGCAACCACAGGAACCTCCAGAAAAGATCACATCTCCGAAGTTAGAAGGCAGGCCCACTGGCTCACGGTCAAAGAGAGAATTGTGTTCAAAACCCTTGCACTCACTACCAAATGCATTGACACCCCCTCACTTGGCTCAAAGAATCACCATGCACACCGCCACAAGACCTCTGAGGAAGGGATATTGCAACATGATTCTCACCCCAAGGACTTGTAAAGTCAGCGCGGGGGGCTCCAGCTTTCCCACATTGGCCGCTACCCATTGGAATGCACTCCCCACTCACCTCACCTAAGAATGATAGAGTCTCACCAAGCATTCCGCAAAGCAATCAAAAGCAAGGTTTTTGTCTGAAAGTAAAATGTCAATGATTGCCTTGTATAATGATGTAACTGTATTAACTCTATGTATGCAACCCTAACCATTCCTGTTCTGCATATAGTGTCTACCTGTAACCATGAGACCTCTGGTCGCCCGTTTTACAAATTAATCAAAACTTCTTACAGTTTCTTGTAACAGCGCCTCGATGCCTCCGGGCTGCAAGTGCGCTATACAAATGTGAATAAATAAATAAATAATGTAGGTCCAGCCATCTGTTTCTTTTTTTGTTCGGGCCTGCAATAAAAAAATCACTTACCATTCTTTCAAAGTTATATCCTGATGCAGATGGGATATCTCCACCCCCTGGCATTATGTGGCGACCTTCTGTTGCATGTCATCTGTCTGTCATCCCAGGAAGGAACCACATATTGAATTATAATTCTGTGGTTTATTTTAGAGTTCACATGCATTAGGTTGGTCTTTTATTTTCACAGTGTGGGTCATGTCACCACGGTAACACTTTGGTCAGGCACAAGCTCTGTCCCTTTCCTGGCTCTGTGAGCTTTCAGAAGATTTCCAGAAAGAGGGGGAAGGCAGAGCCTGGCCCTTACATCTGACTGGTGAGGGTGAACAGTTCTTGACCTTCGAATCTCATGGGCAAAGGTTTTTTGGGATTAGCACAGCTTTTAGCTCAATTCCTAGATTTTACAGTCTGCATTTCTATACATTAAATCTGCTTTACATCTTGCAGTAAATACAAGACATCTCTTCATTTTTCCTTGTGCTGCTTGTGTCAGTATTTTTCCACAGGTTAAAAAGTCACCACCTCCATTATATTGGGCCCTCAAATTACTTCTGTCAATGGAGTTTCCTATTTAAAATGCTCATTGCTTCCAAGCGGTAGCATGCAGACATTTCCATGATAGCTCTCTGTGTTAGCAAACCTGCATTTTCAGGTATCAGGCTTTGTCATTTGCACACAGATCTCATTTAATTTATTTTTTTCCTTTTTCTGAAACCAAGATTCAGTTACTTGGTACTGTGTGTTTTCAAATGTCTGCATCATTTGGGCTTAATTCTGCCAGAGGCACTTTATATTGTTCTTGGGAGCTGAAAGTATATTACACAACGCCATCAGCCCACCCCATTAAATATCCTGGATAGGACCGTTTGAAGTTGTAGCAAAAACATTTGGCAAACAGTGGCAGAGAATAAAGATATTGCTTATCTGAATGGAGACACAAGTCTTTATCGTGACTCCAACCAAACATCTATCATCATTTCTCTAGCTCAGTTACCAGGAAATCACTGTCTGGATAAGATTCACCCATTGACAAAGGAATCTGAGTGTCATGAACAAAACATACAAAACAGCATTGGCTGCATTGTACAGGAAGAGTGATTAAGAGTCTTAAGGGTAGATGTTTGGGAAGAGAAGGGTCTACCCGTACCATATACATTGCAGTTTCTTCATGGGGAGTCAACTGCTGTTTGTCCTGTTGAAGGCCTAGTCAAATTGAGGGGTGGTGAAGATAGAACCCCCCCCATAAAAGGCCAAAACACACGTTTGTCGTCACTGTTTTGTTTGTACAATACACAGTGCATTAAAGGAACTATATGCAGGTCTGAGATGGAACACATGACATCAAAAAGTTAGTATAGACTGTTATGTGGTTGCCGATATCTTTTGGCCAGAAGAAAACACTGAAAGAGAGTGTGAATAGTGTACATGGCCAGAGAAAAGGCATTTAGGCGACAAGTCCAGACTGACCTCTGTGTAATAATAAAAGTGAATTCATTGTTAGAAGTACATTTAGTCATGAGTGTAATATCTCTGTTTTGAACTTTTATGGGTCACTTTTACAAACCCCATCACTCATTTATGTGATAAATAGTCCACCGAGAGTGGACTGGAGACTGTTATTTGGTAATATTGAGTTTTGGAAACATTTTACATAATAAAAACATTTATTTTTTGTACATTAAATCATTGAGCACAGACATTTTTCTACAGGTAGAAACTGTTCTGATTGGAGTATGACTGAGCTAGAGAGATGATGATAGATGTTTGGTTGGAGTCATGATAAACACATGTCTCCCACAGGTGTTCTTTCTTCTAGATTTTCATCCCGGTAGTAGGAGACACTAGCCCGGGCACCACTTTTCTTTAGGTTACCTGAATGGAGAGAGCTTATGGCAATTGGTAAATGAAAACATTCCACATCAATTGATATTACTAAACAGTACTTACCACATATCACTAGTACTGGATACCAACGAAGGGGGAATTAATGTTTGTACAGGGCTAATGGTAGTTGTATTACAAAGCATCAAGGACATATGCATAGCTGACCGAATGCACAATGGCCCCGAAAGCCTTGAAACAGCTAAACAGTAACGCACAAGGTCCCACACCTACAATACTGTTAAAATTACAGAATAAGGGCTTCCCATACCAGAATGAGCTTTACATGCATGGAAAAAGGTGCTTAAATTCAACAGTACTAATGTGTCTCCTTAAGGCAGATGCGTGACTAAAGCAGGTCTGTGTAGACCATTGGCAGGCATTGCATTCCTGCAACATAGACGGATGGGCAATACATGTCGACAGTACAAAGGGGGAACCCCTCAGTTGTGTTGTTTAAAGTATGACTGTCATATGCTGTACTGTAATGCACTGCAATTAAAAAAAAAAAGCCTTACACTGTGGCTTTGCTGGATAGCTGTGTGGGTAGGGGTATGACGTCAGACTTGGAACTACTGCAAAACACGTTTGTTAAAATAAGACCACCTTGGTGCAGTGTACTTGTTGTATCTTAAATTTGTGAAGCCTGTGTGAGTGATGGCAGCATGAGATGAAATGGTCAGATGTATGGAACCCTGGGGGTATGAGCAGAGCGATTATTCCATGAATGCCAGAGAGAGCTGAGTGACAGGATGGATGGACGGATGGCTACTGAATGCAGGAACCTGACTTCTTGCTACCACGTGTAACCTCATGACCTGAACCAGCTATCATGAAAAATAAACCACAGACCTGCTTTAGGCCAGGCCCAAGGTTTATCAATGCCTGCAGCTTTCAACACAACAGTATTGCTAATCGCTCATAGCCCAGAATGTACCTCATGTGTGAGTGTGATGTGCAGCACAGGGTTGGACTACAGTGATATTAGTGAGCCTGGAATAAGTGAGTACTTGCATGTACTTCAATCCATTACAAATGTGTTTCAATGCACACCTGCCCTTGTCCGCAGCACAATAAGGCCACTGTTAAGTGACCTGGGGCAGAGGAAAAACCACATCATAGTTGAGGTTATTGTGCTGGATGTGGAGCTTTCCGAATGTGTAAAAAGCTGCTAGATATAAAGCACCATTATCTATATCATGCACCTTAACAATCATTCTCAATCTCGCCATGCACACCGGATAGACACATTGAAACGATGCAAAGCCACACATTTTGAAGTGATAAAAGGCCAGAGGACACCAGAGCTCAAGTACTGGGTGATTTGTTGGTGGTTGACACATGACTCCATTTCAGTCGGTTGTCCGATTTGATAAAGATGACATCACACTCTGAGAACACACACACCCACATACATACGTACACGCGCACACACACCCAAACACACTCTGACCCATCATGCATGCCATGGTGCCTGGCAGGGGGTGAGGTGGAGACAGTAGAGAGCAGACCAGGGTAGCCATTACATACTGCTGTTGGTGGTCCGAGGATGGACTCAGTCCTGGTTTTCAATTCAGCTAATTGTAATTATGTTGTTTGTAAAAAACAGATTTGGTTGTCAAGGGACTAAGAACCTGAACACGCTGATACATGGAAAGACTACTTCCTGCACTCAAGTGAGCACACAGACAGTAACTTATTGACTACAATCAGTGATACTAATTGATGCTCTAAGCCAAAATAAAATTCTGCTCTCATATCAATAAAAAAGCATGTTTTCTCAATTGTACTAGTAATGGCTGTAGAGGTGGAGCCAAGTACCCCCACTCAAAGCTCTGCCCCAATGCTGCCTATATGGTGGGAGCCAGAGTGTGAGACATGTGCAGTGCCAGTGAAAATACCTATACCGAAAAGAATCCTGGAAGTAAGGTATCCATTGAGGAAACCATATATGCACTCACGATAATATGATGGTCATTTGAATGAAATCCCGGAGGAAGTGTGAAAATGAGCAAGAAAGAAGACTGGTGACGTCATGCAAAGTAGAGCTGATGCACCCAGAAAAGAGGCAAGAGGCTGAAGACCATAAACATTCTATAGGATCTAAGGAGGAGGTGTCAAAGATGAGCAACATTTCGGGCTTGAGATGAAGATGCCCATGCTATAGAAACGATGAAGAAAATGCTAAGTCATTTTACAATTGTACAGATGCAGTAACGCAAGCAGACAACGTATTGTTAAAGGCTGGCTACGTAGTGAATAGATTGCAGCGATGTGCCAATGCATGTGCAAAGGAATGTATGAAATATGGATTTTACATAACGCACTTTAGCAGAGCTTGAACCCAGTTAATAGAAAGGCTTTTTCAGTGTGGCGCAGTTGGAAAAATGAATTAATGACAGAGGTGAATTCAAGAAAGGCTTGGCTGGCCCAGCACCAGGAAGTCAAGGCCACCGTGACCCTGGATGTTCATGCAGTAGCTACAAAACGTGTCAAAAGAACAAACTCATTTCCGAGGTGAGTTGCAAGAACATTGAAGACGTCGGAGGTTTGTAATTTTATAGTATTTTAAATTCTTAAAAGCTCTGAAATGTGGTCTCCAGTCACATGGTCAGATGAAAATAGATACTGAGATGAGGTACAACGAAAGCAAGAGACAAAGGATGCCTACACCCCCTTGTATGCACAGGCACAGAGAACATTTCCAAGGCCATCTTCAAAGGCTAATTGACTGGCAGATGGCAATAGTGATGATAGATGGCAGTCTAATTAGGTGGGAAGCTATGGTCATGACCAGCCCACCAGCACCTGGGTGCCAGCCTGCGTCCTGCTAGCGTGTGTAGAATATTACAGAGGTGTACAAGGGTGCCAACCAATTATAGAGGGCCGCGTAATAGAGAGCACTATTGTTAGTATAACCAATAGGAGGTCGTGTATTTGATGACGTTCATAGTGACTTGCGCTAGAGGAGGGCTTAGTTGCTCACCTGATGTTAGAGACCCTACCACGTTCCCTGACAAGTATGGAATGTATACCTAGATGTTCCATCTAAGCCTATCACTTTCCCAAGTAGGTTATTGTAGTTTGCCACGTAGATTGACATCAACGATGGTTACCAGACATTTGGTCGAAAAAAATTGGTCGACCAGACAAATGGTCGAACCAATTTGGTCGAAAACCAAATGGTCGAATTTTTTATTTTTTTATTTTCACCCCTTTTTTTTTTTTGGGGGGGGGGGGGTCCCCCCAACCCCCTTTTTTTCTAAAAACCCATTTTTGTAAAAAACGAAAACCCGAAAAATAAATATATAATAAAAAAAAAATTCGACCATTTGGTTTTCGACCAAATTGCGTCGACCAAATGTCATTCGACCAGTTTTAGGTCGACCAAATGTCTGGACACCATCAACGATGATGAGTTTTTACTATATAAGCTATGTTTTTTATGAAACTCGCTGAGTGAGAAGATCGAGCGGATGTCCGTTGATGTTAATTATACTTACTGTTTTAGACAATTGATATTAAAACAGACTTACTTTGCCAACTTCCTGAGTCAGTCTGATTATTGATGTTTGAGTATATTCTGCATCCCCATCTATTTCAAAGTATTGCTACCTCGTCTTAAAGGGGCTTGTGTTGGTTACACGGGTTCACGTGGTAGCGGAGGGATGTTGGTTAAAGATCCATCGATTAAGTAGGCTTTTAAGGGTCTCGAAATACCGATTGTCCTCCACCATTTAGCTGGAGGAACGTGAAGCTCCCTGTAGATAGCAGCCATTAGTAAAAACTTGCGAGTCACTGAAGACAGGTGGGACGGGTCCCTCGTTTAACAGAATCCCCTCCCGGTTTCTACTGGCAGCTGTGTGGACCGAAGTCTGAAGCGGCTGGTTGAGGAGAAGACGATCTCAAGGGTCAGAAGCTGAAACACGAATGGTGAGTAGACTGAGAGAGAGGACAAACGATGAATAAGCACTGAGTGGGGAAATTGATAACGGGATAATGGGGAAAGAGCAACAGAGGGTTGGTTGGGGTATTTTTGGTTTAAGGACGAAGAACGTCATAGTTAAGGTATATAGACGAAGTGCGATCCATATGTTAAGCCCAGTATCCTACGTCAAGGACGTTTAGAAGGAGTTTTTTTAAAGTGTGGACATACCTAGGCTACAAACGATCAAGGATCGTCAAAGAGAACAACTCATACTCCCATCAGAGTCATTATTAGGGGCGAGAATAGTCACGAGGAGCGTTGACGGACGTGTATGTGGGCCGGCCAGTCTGTCAGTCTGTATATTGTATGTGTTGTATATGGTAAAGAAATGATGAAATATTGAAAAAACAAAAGCAATAGATTGTGGTAAAAGGCTGAAATCTGATTATTTATTTATTTACTTGACTTATGGTGTTCATTGAATAGGGAAATCGAAATAAAGTGAAAAATAGAGGTTTAGAGCTGCAACAATTGGTGCACGCTCATATTGTATTATTTTTCTGAAAAGTATTTATCTGTGTAAAATAACGGTAAGTATTGACAGTCGATTGTGACTAGTCACGATGGAGGATATTACTCCGCTTATTCACTTGTGCAAACAGCTGCCAAAACATGCACCCAAACTTAAACAGTGCAGTTCAGAATGGGTTAAGGGCACGACAGATAAAATGTTCATGCCATGACCACAAGGGGGATCAGTGTCCAAAGCAGTTTTGCAACATATAACGACATACTTACACAGAGCGTACACGAGAAAGAAGCTAGAAAAGAGGTTAGCTAGCTTAGTGCTTTGGAAGATGTACCAGGAGGAAAGGGAAGACCTGCCTTCTGAAGACTGGATGCTTAACCAGTGTAAATAGGGGGTGTGAGCCTTCTGCTCCCCCTACCTCGCCTAAAGTAAAGGGTGATAGTGTGAAAGATTAAGTATTATATCCTTTAAGAGAATTTAAGGGAGCAACAGGGTACAGTAATCCAACATATGAGCTGCCTGCATGTAGCAGCGACGAGAGTCCAGAAAAGACTCCAGAAAGGGATGTGATCTCTAAAGTCCCACGGGACAAAGAGAGAAGTGAATGAACAGGTATGTCTCTAGATATAGAAAGAGAAATAAAAAGATGGAAAGGAGAGAAAGACAAAGCTGACGAGGTAGCGCTCATACAGAATGAATCAATGGGAGGTCAGAGATTGCTCAAACTTGATGGAAAGAGCATAGAGGAAGTAAGGCAAAAAGAAGATCAGGACGAGCAAAATAAAAAAGACAAAGAACGAGAGAAAAGATTGAAAGAAGTCGAGGCTAAAATAAAGAGTAGACAAAGACCAGAACAACTGTATCAAGATGAACAGTTGAGAAAGCAGGAGAGAGCAGAGGAGCAAGGAACGTACGACAACAGGCAAAAAGCGATTGAAGAATGAGATAGGTTAGAAAAGAGAAGCGAGAGAAGCGAAGAAGAGGAAGAACAGAAATTAAGAGATAAAAGAATGCAAAGATGCAGAGATGAAGAAGTGCGTAGAGCAAATGAGAGAAGAGATGTGAAAAGACAGGAAGAGGAAAGAGTTAGGGAGGAAGCAAAGACACAAAGAGTGTTTACATTGATCGCATGGAGAAAGAGTTAATGGAACCTAATCCAGTAGTGGCAAGGGAGGACATAGAGGATTTCTTCTTGACACAAGAACCAATGGCAGGACCCTCTAGAGTAGAACTAGAAGATCATTTTGACATTTTGACATTGGAGCTATTGGAGACAGAATCAAGCAGTCTAATCAAGAGATGAGGATGAAAAGTGAATTGAAAAATAAAGGGAAAAACAATCAATTTGAAGGTGCACAGTTGCGAGGCAAAGATGGGGGTCTGTTCAGCCTCGAGCATAGAGCTTTGTCTTTGGACAGGCTAACGTTAAACAGAGACGAGAAAGAGGGAAGCCACACTAGTTGGGGACAAGATATGTCCGACGAAGCTAGAGAGACCTTCCGTGAGGAAGAGGGGTATTCTTCGATAGATAAGGAAGTGAGATGGTCTGATATGGACCTATCTAAATTGAGGATGCCAGAGCCCATGGCGCAGCCAGATCAACCTAAAAGGTGACCTCCTATTGAGAGGGGGACTCTCCAACCTATGTGAGCAGGTTAAGGTCATTACCAGGAAGATGAAGGTGCAGAAACATTGTCCCTGCTATGGACAGGCAGACAATGGGAGACAAGTGCAATTTTGGGATTTCGCAGTTCCACTTGTAAGAAAAAGGAGGGGCCTGTAAGTGATATCAATCCGGCACACACCCAATTCAAGCCCAGCGTGTAGTGCACAACTGAAACCCTTATTATTTTTGTCTATAAATTCAATATTCTGAACGATATACCACTCATATCACACCCTTCTCCTGAGACCCCCACCAGTCACACTGATTCAGGAATCAGGCTAGTTTGCAAAGGTAAATATTTATTTATGTATTTAAGATTTAATCACAATATATTTAATAGGTAAACAACAATCACCAATGGGGTGACAGAACACTAAATAATGTCTTTAATTAACTAGGAATGAGTAATGAGCAAAACAAATGCAGCACAGAAAATAATACCTTTGTGTTGGTTCAGATCAGATAGCACTATGGTTAGAGGTTCCCCCTGCAACACCCCTCAACTCCCAATAGTCAATGTAAAGAGAAGGGAGGAGAGAGCAGGTATTCAGGAATAGCGCAAATCAAACAGAAAATCAGTCCCACCTTTCCACATCAAACACAAGAGAAAAACAGAAATTGACTTTTCAGCTGTCAGGATGGCTTTAAAATTGTTTTTAGAATTGACTGGGCAAAAGCACCAAATATGGTCAAAAATACTTAAATTGTTGTAAATTCCTATGGGAGCCGCTTTGAACCGTTGCACACAATCACAAGCAATGATTTAGTCCAAAGAAAACATTTGAAATCTTAAAGTCCAAGTTGGGAGCAGTTTAAAGCTATTTCATATGTGTAAAAACCTTTCCGAATTGTAATTCGCTGCAAACCTTTCCTTGCACAATATTCGCGATAACAGGAGAATCACACTGTTTCTGTGTTCTATGGATAGCTACGGATGTTAGACACAAGTAGGAGTTGAAATTACGTTTCAATCATAAAACCTGAGGGAGTTATAGAGGTTTTAGTAAATGTCGTTTTTGTAAAATAGGCACGAGAATGGAAAACAGAAATACACTTTGAAAAATTACAAACGGGTTTGGTTACACAAGATGATGACTATGAATACCACAGAGGGATCTTACAGTCACGTGATCAGTGTAACCTGCCTGTTGTGGAAATTCTACTTCTTCAGATGAGAAAATATAGTTCTAACAATACTGGTTCTGAATGAAAGATAGGATGGCTTTGAGATAAGAATAAGACAATGCAAATATACTATGGGCCAGAGTTCTTCCTATTAATACTCACAGGCTAAGTTATTAAATTGGACCATCAGCTCTGGTCATTGGATTGGGTCTGGTCTAGGAAAGACAGCACATCAGGCACGGTACTGGATCAGTGAGGCCGGTCCCTGGATTTGCACAGGATCTGCCCTCCTAGTCTGTGGGTATTTGAATCAGCTGGACAGCGAGTTCCTCAGGCAAGCCTAGTGGTGGCAAGCCAGATAATTTCAGGATACTGGTTCAAATGGCCTTCTCACACCACACAGTGCTTCACTGGGTGGAGAGAATAAATTGGAGGATTTGGGCCTTGCTGGAAATCAATAGTTCTCTATTGCTGGCAAGAGTCTTGGCCTCTGGATCTGGAAGAATATTAAATCTGGATGTAGAATGCTGGATCAGAGTGCTTCGCTGGAATCAGGAAAGTGAGTGGATCTGTGAGTCCCTTTGTGTTGTCAGCTGTCTCTATTTATGCTTTAAAATGACATCACAAAATGGGTGTATGGGCCAGTTAGCTAAGCTTGCCCCTGTGAGGTGGGATAGGATCCAAAATTAATCTCTGCCTTGCAATTTGAGTGATTGGATCAAGGCCAGATGATGTCACATTTTATGGTTTGCTTTACAGTCCTCAGAGACCTCCCTTTAGGCACTGGTCTCAAAATCGGATTTGATATTAAATGTACATTTCTATATTGGTCACCTTTATACAAATCACAGACAAAGATGCAATATTTTATGTAGCAGCTATTCCTCCAAACCCTGCAGCCGTGGAATCTTGCCTCAACTTTGTAAAGAATTTTGTCCTTTTCGTTATGAACACAATTTCCAAATTTTATGCAAATTTCCACAAATGTGTGTGTTTAACATAGGAATGTGTGTGTAACTTTTCACAATTCTAACATTCATACATTTTGCAAAAAACCACATATATTGCCATTCTTGTCCAGAAGATGTCACACAGTTCTACCGCCTCTTCACACGTGCAGCCAAATATTTAATTAACAACTCTGTCCTTTTTATATTTTTCACCACAAGTTATGAGTCTTTTAAAAATTGTTCATTGTTCATTCTTAACAACAGATGGTCGCTTGGCTCCACCCCTTTATCTCTCCTGGGAGTCCAGTACATTCCCCTCCTTGGGGGAAGCTTTACAACCCCCTTCACACCTCCGCTTCATGGGCTGAAAGGCTTGTCATTGTTCCTTCTCTTTCTGTAGACAAGAGTCTGTTCTAACCCGCAATTAGTCTCTCCCAGTGAGTTTCTGCTGAGAGGAAGGCCCCCCCCTGGGATAAACCTGCTTTTCCAGTTCTTGCAGCTCAGCCAGGCTAATTAACTTCTTAAATCCAGCAAAACCCAAACTTGTTGCATCAAACATAAATACATTACTTTCTTGGCTTTACATCTGGGGATCAAAACACAACTAAGATCTGCATTACTTTTAGCAAAAATCCTTTTTATGTTTGCTGATCCAGCAGACTTTTTAGTTTTAGCTCACTTTAAAGTTTCATCAGTAACTCATCTGACAGCTGTCATTCAGGTAGCCCAGGGTACTGCACCCAGATTTTGGCATGGGCTGTAAAATTAATGTATCATTAGATACATTAATTTTAGCACCAAGCAAGATTTTGAATGTTGAGTAGTGTTGTGTTATAGGAATGTTTGAGTTTTTAGCAACAAAGCAAATGTCATTTGTGGCACATTTTGGGGTTTAACTTGCAAAGTGCTGCTTCTCTCTCTGCACTCTGTTTGCTGGTCATGGAGCCCAATGGCACATTTCTGCAGGGTGTGCTCTATTCCACCGCACATGCACCATTGGTGGCAGGTTGTGGATCCCTCTTTTTGTGTGCTGAAGCACACGGTTTTTGTAGGTTTTTGGCACGTACAAAGGTTTTGCAGCCATTGTTGCTGTTTCTTTCACCATAACTGGCAGGGTGATGTTGCATAGCATAGCGGAGTAGGTCAATACATCCCACAGAGCCCCCCTTCCCGACTTGGTTTTGGCCGCCTGTCAAGGGGAAGTCGGGATATTTGGATGTTCTTTTTCTGTCCGTGTGGAGAATTTCTGTCGCTTCTCCCTTTAGTGCTGGAGGTGACCCGCTCTCCTCGCCGGTTCTGAACAGGAGTATTGCTGTTCTGGTTGGGCGTATTGCTTGTTCTGGTTAGGAGTATGGAGCGGCACTCCGGGCTCCTTGGATCTTTGCTCCCGGTCCCCGAGTGGTCCTCCTTGGTAATCCTTGGGATGATTCTTAGTCCAGATGCTAGAAGATAGAACATAGCATGGTTATGGAAAGGTTCCCACTACTGTGTCCACACGTCATCTGGGGATGGCAGCAGTGGGAAAGACACATGCATGGATTACAATTGGTGATATTCCCCATCTATGTTCACTAATGGTCTAATACTCTTCTTGAACATACACGGTGAACACTTAGTGATTCTTTTATGTTTCCGGATTTTCCCTGTCTGGGTTTCCGGTTGGCTTCTCTATTTGCCGCAAAGTATGCCTGGGATGGCAACTCTTCAGCTGGTTTATGTGGACCCATTTGTCTTCCCCTTCTGCCAAACTGACCTTGGGGATGCGGATTCTGTAGGCGACTGGTGAGATTCTGTCCACAATTTCAAAAGGACCCCACCAAGTTGGGAGGAATTTGCACTCTTTGGCTTGGTTCCTTTGTAAATTGTACAAGTAGACCCAGTCTCATGCTTGATATTATTTTTTAGTCATCTTGAGATCATAGTGGGTCTTCATTCTGCTTGCAGATGTTTCTAGATTCCGCTGAGCATAGGCAAAAGCATGTTGAAGGGGTTTTCTCAGATTCTCAACATACTCATGAGTTGTGGAGGCATTTATCAAGGTCTGCTCTTGGGTTCTGTAGAGCAGGTGCTGGGGTAGCACCATCCTTCGTCCAGTAATCAGCTCAAATGGAGACATTTTTGTTGCAGAAGAAGGGGTAGATCTGATGGCCATTAGGACAAGGGGTAATCGAATGTCCCAACTTGGCCCAGAATCTGCCTCAAACTTTTTTAATAAGCTCAAAATAGTTTTATTGTACCTCTTTTGACCCCAAGTATCTCCCACATCTTTGTCATCACTTTGCTAGGGAAGAGCCTACCTCGGTCTGACTCAATCCTTTGGGGTAGTCCAAAACGTGAGAAGATGTGATTGATCATCAGGGCAGCTGCTTTTTCTGCCTTGCAATTTGGGGCCGGGAGACATTCCACCGATTGAGTGAACAAGCATGTTATGGTCAACATGTACTTGTTCCCCCTAGAGGAGCGAATCATGGGCCCAATAAAATTGCTTTGCAAATCTGATCAAAGCAGTGTCATCCCCCTCTTTTGGAGGGGAGCACGGTGTGTGAGTGATGTTGGCTGAAATTGTGCACACACAAGACACCCCTTCAAGTATTGGTCGAGTTCCTGCCCCATGTGTTGCCAGTATGCAACCTCTCTCAAGATTTCTAATGTCATATGAAAGCTCAGAGGACCGGATGTGGCCACATCATGGGCGTGACTTAGCATCAGGCTTCGGAATGAGGTAGGGACCACCCACTGGTCATGGCCAGATATGGATCTCCTTACCAACAAACCGTCTTGGATTCGGAACATTTTTGGACATTTCATCAACACTCTGAGGTCCTCTTTGCCAATGCAATCAGTTTCCGTCAGGGGAAAATTCTCAGGGTCCTCAATGTGTTGATAAAACTTACCAATTATTGAATCCCCTTTTTGAGCCGTAATCCAATCAGCATCTGGGGTCTCCTTACTCCATTGTGCAGTTGAGAGTTCATTGTGAGTATTTGTCTGGGACCTAATGATAGCAGTGACCTGTATTTCCCCCAATAGGGACTTGATCTCAAGTAGATCCCCTTGGATGGCTCCGGTTTTAGACAGCTGATCAGCTAGGACATTTCCAGGTTTGTCTGGTCCCTCTACTTTAGAATGACCCTTAATCTTTTTCCAGTAGATGGTGTAGGTGCCTTTCCCCGTCTTACTACGTGTAAGAGAAAAATAAAATAACCAACACAATCCCGGTCGGGGAAGGAGGCACTGAGAACCGGCTGCAAGAGTTCAAAGGATGGTTTATTTCTCCAGCTAGGAAATAACCCAAAAATGCCCCTAAAAACCATTTACATCATCACTCATATATATATCAATTAAAGTAACTCTAACAAAAAATACTAAATGGACCCGATTGGCCAGGCGGTGTGGTGCTGTAGGTGTGGGTGGCATCTCTTCCTTCTGATTGGCTGAGTGGCTGACGAGATGAAGGACGTCAAATATCTTGTGCTCCACGCAGGTCAGGGTCCGGTCACTGTGGTCACTACCTAAACTAATATGTTGCATTCGTAAAACACTAAATAACAAATTATCTAAACATTTTATACTTCTTTTCATATTTCTACACAAATCACACATAGTATTTATTGTCAGTACAATTGGGTCATTCATGGCTTTAATTGGAGGCCCTGACCTTTATTGTGCATGTGAAAAGAGTCAAGCTATGTTTCACATATCTCCTAAGCTTTAGACCTATTAGTATAAGTAAAAACATATATTGTGGCAAAGTGCTTAAGGTTAGTAGTGGGTGTGTTGGGTGGGTTTCGCAGCGCAGGCGAGGGTCTGGCACTTGAAAGAAATACCTTACAGGGAGCGCAGGGTCAGGATGGCAATAAATTAATCTAAATGGGGGTGGGTGGCTTGCACGTTTATGGGGACGAACAAGCAAAAAGTGCTTAGCTCATCCTGGTTCACATGCTGGTTCTCATGCTGGCAGTGATCTTAGAGGAAGAAAACTGTATCATATTGGTTGTTGCAACTTTCTCCAGCTTCAGCGTGAGAATGGGAGCGCAAAGCTTTCCTTCGCAGGGGGAGTGCAAGGGTGGGGGCCAGCCAGCTGCCTGCGCGCCTTGTGTGTGTCTCTGTCCTTGGCTGTTGCGGTGGAAGGGGGAGCTGAGCCTTGCTGTACTATCGCAGTGAGGCCTGTTTACCCAAGATGGAGTCGAAAGGGGGCACAAAAGATGGATGCCCCGTGTCCTGCTCAGTAGTCCCATCTATGTAGCGGTCAACCGTGGTTAACTTTACATAAAGGCAAGGGGCAACCCCACTACCGGAGGCACGTGGTCCAAGTCCCGTACTGAGGAGTGTACGGCGCGAGGGGGCCTTGGGGCCCCTCACTCCCATACATTCCCCCCTTTCATTACATCTAAAGTAACAAACTACTTATCTCGTTCTTTCCGTTCTCCCTTCGGTAGCGCTCAGCTTCAGCCACAGCCTCATCCCAAGCAGGTGTACCCTTTATTGGCATCCATGCTTTGCACACACTTCTTAAGCTGTTACCCCTTCTTGCGTATTCTTCTGGGGTGACCATTAAGTATATCCCACCATCCCCATCCAAATCTATCCAAACCTCGTTATACCACAGCAAGTCCTTTGGTTCTTTAATGGTAGTGTGATGTAGATTATCGACCACGTCCCCATACTGCCTATAGATGGCAGTCATTCTATACTGCGGTGTGGTGTATTCTCCAGTTTGTACTTGTGCATCTATCAGAGTAGCCACCGTTGTCTGTCGGCCCACTGTTAATGGGAATGAGTATCTTCGCTGCTATGTTCACCCATGATTGTATCCAGCTGAACAGATTGTCGAACCACGTGCTGTTGTCTACTCCACCTTCCGTTCTCATTCTTTCTCCTAAATTATGCACTGCTGTTATCACGTGTGACAGTGTCCCATTATCAGCATCTGAAGTTGGTACGAACGTGCAGCACGCCCCCCAGTTTTTTTCCAAACACCGCCGTCCATCGCCGTGATAAGATCTTAGACATATCTGTTTTGCATCGTCATCAGGCGCAGTGCACGGAGCTCTATTTTTATGATGTTGAATCCTTCTTCAGTGTCATTAGCCAGCTGGATGAGCTCCCAGCGTGTTATCTGCAGCTATTTCGCATTTGTGCTGGCTTGAACGCCTGGTGCTAGAAATGATGCAAAAAATGTCTCTGCAGATGAGAAAAGCTTGTACTGCTGCAGGATTTCAGCAAGGAGTTCTGACAATTTGGACGAAATATAATTGGATCTTTTGCTGCGTGACAACTTGGTTCTCAATGTTTCTTCTGACAATAGTTCGTATGCTGGGGGCTCCGTGATTGTCTCATCAGGCGCTGTCGATGGTTCAGCCGATTGCCCTGCTGCCGATATGTCAGCCGATTGGCCTGCTGTCGAACTGTCAGCCGATTGGCCTGCTGTCGAACTGTCAGCCAAAGGCCTTGCTGTAAACTGAACGTGGCTCTCTGGTATCACCATTAGTGCTGAGTGAAGTGTGGCTAGGGCACAAGTGCCCCTCCGGGATGCTGGGAGATGCAGGTAAGCTCGTTTGCCACAGATCCAGTATATGTCCATTAATGCGGCAGTGCCTTTTTTCATATCTGGTATTATTAAAGTCTATTGCACTGCTGTGCGTTACCCATATTCACCTTCCCTTCTCCATGGAAGCAAAGTTTGTGCGGTATTTCCTTTTGAATCTTTATGGGTCTCTCCAGTGGTGTGACCCATGTCAGCTCTGTGATATGCTGTGACCAGATGGGGATGCATGCTTCTTTTACCCACTCGTATGTTTCGTCTGGCAGCCCTCGAAGCCCCTCAGCTGTGCATTTAATCGTTTCATCATGCCACTTGTTGTCTGCATACCTTGTCCCTTTTATGATGAAAAATGGCTCTTGGAGGCAAATTACTCCTTGTCGTCTGCTGGTGCATGTTTGTTCGTTTTCCAATTTTTCCATGGTGACTGTGTGTGCCTGAAATGTCTTTTTCATTCTACACACTATCAGATGAATCAAACATTGGGCCTCAGACAAGGGTACTTTCTGTTGAATTAACATTTTTGGGGTTCCAGTTGCATGAGGAATAAGTGAGCACACGTAGCAACTTTCATTAATTGCTTACTTTGCTGCGGTGCTCATGTCTGAAAACCATTTATTTGATTGGTCAGGGTGTCGGGGGTCCTCTATTTCATCTAACCCCAGGTTGTGATAAATATCTTATCTGTTTTTTCCCGCCCCCCTTTTTCTCCTCCCTCTTTTGTTTTTTAATTGGGTACCAACTCGTTGATATTGCAGCGGGAATATTCTGGACCATGCATCATCAATGTTGTTCATGGTGACATGTGTGTGTTCAGTAGTGGTTTCTGGTGCCGTGTGTGTGTGCATGCTTGTATTTCTGGAGTTAGTCACCCAATAGTAATCGTCATTTACATCCCATACAGGCTCTATTTCCTTGGCCATAGCATTACTCAACAATGGGATAGCAGTTTTGTTTGCATGCGATGGTTCATAGGGTGGTGTTGTATTTATACTATTCGATTCAACGTTATAAGTGTCGTTCCAAATGGTTGTTACTCCAATCCATATTAGTTTAGACCCTGGTTTTATCATTTTAGCCCTGCTGCCCCCTTTGTTCATTTCATTTGCCACAAATAAAACGACGTTATACCAAATGAAATAAAACATCATTATTGCAAATAGTATGGCAGCATATTTTATAATGCATTCCACATTGCTGAATCTACTGGCCCTAGTGGCATCCCTATTTCTATGTAACATTTCAGCCTGCTCAGCCGTTTCATCGCATTGGCTCATGTTGAACCTATGCGGGCGAGACAAATTCGTTAAGTCATCATGAAAAGAAACATATTTGCAATTGTTCATTCTTTTTCATCTTTTGCTTAGTTAGGCATTCAACAATTTCTTTCCATTTATCATAAAAACAATGGGGAAAAATAGGAAAAATAACACAATTCATATGAGAGTAAGAGAGAAAAAAGGGAAAGAGAGAGAGAGAGAGAGACAGACAGAATATGTAAGAAAAAAAAACATTTTGCTTTTCTACTATACTTTTCCTCTCTTAGTTGCAGTTTTCATCATGTCAGACTGTGTTAGCAGTGTCATCCACACAGTCTGTTTCATTTTGTGGGAGTGCGACACTGCGCGCCCTTCTCACGTCCGAGAGATGCACCCAGTATTTCAGTCCCTTCACCTTAACTGCAGTTGGTGTGCTATACACCACTGTGAATGGACCATGAAATCTTGGTGAATTCCACCTTCTTACAAAGCTTCTAACATAGATGTGTTCCCCTGGCATTAATGGCTCCTCCGGGCTATCTGCTGCTGGCATGGAGGTGTCTGTTGCTACATCTTCAGTAAATGGCGGAGCAATTTGTTTTGCTATGCTGCGTACTGCGAGCGTTAGCTGTGCTAGGTATTCCTTAAACTCTTCCCCCAACACTGTGGCAGCCCTGTGTGCATCAGACGCCCTCCTAACAGGAGAGAGCGGCGTGTGCATTCTTCTCCCCGTCACAATTTCGTGGGGGCTCAAATGGTGATTCTTGCATGGTTGATTTCTGAGTTGGAACAGTGCTAGGGGCAGACAATATATCCAATTTTTCTTTTCAACGTGCTGCATAATTTCGATAAATTGCTTTTGAGCAGCCCTTTGATACTCTCCACAACTCCATTGGCCATTGGATGATAAATCGAACATAACTTATGTTTCACCCCCAGAAGGGAGGTTACTTCTTTGAAAAGATCATTCACAAAGTGCGTGCCGTTGTCTGAACGGATCACGTCACAGATTCCCTACCGCAAGAATACTTCTCGCACAAGGAACTTGGCAGCACATTTTGCATCAGGATGGGGGTAGGGGCCCGCTTCCACCCACCGTGAAAAAGGGCATACCACCACAATCAAGTACCTCGCTCCATTACATCTTTCTCCCATATCGGTGTAGTCGATACGTAGTTCTCTGAATGGACCTGTAGGGCGTGGCAAAGTGCCACGCAGAGTTCGTAATGTCTTTCCTGAATTGTAAGCTTGGCATGTAGTACATTCAGTCACAAATTTAGACAAGTATTCGTGCAGATTGGGAACAAACCAATCCTCCTGAATGTCTGAGGCGATGTGTTGTTTTGCAACGTGAGCTGGGAAGTGCAGTTGTTGGAACGCTACTTCTAATAATTCTACAGGCATCACTACCTTGCCTGTCATTTCCTGTCTCCAAATGAGATCTGTGGCTGATTGTTTACACCCTTGTTTGCCCCACAACTCCTGCTCTTCCAGTGGGGCCCTTCTCTGGAGTTCTATCAATTGTGCTATGGGCGTGTTACTGTATGCTTCTGCTGGTTGTTCTGCTGTGGCCGTTTTTACAATGTACTCTGATGTTGGTGTCTTATTGAAGTACGAGGCCTCCTTCGCTGCTGTGTCGGCTGCCGCGTTCCCCAATGAGACAGCGTCTGTTTTATTGGTATGGGCTTGGCATTTAACCACTGCTCACTAAACCCTACTGCTGGCTCTGCTAAAGCTTCTATTAGTTCATTTAGCAACGTGGCATGTTGTACGGGGGACCCGTCTGCTCTTCTGAACCCTCTCCTTCGCCAACGTGATAGCCCTGAGTGAACTGTGGTGGTGGCGTAAGCTGAGTCTGAATATATTGTTACTGCACAATCTTTGGCTGTGTGTAACGCGCTGATTAGTGCAGTCAGTTCGGCTGCTTGTGCAGAGTAGTGTGAGGGGAGGCGCTTTTGAACAATCACTTCGTATGTGTCTTCTTCCATGCGCACTACTGCCATCCCCACATGTTTCTCTCCTGTCTCTGAGTTTATGGATGCTGACCCGTCTATTAAATAGATTTCTCCTTCTGTAAGGGCATTTTCTCTTGCTTTGGGAATGTCATCGCCCTCTCCCTCATACGTGCTACAATCGTGTTCCTGTAAATCTTCAGTTGTGCATGGCTCTGTAATGAATGTGGCTGGGTTTGCTGTCTTGCATCTGACCACGTGTACATTTGGACTGGATATTATTATTTCATAAGCAGATGCTCTCTGTGTTGTGAGAGTAGATTTTGATCTTTTCAAGATAGCAAATAATGAGTGTTCCGTATATAGTGTCACTGAACATCCCATTACGATCGTGGCACTTTTCTCAATGGTGAAGGCCACTGCAGTGAGGGCCTGTTCGCAAGTGAAATGTCCCTGCATTACTGGGTCTAATATTCCACTGTAGTATGCTAATGGTTTGTGGCCTAGCGATGTCTTTTGTGTCAATACTGCTATCATCAATGTTCCATTGCTGTGTGAAAACAGGAAAAATTCCCTTTCATAATCTGGATTTGCAAGGACTGGGGCGTCTGCAATAAGGCCTTTTAATCGGGAGAATTGGAGAATTGGGCAATTGTCTCATGTCTCCATTTTATTGGGTCCCTGTTCTTCTGTGCTTCCTTCAGTGCTTGTAGCATTGGCTGTGTGTATGCTGCATAATCGAGGATCCATGCTCGGCAATAGTTACATATGGCAAGAAATTTCTGCATGTCCTTCACTGTTTTTGGTATGATAATGTGTCGAATGGCAGCTGCTCTGTCTGGTAGTATTCTTTTTCCATCTTTAGATATTTGCTGGCCGAGATATACAACGTCTGCAAGGCAGTATTGTAACTTTCCTTTGTCCACCTTGCATCCCTTGGCAGCCAATACGTTAAGCAGTGTTATCGAGTCTTCTCTACACTCTTCTTCTGTTTTGCTGCAGACGAGTAAATCGTCTACGTACTGGATAATGGTGCTCCCTACATCTATGTTGCCGATGTCTTCTTGTAGTACTCTGTTAAAAATGCTTGGGCTCTCGCAATACCCCTGTGGGAGTCTGCGGTGTTCATATCTGCTGTTTCCTAATGTAAAGGCTGTAAGGTACTGCGACTCTGGTGCGAGTGGCACAGAGAAAAAAGCATTTTTCAAATCAATGACAGTGAAGCAAGTTGCCTCTTTTGGATTACTGCACAATATTGATGCCGGGTTAGGCACTAATGGGAACTCTTTTTGGATGACGTCATTGAGTGGGCGGAGATCCTGGACCATTCTCCACGCCCCTCCTTTTGCTTTTTTAATCGGAAAAATTGCTGTGTTACATGGGGAAGTTGATGGCACTAAGATACCTTGCCTTAGGAGTGCATTCACTGTTTCTCTAATACCTTCCTCTGCTTCTTTGGATATTGGGTATTGTTTCACTCTGGGTGGGAGGGCACCTTGTTTCAGTTTTATCTTTATGGGAGTCACCTCATGCAACAATCCCACATCGTGTGGCCCTGTAGTCCAAATTTCAGGTGCTACCCTGGCCATGTCTTCCTCAAATATTGTCAGTGGGGCCTTTATGTTAGCCATGAGTGGGTTGTGTATTTCTCTGTATTGGATCATAATGTCACATGGTATGCTTATTTCCATTATTAATTCTTCTTCCCCCTCGTAATCGGTAAACAATTCTTCATCAGTTATTTCTTTTAGCATTATGTTCGGCTCTATGCATAGCACACTTCTCCACTCGCGTCCCTGCGTGTCCAGGCCTATGACCACAATGTGTCTGTTGGAAACTTGAACTGCCTCAATGTCTATAGATATAATTGTGCCTGGCACTACATCTGTTGGTGTGATTGGGCGGAATATGAAGTCTGATGGTATTCTCCACTCTTTTTGTGTTATTTCAGGCACTACTTGGGCTAATACCTGTATTCCATAGACGAACATGTCCATGTCAATGGCGATTCCTCTTACAGCAACTTCCTTTGTAATCGTGCTTATTATCAGGAGTGCTCGTACTGGGCATACCCGTGGCGTCGAGCACACTATCCCTCTTTCAGTAAAAGCTATGGTCATGCTTAACTTACATCAAATTGATCGGCGCGTCTTCGTAATACAATAAGGGTGCGCGCACTGTTTTTCCCCCTACTGTTACATCAAGATCTTTTGTGTAAGGAACTTTTAAAATAGCCCCAGAGAACCCCTGCGTCTCCAAATTTCTTCCCGAGAGCTGAAACCGCCCTTCTGTGAGACATGATCTTTCTGCTCCAGAGTCTACCATAAAGATAAACTGCTTGTTTCCTATCTCTGCCACCACTAGTGGTTCTTCATTTGCACTTTGTGTGGTGGATAGGACTGGACACGCAAGTACTCCCTGTGGGCTGTCCTAGTCTTGGTATCTTTGCTGACCTGGCACTGAAAAAACATTGTCACCTACGACCGTTACGCCACGGAATGGTGCAAGGGCATCATTTGCAGCCGCTGCAAAAGGGTTATTGTTTATGTTCCCTACTGAGTTTTGTCTTGCCATGGGCTGTAGTGCATTTTGATGTTGTGGCTGCTGCTGTTGCTGCTGTTGTGGGGCTGGCTGTCTTTGTTGCATTTGGGGGTCATAGCAGTACTGATCTTGTTGTCCTCACCTCCCCATTGGAGCTCCACAAGGGCTACCTGGGTGTGGGCAGCCCCACCCCTGTTCATTGTTCATGGGCTGCTGCTGCCCCTGAAAATACCCTGATGGTCACATTCTACAATCTCGTAAATAATATCCCCACCTTCCACAATTCCAACATGACCCCGGTTTTCCTCCTCTTGGTCCTTGCCCACCATACCCTCTGTTTCCCATTCCTCCGTATCCTCCCCTCTGCCCACGGTACCCACCTCTTCCTTGGGCCAGCCTGTTCTGCCACTGTGATCCTTGGCATGGCTGTTCCTCTCCGTTCCACTGTCCTTGGTCCTCTCCAACCCATGCGCTGCTATCCCAACGGGCCTTCCTCCCGCGTTTTCCTTTCCTTTGTTTTCTCTGTCTGCGGTTACACTGGCAGTAATGGCGGTGACCTTCACTAATTTTGTCTGCACTAGTTTTGTTTCGTCAGCCAGCCTCTTTTGTGTGACCTCCTTTTCCTTCTCTTTGATCCTCCTCCAATGGTGTACAATTATGCTCTGAATTTCAGGCCACCCTTTGGCTTCGATCCCAGCTATTTTGTCCAAGGCCTTCTGCACCTCTTTCGGCAACCCCTTTTTAATGATAAAATAAAATAAGGCTGTTGATTGATTCCATGCCGTTCCAGTTTCACTTCGCCATAAGTCTTGCACTCGCAAAATGAATTGCGCAGGATCCTCGCTCTCCTCCATCGTGCACTGCATCACTGCATGTAAATCTGGAACGTCTGGAAATGCACGCCGCAATGCATCCCACACTTGCGCTTGAACATTGTTGAATGGTGATCCATCGTGGCGATCACAGCTCATTGTTACTCCCGGGAACACTGCCCTTTCCCAGATTGTGTCTGCTTGGCCCCCGATTGCTGATACTAATAAGCTTTTCACATCACCTATAGCTAACGCACGCCTGCCGTGTTCTTCTCAAATACATGTATCCACTTACCTGCTCCTCCCGTCAGCGGGGGGAGGAGTTTTAACAGGTTGTTTTTGTCGATTTGGGCCCTCGGGATATAGTTTGGCATACCTGCTCCTTTATGTATCAGTGGCATTTGTAGTTTCTGTTTCTTTCCTGTTTTGCATGTTCTCACTTTTTTTGTTTTACTTACCAGTATGTTCCCTGTCCTCCCTGTTCGTTGTCTTAATCTACCCTGCCATAATGGTGGTGATAGTGTGTCTGGGTAACGGCAGTTTGGCAGTGGGGAACCCTCTGCGGCAGCTGCCTCTTCGTATTCATCTAAATCATCCCATACTTCTTCTATTTCTGACTCTGGCTCGTTATTATCCTCCCAGTTTTCCTTGGGTCCACTTTGTTGACTCTCTGGTGTATCTGGGCGTATAATTCTCACTGGCTTGTTATTCAATTGGAACAGGAACTGTCCTGACTGCCACTCTTGTTCTTGTCTTTGCTGTGATGACGTCCCTTGTGATGCTACAGATTGTCCTGATACTGAGACCGCTGGGGTTGCATTGCTTGCTGCCCCTATCGGAGGTGTGAGATCTGCCAGTGACAGTGGGGGTACCTCCCCTCCCCCTGGCAGCATTTGCCCCTTGTCGCACAGAGCTCTTAACCGTGTTATTTCCATTTGTGCGTGTGCTAGCTGGCGATTTAAATTCCTGTTAAACGTGCTAGGTTCACAGGAGGTGCACTCGTGAGGCCGTACAGGCCTCCTTTGTCATATGGTGGGGGTTCATGGGCTGTTGCCCCGCACGAGCAGTGGGGGTGGGTGGTATATACATGGGCTCACTAAACCCTACTGCTGGCCTGGTCATTAAGGGATAGATTTTTGTTAATTTGTTCTCGGTTGTAGTTGTTGAGCACTCCCCTTTTGGTGTCCCGCTTACTTCTTCAGGTATTTTCTGCTTTTCTATCATTCGGCTTGTACCTACCTCTGCCGTCGGGGTAACTTCCTCGAACATTCGCCATAAATCTAACACTTCTCTCCGGTTCTGTAACTGTTTCCCTTTGTATCGTGCTAGCAAATGTGTTGATACTAGGTCCAACACTCTTTTGTCGAATGACCCTCCTTCTGGCCAAATTGGTATAACCCCATCTCCTTTTATCTCAGTGATCCACTGATCGTGATACTTCTGTATCCTGTTGCTATATAGTGGAAGGTGCTGTCAAATATGTGCTAGTGGCGTTACTCCCCCCATGGCAATGCTTCTTTTCCTTCTTGTGTGTTCTGGTACCCTTGAGTCCCTTCCCACCTCTCACTTGGTATGTCAGTTACAATATGTAAAAATACGTTTTTTATCAATGCTTGCAATTATGGTATGTCACATTAGCTGTTCTTTCTGAGAGGTGTTACCTGGTCACCTCTCACAATTTATTTCTTTGCCTATTATTCATTAATCAACAAGTTACTTGTACTGAAATACTTTGGCGTGTTCAACAGGACATATACACAAAGCAGACCAACAAACATATAATCATGCAACACACACATGCACTGCCTGCGCGCGTTTGTTCTTTCCCTATTCCCGTTACTGCCCCCGGTTTTTCTTCTTCCCTATTCTACCTACTATTTCGCATTCACTCCCCACCTCTTTCACCTTTATTATGTCTCAAGATTTCTTACCTCCACAGAAAAAGAATATTCTAAAACTACTCCGAGTCTACTCAATATACGAGACCCCTACTATTTTCTCTTTATCTCTATTCTGCACTTGGTCGGGACAAATGCTAGGCGGCGCCGCCTTCTATCCCGTACGGGCTAGGATACCACTTTTCTTCTTTTCACTTCTCACAACACCTAATGTGCATATAAAGGATAGATCAGAAAAGCCTCGCCGTCACTCACACAGACCCTATTCTTAACTACCTTCCCTTTGTTGCTAATTCCCTTCTTCCCGTATTTCCCCTTACCTTCCTTTGGGGTCTTTGCAACCGGGACTCCACGTGTTCAGTCAGGTACTCCGAGGGTCACCGCTCACGGCCGGACCTCGCTCAGGTCCGTCCCCCAACCAAGCCGTGGCCTGCCTTGGCGAGCAGCCTTTTCGATCGGGTATTCGTCAACCGGGAACCCTTGACGCTTTCTTCTTGATGTGCACAGTCTGGTCAACCGCGGAGACGATGGTCTTGATGGGGGCGTCGTGGATCTCGCTGCCGGGCGGTGCAGGCCTCGAGGTACCTCTCTAAATCACGTCGGGGTCACCAAAAATGTAGGTGCCTTTCCCCGTCTTACTACGTGTAAGAGAAAATAAAATAACCAACACAACCCCTGTCGGGGAAGGAGGCACTAAGAACTGGCTGCAAGAGTTCAAAGGATGGTTTATTTCTCCAGCTAGGAAATAACCCAAAAATGACCCTAAAAACCATTTACATCATCACTCATATATATATCAATTAAAGTAACTCTAACAAAAAATACTAAATGGACCCGATTGGCCAGGCGGTGTGGTGCTGTAGGTGTGGGTGGCATCTCTTCCTTCTGATTGGCTGAGTGGCTGACGAGATGATGGACGTCAAATATCTTGTGCTCCACGCAGGTCAGGGTCCGGTCACTGTGGTCACTACCTAAACTAATATGTTGCATTCGTAAAACATTAAATAACAAATTATCTAAACATTTTATACTTCTTTTCATATTTCTACACAAATCACACATAGTATTTATTGTCAGTACAATTGGGTCATTCGTGGCTTTAATTGGAGGCCTTGATCTTTATTGTGCATGTGAAAAGAGTCAAGCTATGTTTCACATATCTCCTAAGCTTTAGACCTATTAGTATAAGTAAAAACATATATTGTGGCAAAGTGCTTAAGGTTAGTAGTGGGTGTGTTGGGTGGGTTTCACAGCGCAGGCAAGGATCTGGCACTTGAAGGAAATACCTTACAGGGAGCGCAGGGTCAGGATGGCAATAAATTACTCTAAATGGGGGTGGGTGGCTTGCACGTTTATGGGGACGAACGAGGAAAAAGTGCTTAGCTCATCCTGGTTCACATGCTGGTTCTCATGCTGGCAGAGATCTTAGAGGAAGAATACTGTATCATATTGGTTGTTGCAACTTTCTCCAGCTTCAGCGTGAGAATTGGAGCGCAGAGCTTTCCTTCGCAGGGGGAGTGCAAGGGTGGGGGCCAGCCAGCTTCCTGTGCGCCTTGTGTGTGTCTCTGTCCTTGGCTGTTGCGGTGGAAGGGGGAGCTGAGCCTTGCTGTACTATCGCAGTGAGGCCTGTTTACCCAAGATGGAGTCGAAAGGGGGCACAAAAGATGGATGCCCCGTGTCCTGCTCAGTAGTCCCATCTATGTAGCGGTCAACCGTGGTTAACTTTACATAAGGGCAAGGGGCAACCCCACTACCGGAGGAACGTGATCCAAGTCCCGTACTGAGGAGTGTACGGCGCGAGGGGGTCTGGGGGCCCCTCACTCCCATACAATGGTCATCCCATTCGAGGTGACCAGATCATCAATATTTTTATAATATAATATAATATTAATTTTCCGTGTTTTAAAGGTTTATTAGTAGCACATAGCATGCCTCTGGTTTTCCAGTTAACCAGGTGCTCCACAAACCTGTTTCGTACATAATCTGAATAAGTGATTATGACCAGTTCGTGGAGTTGGTGTTGGTCAGCAGTGAGGATGGCTTGATGCACAGCCATCAGCTCTGCCACTTGACTACTTCGGGGACCGATGTTTTACCCAGCAGAGGATTCTGGGGCATCATTCACCCATGCATTCCCTACTCCGGCCACAAGTTACTTTTCCCCGTTGTTGTCAACATGGTAGGAGCACCCATCCACATAGACAGTGGGCATTCCCTCACATTGGTCTTCTTCATATACTTTGTGTGGGGAATTAAGGTAGGCCTCCATGTTGTCCTTGATTTTAAGACTTTCGTCCTCAAGACAGTTTTCTCTGGCACAATCATGCAAGTCAGCCAGACCTTGCGCGATGGGACTCTTCTTGTTTTGGCCATATCTGACCTCCACAGGAAAGCCTTGCATTGACAGAATCCAGGAAGTAATTTGGGAATTACTCACATTTCCGGCCCGGATTCTGTCACTTTGAAGATATTGCAAAGTTTGGTGTGGAGACTCCACTATAATGTGTTCCCCCTGGATAAACGGCGGGAATTCTTCAATGCCCACACCGTTGCCAGGAGTACCTTCTCCAATCGTTGAATTTTTCCTCCACAGAGGATAAAGTCTTACTCGCATAGGAGATTACTTTATTGACCTTGTCATGCTTTTGATAAAATACTACAGTCAAGCATGTATTTGAGAACCCTGTCTCCAAGAAGAACTCCTTGTTTTGGATAGGGTAAACTAGGCACGGCGCTTTTGAGAGGCTTCTTTTGAGTTGTCTTACTGCCTCGGCTTGTTCAAGACCCAACTCCCACTTGACCCCCCTTCAACAGATGGATTAGGGGTCTTGTGAGCTTTACGTAATCCTCAATTAACTTTCTGATGAAATTAGTCAGTGCAAGGAGGCTCCTTAGTTCCCGCAGAGTTGTGGGGTCTTTTATTTTCTGGAGTGCTTTTACTTTCTTTTCCTAGGGACAGAGACCTTCAGGAGTTATCTCATGCCCCAAGAAATTGACACGATCCTGCACCACTGTGCCTTTTGGAAAGAGAGTTTTGCTCCGGCAGCCCTCAACTGTGTCAGAACATAATGGATCTCTGCTATGTGTTCCTCCACAGTTGAGCTTTTGATTAGGACATCATCTACATAGGCCAGGTTACCTCTTTCACTCAAGTCAGGCATAGCCTTATGCAGAAAGATGTTAAATTCATTGCAGGAGTTGATGTATCCGAAGGGAGTTCGGGTCCAAGTGTACTGCTGCCCCCGAAGGTAAAGGCCAGCTTGTATTGGTCCTCCCTACTGACAGGTACAGTCCAGTACCCATTGGTAAGGTCAATGGTAGTGTATACATTTGACCTTTGGATCTGGGCCAGCCCTTGGTCAATGTAGGGAAGAGGCCATCGGGAAGTATGGACCTGTTTGTTGAGCTCCCTTAGGTCAGCACAGAGTCTCCACTGGCCGTTTGTTTTCAAAATCCCCAGCACCGGATTATTGAAGGTGCTGTGGACTGGACGAATTATCCCACGGGACTCAAGGTTCTTAATTATTTCAGTAAGGGACTCATTGATGCGAGAGGTAAGCGATATTACTTCACAAACACCGGAGTCATGCCAGGGTCTGTGGGAATTGTTGTTGTGTGTATGTCGGTACGACCACAGTCATATGAGTCCACCGCAAATAGATATTGAAAATCTAAGAAAACTTGTTTCAATTTTTGCTTTTGCTCCAGAGTCTCACAGGCATCAGCTAGGTTCACTCTCTCTTCAACCATCTGCCTGAAGCCTAGAAAGACATCTGGTTTGGCTATCTCAGCGGCCTCCTCCAGCTGGGTGGAGAAATCCCTGGTCAAAGAACTGACTTGGACTGATGGATTCAGGTGGGGAAGGCAGTGCTGGTGGACGTGAAAGATCACCTAATCCCTCCTGAAGTCACAGGTCACATCTTCCTTACCATAAGGACAGGAAGAGTACACCAGTAAATTCCCCCCATGCCGGGTGAAGATCTTGCCTGGTGTTGTGTCATTGTCGCTATTACTGTCAAAACAGTCATTGGGGATCGGTCCTATCAGTTCATTACCTAAATCTGTGGAAAAATGTCTGTCAAAAACCGCCATTCCTATAATGGTGCCTGCACACAGAGTGATACTCTTTAGGTCGCTGTTATCCACCTCTATTGGAATGGTGTTGTGTTCTGTGTTGACTAGTGGTGTTGGGTTTACCCCAACCCTTGCTGTTGGAAATGAGCATTGAGATGAACATAGGCGTCAGGATTTTTCAGTTTCTGTCCTCTTTTAATTTTTACTTCCAGTGAGAATTGTCGGGTCCGTTCTGGGATGGTGACTTCCTCTCCAATCTGAATTTCAACTACATATGGCAGCAGTTGAGCTGACCAAAATGCTTTCTCTGGGTCATCAAAGTCCATGTGATTACCTGCTAATCGGGACCAGGCTTTGAAATGTATTAGGTCCAAACTAATGGCAAAGAGATTGAGAATGTCACTGCCTAAATAAACTGCAGCAGGGACATTTCGCACATCCCAACAATTATGGACTATGCTCTTGTTGCCTATGGACATTTTGAGCATACACCTGCTAGGCAAGAGATGTTAGGAATTGGGTGTTTCCAGGTCCCATTTCCCGTTTGTCTAACAGTTTAAATGTGGAAATGGCTGGATCTTTTGGGAGTTGGCAGAACATGGCCTCGCTGATGAAGCTTTTACCGTTGTTCACACACACTCGGGCGAGAACAGAGTCTTTCCCCTCATTTAACTGAATAGGGATGAACAACTGCTCTCCAATTTTCTGAATGTCAGCCAAGCTTTGAGCTGGTTTCTCATCATTTTGGACTATAGCAGTGGAATTTTCTGATTGTGAATTTGTATAGATTTTCAGAGTGTTTCCTTCCAGTGTGGAATGCCACTTTAGACTGGAAGAAAGGTTGATTTTCAGAAATAGAGAGGACTTCCCCTCACCAGTTTGTTGTTCTGCTGCAAAACCTGTCATGTCAGGGATTTAGTTATTTTGGAATTGGAATTCAATTTGGTCAGGTTTTTGTTCAACCATGTGGCATGTGCCATTTAAACTAACATGGTTGACACTATGTTTCAATTTTATTGGTCGGTTAGTCTGGGTCCAGAGGACCTTGTTTACACAATCTATGAGGGGAGACAATCTACGCAGGGTGTAATTCCCTAGTAAACATGGTGTGCCTTCTGGAGTCACAACTATGACTGGGTGCTTCACCTTGTTTCGCCCAATTTTAATGTCTAAATCCGCAGTCCCCTCGACAGGAATTTCATTCCCATCGAAGTTCTGAAGTTATCCAGGAAGAGGGGTGAGAGGGATTTGGTATTTCTCCCCCCTTCCCGAATTCAGCTGATCAAAGGCCCTTTTTGACAGAAGGGTGGCTTGGGATCCTGTGTCCACCAGTGCCAAAAATGTACATTGCCCCTGTATTTGGAGTGGGGCATAAAATCTTCCCTCCTTTTCCTCAAGGGGGCAAAGATAATGCGCATTTTTGGCCAATTGGTAGGTTAATTTCTTTGCTTTGGCTTCTGACAGAGGGGTGATTTGGGCCAGATTTTGTTTGGGATCTTAGGAACCTGTAAGAAAAAGGTGGCAATTGGATATGGGGGGAGATTTGGGCTCCCCTGGTTCTGATTCTGGGCTGCCCCCCACCCTCTTTTTGGAGGCAGTCACCAGAATTGGTCTGAACCAGTTGATTTTCTTGCTGGTCATTCTGGGGTTTGATGATGGGTGGTTTTAACTCGGGCCCCACATCTACCCAGTCTTGATCAGGATCTCTTGGGACACATTTTTCTTTGGGAGGAGTTCCCCCATCCCTGAAGGAGAAGATCCTTTTCCCAGAATCCTCTGATGACCTCTCTCCTTCAAATTTGAAGATTCGCACCTCCTCCACAAAATGGGTATTTCTAGGCTCTTTATTTCTCCTACCCACCCTCTGTTCCTTGGGTTGCAGGTTTTCGGGGACAGGAGATTCTGGTTCCGGTTCCTGGATTTTCAGGGGCTTTTCAGAAGTGGGGAAGGAAGCTTCCTCTAAGGCTTTACACCCTCTTTCCCCCTGTGCCTCCTCCCTGGGAACCGGTGGGTTGTTGGGGTTCTCTCCCTGTCATTGCTCTGGAGCACAAGACGCTTTATTTGAGGAGTTCTGAGTCGCCATTCTCATCTGAGGGTTCTGTTGCGCCTTCAGCATGCGACCCAGATCCTGTGCCAAGTTCTGGACCTGGCACTCCAGTTGGGACACCCGCTCTGGCACGTACGGGGTCCTTTGGTATACCCTTGGTTGATCACGGGAAGGGTAACTGTCCCTTCTTCCATAATACCCTTGGTTGGGATAGTTTTGATACCCCTCCACCCTTGGCCTCCCCTCTCCCGGATTGGGCTGTCTGGGCTCAGGAAAGTGGGGAAAGAAAGAAGGGTTGTTTTGGGGGTTGCTGTTCGGCGGGTACCGGGGAACGAAATTCAACCCAGCATTTGGGAGATTACTGCCCTCATGGGGAAAGTGAGGAGGGAAGTTTCCTGAGTTGGCAGCTGCCTGGTTGGATCTCCTCCACCCCCTTGTGCTGGAGGAGGCCACACAACGCCCAGGATGGGTCTGTTGCCCTTGGAACGGGGGCTGATGTAGTCAGGGGAGTTAGGGGTCCCATTTGTGGGGTTACCTCCCTGTCTCCCTGTTTGGGATTGGTCCAAGGGCCTTCTGGGTTTTGGGTTATAAGAATTATGTGCTGGAATGTTTTTAGGCCCCCCCAGCTCCAGATCTAAAATGGGGGCAACCTTCACCTCCGCCACCTCAGCAGCCACAGGGATGTTGGTTGGTTTTGGGTTTTTATTGGCACTTTTATTTTCTGCTGGCTTCTGCACTTCGTAGATGCGAGTTGCTTGTCCAATGACCCAATCTAGTGATCTTTTCTCATGAACGTCCCTCACTAGATGGGTCATAATGTATTTAGGGAGGGCGTGGAGGAAGGTATTGATAAATTCCCTACTGTCTGTGCGCACCCTCCTGGTGGTCTGCGCAAAGGCACGTTTCAGCTCTTGGACAAATTCTTGTAGGGCCTGGTCTTCCCCACATTGCAGGTTGTAGGCTGCCTTGAGGGCCTCTTGAGGGTTTCTATGGATTGAAAAATGCTTTACAATGGCCGCCCTATAAGTGGAGCATCTTGAATGGTTCTGATCCTCCAGCCCCGCAGAGTATTCAGGTGAAAATATCCACTTGACATACTGAATACAGCTTTGGCTGTCTTTCAGGTGGAAAGTCTCCATCATTTTCTCAAACAGCTCAAGGTACTCCCAAACTGAATATTTGGCATTTTTATGGTAGGGCGTGATGATGCTCCTAATAGCGTTGATTTGCTTCAGGGGATCTTTCAGTAAAGCTCTCTTAACTTTGTTGGCCTTTTTAGTTTTGGTCACCCTTGTCCACTCATCCTCTGACTCAGAGGCACTGCTACCTGAGGTGGCTGTCTGATCCTCTAGGCTCTCCCTGATTCTGCGTGCTTCAGAATGGCTGGCAGAATGTGGGGGCCTAGTCTCTTGAGACCTGAGACGCGCAGAAGTGTCTTCTGACTCTCCCTTGCTCGCAGGATTGGCTGAGTAACCCCCCCCCCACTGTCGTAGCTGGAAAGAGGTTTTTAAAATGCTCTTTGTGGGCCTAGTCTCATGGAATTCCCCACCAACTTTGACTGACTGATCTCTTGGTAGGTGATATTTCTGAGGATCCAGTTCTCTGATTCTCCCCTCATTGGAGTCTCCCTGATCAGAGAGGCTGGCGCTAATATTTGGGAACCTGTACATAGATGCCCGCCCATACATTTCTGGGAGGCGCTGACCTGTCAGTCCCATATTTGCCATTGTATTGAAGTCTGCCATCCCTGTGGCCCTATCTTCATATGAGCCAGTGGACATGAGGGTGGCAGAGTCCATGGAATTGAAGGGATTAAAGTCTCTGATGCCAGGGTTCCTGAGATTATGCTCAGGGGTTTCTCTCTCCCATCTTACCTCATCTCTTTCAGCCCCTATTTCCTGATGACATGCCAATATCTGACCTTTTTGCTCATCTATTAAGGCCTTACTGGTCTCTATGATTTGTTCTTGCATGGCTATCTGTTGGTGGAGCCTGTAATTCTTTTCACAGAGAGTCTTATTGTCTCTCTGTGCTTCCTGCCTGAATTGGGAGTATTGGGCCAATTTTTGCTGCAGGAGACTCACCTCCTGAGTTTGGTCCTTACTGCTCTGATTATTCTTTGCCAGAGCCTCCTCCACCCGCCTGGTGTGTTCTAACAGCTTCCCATAAACAGTTTTGATTTCACCCAACCCCTGATGGTGATTTTCCTCTAACTTTGTTTTTAAATGGCTGACTTCCTGGCCTAAGGCGTCCCTCTCCTGACTTAAAGTGGCCCTCTGCTCAGCCAGGTCGTCCCTCTGTTTTTTCAATGCACCGGCTTTCTGGCACTCCTCATCAAACTCTGCTTGGGATTCTAGGTCTTTAATAATTTATTAATTATTTTCCCCTTTCAAGGATTCTAGGTGGTTTTCTAAAGTGACTATCTGTTCCGCGCATGCTCTGTTAAAAGTTAATTGCTGTGCCAGTTTTTGTTGACTCTGTTTTAAAGAGTCAAGCCTTTCCTGACACTCTTTTTGCAGTGTCTGTACCTGGGCATCTTGCTCTGCATTCATTTGCAGTAAGAGAGCCAGATCTTCTTGGAGCTTGGTGGCATATTGCCTAGCCTCTGTTTCAGGTTCTTTGCTATCTTGGAGCCTTTGCTCTGCAGAGTCCAGATTGCTCTGGATTTTCTGCAGTGCTTCCCCTTGCCTCTTTGTGAAATCTACATGGCCTGCATACTTTTCCTGTACGACTCCTATGTGGAGATACAGGTAGGCCGCTTTTTGGCAATTTTGCATTGCTCCTCTTTTATTGTAGGGGTCATATACAATTCGCCAAGTGCTTGATGTAATGGCCCCTTGTCCTGCCAGATATCAAGATTGATTTCAGTGACTTCTTGTTTTATTCCCTGCAGCCATACCTGTTCGTCCTGTTCTAGCCATTCACAGCTGAAAAACAATTTGTGCAGTGGGTGTTCCCTTGCAATATTGATTTTCACTGGGGTCGCCATTCCGGAAATATTAATTTCCTTTTGGCTTATCTCAGGGTTACTTTACTTTTACAAACAGGCCCAACTCCTTTGAGTATTTCTTTTGGGGGGTGCTCATACAGTGTAGCACAGTATGGTAACCCAACAAGGTGTATGTACGCTGTGTTAGACTGTCATGAGTGGTATGCCTAATTCAGGATCTCGCGATGAGCCCCCAAGCTGTAAGTGATTTCAATCAGGCACACACCCAAGTCAAGCCCAGTGTGTAGTGCACAGCTGAAACCCTTATTTATTTTTGTCTATAAGTTCAATATTCTGAACAATATACCACTCATAGCACACCCTTCTCCTGAGACCCCCCCCTAGTCACACTGAACCAGGAATCAGGCTAGTTTGCAAAGGTAAATATTTATTTATGTATTTAAGATTTAAACGCAATATATTTAAAAGGTAAACAACAATCACCAATGGGGTGACCGAACACTGAAAGATGTCTTTAATACAATAGGAATGAGTAATGAGCAAAACAAATGCAGCACAGAAAATAATACATTTGTGTTGGTTCAGATCAGATAGCACTATGGTTAAAGGTTCCCCCTGCAACACCCCTATACCCCCAATAGGCAATGTAAAGAGAAGGGAGGAGGGAGCATGTATTCAGGAATAGCACAAATCAAACAGAATATCAGTCCCACCTTTCCCCAGCAAACACAAGAGAAAAACAGAATTGCCTTTTCAGCTGTCAGGATGGCTCTACAATTGTTTTTAGAATTGACTGGGCAAAAGCACCAGCTATGGTCAAAAATACTTAAATTGTTGTAAATTCCTATGGAAGCCGCTTTGAACCGTTGCACACAATCACAAAAAATGATTTAGTCCAAAGAAAACATTTGAAATCTTAAAGTCCAAGTTGGGAGCAGTTTAAAGCTATTTCATACGTGTAAAAACCTTTCAGAATTGTAATTCGCGGCAAATGCTTTTTCTATGTTCTCTGGATAGCTACAGGTGTTAGGTACAAGTAGGAGTTAAAATTTCGTTTCTATCATAAAAACGGAGGGTGTTATAGAGGTTTTAGTAAAGGTCGTTTTTGTAAAATAGGCGTAAGAATGGAAAACAGAAATGCACTTTGAAAAATGACAAATGGGTTTGATTACACAAGATGATATATATGAAAAAGTGAATACCACAGAGGGATCTTACAGTCACGTGATCAGTGTAACCCACCTGTTGTGGAAACTCTACTTCTTCAGCTGAGAAAAGATTCAGAGCAAAGATAGTTCTTACAATACTGGTTCTGAATAAAAGATAGGATGGGTTTGAGATAGGGATAAGACAATGCAAATATACTATGGGCCACAGTTCTTCCTATTAATACTCACAGGATAAGTTATTAAATTGGACCGTCAGCTCTGGTCATTGGATTGGGTCTGGTCTAGGAAAGACAGCACATCAAGCACGGTACTGGATCAACGAGGCCGGTCGCCGGATCTGCACAGGATCTGCCCTCCTAGTCTGTGGGTATTTGAATCAGCTGGACAGCGAGTTCCTCAGGCAAGCCTAGTGGTGGCAACCCAGAGAACTTCAGGATATTGGTTCAAAAGGCCTTCTCACACCACACACCGCTTCACTGGGTGGAGAGAATGAATTGGAGGATTTGGGCCTTGCTGGAAATCAATAGTTCTCTATTGCTGGCAAGAGTCTTGGCCTCTGGATCTGGAAGAATATTAAAGCTGGATGTACAATGCTGGATCAGAGTGCTTCGCCGTAATCAGGAAAGTGAGTGGCTCTGTGAGTCCCTATGTGTTGTCAGCTGTCTCTATTTATGCTTTAAAATGACATCACAAAGTGGGTGTATGGGCCCATTTAGCTAAGCTTGCCCCTGTGAGCTGGGATAGGATCAGAAATTCATCTACACCTTGCAATTTGAGTGATTGGATCAAGGCGGATGATGTCACATTTTATGGTTTGCTTTACAGTCCTCAGAGACCTCCCTTTAGGCACTGGTCTCAAAATCGGATTTGATACTAAATGTACATTTCTACATTGGTCACCTTTATACAAATCACACACAAAGATGCCATATTTTAAGTAGCAGCTATTCCTCCAAACCCTGCAGCTTGGAATCTTGTCTCAACTTTCTACAGAATTTTGTCCTTTTCGTTATGAACACAATTTCCAAATGTTATGCACATCTCCACAAATGTGTGTGTTTAACATAGGAATGTGTGTGTAACATTTCACAATTCTGACATTCATACATTTCGTATAAAACCACATATATTGCTATTCCTGTACAGAACATGTCACACAGTTCTACCGCCTCTTCACACATGCAGCCAAAAATTAAATTAACAACTCTGTCCTTTTTATATTTTTCACCACTTTGAATAACAAGTTAAGAGTCTTTTAAAAATTGTTCATTTTTAACAGCAGATGGTCGCTTGGCTCCACCTCTTTGTCTCTACTGGGAGTCCAGTGCATCCCCCTCCTTGGGGGAAGCTCCTTCCAGGAGAGTTTACGACCACCTTCACACCTCCACTTCCTGGGCTGAAAGGCTTGTCATTGTTCCTTCTCTTTCTGTAGACAAGAGTCTGTTCTAACCCGCAATTAGTCTCTCCCAGTGAGTTTCTGCTGAGAGGAAGCCCCCCCCCCCTGGGGTAAACCTGCTTTTCCAGTTCTTGCAGCTCAGCCAGGCTAATTAACTTCTTAAATCCAGCAAAACCCAAACTTGTTGCATCAAACATAAATACATTACTTTCTTGGCTTTACATCTGGGGATCAAAACACAACTGAGATCTGTATTCCTTTTTAGCAAAAATCCTTTTCATGTTTGCTGATCCAGCAGACTTTTTAGTTTGAGCTCACTTTAAAGTTTCATCAGTAACTCATCTGACAGCTGTCATTCAGGTGGCCCAGGGTACTGCACCCAGATTTTGGCATGGGCTGTCAGTTTTCAGACAATCCTGTTTGTCTGAAGAATGTTTTGCTCTTCATATTAGGACTTTGTATGTTCCACAATGCTTCATTAGATACATGAATCTTAGCACCAAGCAAGATTTTGAATGTTGAGAAGTGTTGTGTTATAGGCATTTTGGAGTTTTTAGCAACAAAGCAAATGTCATTTGTGGCACACTTTGGGGTTTCACCTGCAAAGTGCTGCTTCTCTCTCTGCACTCTGTTTGCTGGTCATGGAGCCCACTGGCACATTTCTGCAGGGTGTGTTCTATTCCACCGCACATGCACCAGGGGTGGCAGGTTGTGCATCCCTCTCTTTGTGTGCTGAAGCACACAGTTTTTGTAGGTTTTTGTAGGTTTTTAGCACGCACAAGGGTTTTGCCGCCATTGTTGCCGTTTCTTTCACCATAATTGGCAGGGTGATGCCGCATAGCATAGTGAAGTGGGCCAATAGATCCCACAGGCCAGACCACAGTATATACAGTGGCCCTAGATGCATAAGGATAATTTAAGGTGTAAACTCCTGAGTTTAACTTCGGGCACCGGAAAATGGATCTATGAATTATAGAAAATGCAGGAGGATATTCGCTCACCATAGGGGACATTAAGGGTCTTCTAGCAGCTATCCTTGGGGAGAGGGCTGATGACAATTGGTCAAGAGCAGGATACGCGACTGCCACAGCACAGAACACAGTGCACGATGGAGCGATGTTTAATAACTGTAGAGCAGCATTCTGGAAAGCGATTCAATTACAATATCCTGATGCGTCAGATATGGCCGCTATAATGGCATGAAAGATGCAGAAAGGGTCGGATCAACTTATTTACATTCAGAATTTTCAAGAGCAGTGGTCTTTCGAAACGCGGGAGCCGTGGGGAAAATCTATACCTATATTTTATCATATCTTATGTCAGGGACTACCAGACGAGGTACAGAGACAGCTTAAGAAACTGGTGGGTATGGAGGCAAAACCATGGTCAGAAATGCAGCTTCTTTGCCGATTGTTGCAGGAGAAAAACCAAAAGAGAGACAATGCTAGGAAGCTTAAGGAAAGGAAGCTAAACTAGTACAGAAGAAACTATCAAAGTATGCTATACAAGGGGTGATGTTAACTAGTGGAGAAGTGCCAGTATCACAACAAGCAGTAAGCATGTCGCACGCAGTCCGATCAAGAAGGGAATGGATTTATAGCAAGAGGTAGGGGAAGTTTCTGCAGAAGAAGAGGCTTTCAGAATAATCAAGGGAATTTTCAGAGTAACCAAGGTGGGTTCAGACTATGTAGAATGATAATCAAGGCATGCAAGGAGGGCAAATCAGAAGACTCCCTCCTGTATGTTGGACAAGTGGAATGACAGGGCACATAGCATGAACATGTGGGAGTCCAGGGTATGTACAGAATGGACAGTTCTCAAGTGGGGGGACCGCTTATTCACCTGCATATAGCCCATAAGTTAAAGACAGGTTTGCCCATGATCAGACAGTGTATCAAGCACAAGCACCGAGAATGCAACAGGCTTTGCAACCACAGCAAGCACCATTGAGTCCACCTCAAAGGCAGTCACAGCACACACCCATGCAGGACAGTTATTGACTCCTAGAATAGGTGGTACCACGGTCGAGATTGGGAATACTTTCACAGGCACGGGAGTAAGTATACACCCACAATAAGACAGCTCACTGGAGGACTTGATGTGTTCAGTACTATCTGTGACTCCCAATCCTCAAGATGAACCGAGGGTTGACGTCACTATAGGAGGCAAATCCTTTTCTTTTTTAGTAGATACGGGAACAACTCGCTCATGTATATGAGAGGAAAAATTGCCTTATCGGGTAATGCCATGTATGCTCAAGGGTTCTAGGGAGCTACAAGTAGAGTTCCTTTCACTGAGAAATTGCCAGTCTCTATAGGAGAATGTGATATGCCTGTCCCATTGTTGTATTCAAGGCAGACACCTGTTACGCTTGCCTGGTTCCCACGGGGGCGTCGACCGGAACTGGGCCGCTGTTGTTTCCACCAGCGTAACGTGTAGCGCCAAGATGACTGACTGGACTGGCCCGCTCAGCCTAGTTTGTCTGGCTCGCAAGAATATTCTTCTGCAAAGGAGAAGAGGAATTAACCACCCGTGGAATTGAGTGTCAACCCGCCTTCCTCACTCCCGTTGTCTTCCCACAGATCACTCTTGATGTCGCCTCCTTAGTCTCACCTGATGGTTTGGAAGGATGAGCTCTCCATCCTGCGTCGACCGCAGGGGCGCGTTGATGACCAGTTACTTCACTGGCGTAGAGGAATTGGTGAGTTCCAGTATTGACTCTAAAGTCCAATTGTTCATAAGAGTTCAAATATCTGATCTTCACTCTGTCCGATTCCTTGCAGGTTGCCGATTAATCCACTCGAAGATTTCCAAATGGCACTTGGTAAGATTCAGGTAAGTCTATGTGGTTTTCCCCTTAGGGGCCGGGGTACGGCGATGAAGCAGAGTTCACTGCGCTGACCCGAGATGAGGTGAGTACCTCCCGTGGTAAATCAGGTAAGTCCTTGGGGGTAGCTTGTATAGCCTTAGAGAGTCCCCTTGCTCACCTTGCTGTCTTTGTCTCCTTAGGTGTCGGAGGGCGGCCGCGAGATGGAGAGAGCGTGATGGAATGCTGAAGTACCACCAAGCAGGTGAGTTCAGCGTGGCGCCGTAGGAATGCGAAGCGATGCTTCAAGGACTTCTGTCTTTCAGTTCCGTGGCGAAATGGATCAGGATTCAGGTAAGGATAAAAGTTAAAACTCCTGTTCTAACCTTTATCCTTCTTTTCTTCTTGTTTCAGGAGTCCCAGGACTGAAGCGGGCGTGGCTGAAGACTGGAGCTGCTGAAAACACGGTGAGCGTTACGCTGCAGCAAGCAGAATAACGCGAAGCACGTGTGGCTGTCCGGGCGTGGTTTAAATAGCCTTGGAAGAAGATCCAGGTAAGTATTCTTCCACAGCCCCACCCAAGTAACAAAATAGTCCCTTCAGTAAAATAGTCCCTCCTAAGCGTCATTTGGCTTTAGTCTTCATGCAGCATGGTCTGCCTCAGATGAGTATGCAGCATGGTCTGCTTCGGGTAAGTTATCAATAATGAGCCTGGCGCCCATGGCGCCAGGACTGACTTTATCTTTATGAGCCTGGCGCCATAGGCGCCAGGACTGCACCCAAACAGCCCCTAACTGGGGCTTTTGGGCATGCTCCAAGTGGCATGATGCCTGCTTCCGGGGCTGCTGGGCCTGGTCTGGTCTTCCGGGGGCAGGCATCATGACAGCACTCCCCCCCAAGGCCCCTCCTAAAGTCATTCTCTCCCTTGGCCGTGGTTTGTCTGGAAATTCCCGATGGAACCTCTTCACTAAACGAGGTGCATGCACGTGGCACTGGTTCCCAAGACCTTTCCTGCGGACCATAACCTTTCCAGTCAATTAGGTAAAAGAGTTTTGATCTCACTCTTTTTGAGTCCAAAATATTCTTGACTTCGAACTCGGGCTCCCCGTCTATGAGGATAGGTTCAGGTGGAGTGGTTAGCCTAGTTCCTGGTTGCACTGGCTTCAAAAGAGACACGTGGAAGACGGGATGGATTCGCATATGAGCAGGTATGTCCAACTTGACGGCCACTGGGTTAATAATTGCCTTGACAGAAAAAGGTCCCAAATACCTGGGTTAAAGGTCCTAGTCCCCTTGAGTGGTAAGTGCTTAGTGGCTAACCATACTTGGTCCCCTATTTGGTATTGAGGAGCTTCACTTCTGTGCTGATCCGCATCCTTTTTGTATTTTTCATTAGCCTTTTGCAAATGGATGGTTGCTTCTTTAAAGGCTTGTGTAATAACAGCGTGGAGATGGTCCACTGCGGGCATCTCTAAATGCTGGGGTGAGTCCAAATCCGAGGTTCGAGGGTGGTGCCCATAAATGGTAAAAAAAAGGACTTTGTCCAATTCCTGACTGTACGGAATTATTGTACGCATACTCTGCGATCCACAGAATGTCTTTCCAATTCCCCTCAGACTGATGTAGCATACAACGGAGGTACTGTTCAAGAGTCTGGTTGGTCCTCTCCGTTTGACCGTCGGTCTGAGGGTGGTGACTGGTCGAAAGCCTAACATCAATTTGTGCCAGTTGGCAGCATTTCCTCCAAAAATGTGAAATGAATTGACTGCCCCGATCTGAAATTAACACTGAAGGAAAGCCATGCAGGCGGACAACATTTTCAAGGAATTCCTTGGCCAGGATTGAAGCTGAAGGTATCCCTTTTAAAGGAATGAAGTGGGCCATTTTAGAAAAAAGATCTACAATAACTAGAATGGTATTGTAACCTTGGTACGGGTGTAAATCCCTGATGAAGTCTAATGGCAAGGTATGCCAAGGGGTAGGTGGTATGTCTAATGGTTGCAATAATCCAGCAGGTTTTTTCTTTTGCCCTTTATTTTGTGCGCAAATACCTCAAGACATGACAAATGACTTCACATCCTTTCGCCAGGTGGGCCACCAAAATTGATTCCTAATTTTAGCTTCGGTTTTTGCAATACCCGGATGCCCTTCTATTAAGGTGTCATGGTAATGGGAAATGACAAGTTCCTGTAGTTCCTTTTGCGGTAAAAATAGCCGGACTTGGTAATAAGGTAAATCATTGATGACAGAGTACTCTGGACCTTTCTTTTCCCAGTCCTGTAGGGCAACGGAATCAAAGAGTTGGTGGATCTTGTTTTGAATGTCCTCCAGTGTCTGTATGGATGTCAGGCCAAGGATTCTCTGTTCTGGAATTATGGGTATGGGTTCTAAAGTTATTTCTGCTTCTCCCATTCCAATCCGGGACAAGGCGTCTGCTTTACCATTCTTACAACCTGGTCGATAGGTTATTACAAAATCAAACTCGGCGAAGAACAATGCCCAACGGAGTTGGCGCGAAGATTGGGCTTTGGCTGTCTTTAGATATTGTAAGTTGCGGTGATGACCGTGATGGTATGTCTGGCACCCAGTAGATAGTGCCGCCAAGCCTTGAAGGCGGACTTGATGGCCAGCAGCTCCTTGTCGGTTATGGCATAGTTTAATTCGGGGGCTGAGAATTTTCTTGACCAAAACGCCACTGGGTGAAGCTGGTTAGTTTCGGGATCCTTTTGGGAAAGGACTGCTCCCATGGCTGAACTGGATGCATCTGTTTCCACTATGTAGGGAAGCTCGGGGCGCGGGTGTCTTAATATGGGAGCAGATGTGAATTTAGCTTTTAACTCTTGGAAGGCGTTCTCGGCTTCCTCTGTCCACACAAAGCATTTGTTTTTTCGCAATAGCATTGTAATGGGATGTACAATGTGCGAGAAGTCCGGGATAAATCTGCGGTAGAAATTGGCAAAGCCAAGCATGCTTTGAACTCCTTTGATTGAACTTGGCGAAGGCCAATTAAGAATGGGATCCACTTTTCGTGTATCCATCCGGATTCCTCTCGGGGTCAGAATAAATCCAAGGAATTCCACTTCCGTAGTGTGGAAGATGCACTTTTCCAGTTTAGCATATAATTTATGCTGGCGTAACTTCTCTAGGACTGCTCGGACGTGTTTTACATGCTCAGATTCTGATAAAGAGTATACTAAGATGTCGTCGATGTAAACGACCACACAAAGTCGATGAGCTCTCGGAGGACATCGTTCATGAAGAACTGGAAGGCTGCTGGTGTATTGCATAGTCCGAAGGGCATCACCTGGTACTCAAATAGTCCGTACTTGGTGCGAAAAGCAGTCTTCCATTCGTCACCCTCTTTGACACGTACCAGATGACATGCCCCCCGAAGGTCTAGTTTCGTGTATATACAAGCGTCCTTCACCTGGTCTAGTAGTTCTGGGATCAAAGGCAGTGGGTATCGATTCTTGATGGTTATCTGATTCAGTGCGCGGTAGTCTATACATGTTCTAAGGTCGCCTTCCTTTTTCGGTACGAAGAACAAAGCTGAAGATGCAGGGGACTTGGACGGGCGAATGAAGCCATTAGCAAGGTACTGGTCTAGGTACTGGCGCAAATGGAGATTTTCGGGTTCCGTAAGGGCATAGATTCTGCTGCAAGGTGGTTGTGCTCCAGGTACAAGATCTATTTGACAATCATACGATCTGTGAGGTGGTAAGGTGTTTGCCTGTTCCTTTTGGAAGACATCCTGAAAGTCTTGGTATTCAACAGGTAATTGTATGGCTACTGGAATTACTGGGGCCAGGACTGAGTTTTGAGTTTTCCTTGGGTAGCAGGTGTGAGCACATTCTGGGAAGGTTAGTCTCTTCTCTCGCCAATCAATACAGGGATTATGTTTTTCCAACCAAGGTATCCCCAGTATCAGCTGAAACTGTGGGGCCCTGATTAAGTCAAACATCATAGCCTCTCGATGCCCATCTTGACTCAGCAATGTCATCTCTGCAGTGGAATGAGTTACGGGTCCAGAGGCAATTTCCGTTCCATCTACAGTGGTGACAACATCGGCCGTGGTCTTGCGGGTGAGAGATAGATTCATCCTGGTAGCCAATTCCCAGTCCAAGTAATTTCCTATGGCTCCACTGTCTACGTACGCCTTTACCGCGTGCATGCGTGATGGCTTCTCTGGATCTACAAAGACCATGGGTATGGTGAAATGCGAGGTCAGAGTGTCCTTCTTTAAGCTCGGCAAGCGGACCTCTACGCTTGCCGGGCGTGGTCGTTTCCCGAGTCAGATTTCACATGGTTTTCGTCTGCTGCTCCTATAACTTTCTTGGGTGGTTTTACAGGGCAGTTCCGAAGAAAATGACCAGTAGTTCCGCAATATAAACATAATTGCAGTTGCCATCTTCTATCTCTCTCCTTTTGGGTTAAGGGTCCTTTAACCCCCCCGATTTGCATAGGTTCTGAGACATCTACTCCCTTGGAGCTTACGTGGGTTTTAACCAACACCCTGTTCTCAAACTTGGTTCGGTCAGCCTTCCTAGTTTGAAGTCTGTGATCGAGCTGGACCACTAGATCTATATATTCAGCACAGTCTTGAGGCGGGTTCACGATTTGGGCCAAAACATCTTTGAGTTCTCCCCGAAGTCCTCGATGGAATAATGTGATTCGCTTGGCTTCAGGCCATTCGGTTTCCACTACTAATCTATTGAAAGTTGCAATGTAAGATAAAAGATCCTGGTTACCTTGACGTAGGGATAAAAGTTTGTTGTCCAAAGCCTGTCCTCGGGAGTGTTGGGCGAATAGTCTTTCCATGCTTGTTCGAAAACCCTGGAAATCTCGAAGAATCGGGTCATCCTGGTTAACTAGTGGAATGGACCAATCCGCCGCACTGCCGCTGAGGTACGACAGTACAAAGGCTACCTTGGCCTGATCGTTTGGGAAAGCTCCGGGTCTACATAAAAAGTGCAAGCGGCATTGATTCATGAATGTTGCAAACCCGTTCAGGCGGAGCCAAAGGAACGGCTCCAGGTAAATTTATCTGCACCGGGTTACTCGATGGTACAGGAGCTGGACTTGCCCCAAGTCCTGGTAGAGGTGTTTGTCCAGCCTGGCTCTGTAATAGTTGTCTGGCCAACTCATCAGTTCGTTCTTTTGACACTATCAGTTCCCTCCTGAGGGCATTGGTTTCTTGGCGGGCGGAATGCACTTCGGCCCTTAATTCCCCTAATATTTGGGCCAACTGATCAGTTTCCGAGGTCTCCATGACACCCAGGTGGGTATTTGTGGGTAGGCTTCGCGTTCTGTTACGCTCACCTGGTTCCCACGGGGGTGTCGACCGGAACTGGGCCGCTGTTGTCTCCACCAGCGTGACGTGTAGCGCCGAGATGACTGACTGGACTGGCCCGCTCAGCCTAGTTTGTCTGGCTTGCAAGAATATTCTTCTGCAAAGGAGAAGAGGAATTAACCACCCGTGGAATTGAGTGTCAACCCGCCTTCCCCACTCCCGTTGTCGTCCCACAGATCACTCTTGATGTCCCCCCCTTAGTCTCACCTGATGGTTTGGAAGGATGAGCTCTCCATCCTGCGTCGACCGCAGGGGCGCGTTGATGACCAGTTACTTCACTGGCGTAGAGGAATTGGTGAGTTCCAGTATTGACTCTAAAGTCCAATTGTTCATAAGAGTTCAAATATCTGATCTTCACTCTGTCCGATTCCTTGCAGGTTGCCGATTAATCCACTCGAAGATTTCCAAATGGCACTTGGTAAGATTCAGGTAAGTCTATGTGGTTTTCCCCTTAGGGGCCGGGGTACGGCGATGAAGCAGAGTTGACTGTGCCGACCCGAGATGAGGTGAGACCCCCGTGGTAAATCAGATAAGTTTTGTGGGGGGTAACTGGTATTGTCTTGGCTTTCTCCCCTTAGGGGCCAGGGTACGGCGATGAAGCAGAGTTGACTGCGCCGACCCGAGATGAGGTGAGTACCTCCCGTGGTAAATCAGGTAAGTCCTTGGGGGTAGCTTGTATAGCCTTAGAGAGTCCCCTTGCTCACCTTGCTGTCTTTGTCTCCTTAGGTGTCGGAGGGCGGCCGCGAGATGGAGAGAGCGTGATGGAATGCTGAAGTACCGCCAAGCAGGTGAGTTCAGCGCGGCGCCGTAGGAATGCGAAGCGATGCTTCAAGGACTTCTGTCTTTCAGTTCCGTGGCGAAATGGATCAGGATTCAGGTAAGGATTAAAGTTAAAACTCCTGTTCTAACCTTTATCCTTCTCTTCTTCTTGTTTCAGGAGTCCCAGGACTGAAGCGGGCGTGGCTGAAGACTGGAGCTGCTGAAAACACGGTGAGCGTTACGCTGCAGCAAGCAGAATAACACGAAGCACGTGTGGCTCTCCGGGCGTGGTTTAAATAACCTTGGGAGAAGATCCAGGTAAGTATTCTTCCACAGCCCCACCCAAGTAACAAAATAGTCCCTTCAGTAAAATAGTCCCTCCTAAGCGTCATTTGGCTTGAGTCTTCGTGCAGCATGGTCTGCCTCTGGTGAGTATGCAGCATGGTCTGCATCAGGTAAGTTATCAATAATGAGCCTGGCGCCCATGGCGCCAGGACTGACTTTATCATTATGAGCCTGGCGCCATAGGCGCCAGGACTGCAGCCAAACAGCCCCTAACTGGGGCGTTTGGGCATGCTCCAAGTGGCATGATGCCTGCTTCCGGGGCAACTGGGCCTGGTTTGGTCTTCCGGGGGCAAGCATCATGACACACCAGTTAATATACTGGGCCGAGATTTAATGACGAAACTAAACATGACCATTTCTTTCACTGATGAAGGCATAGTATGCTCAATGCCAGGAATACATTATTCAAATGTGGGTGAATTTATCATGGCATTTACAGGGCAAATAGCAATATGAGGAGCACCACTAAAACCAGAAGTGTTTCACTATGGGTTATCCATTTTGTTAACATGGCTGCCTGGTATCGTGGCAAAGACTATGAGAATACCTGATGAATTTCTCTTTAGGCCAGAGATTCACATAGACGAAGAAGGGGGACAGGTTTTTCCATTAGAGTTGCAAGCAGCTGCAGTGCGAGGAGAATTGGCTATGCTCATAGGATTTGATGATGATGGCAGATCATGGATCACAGTGATTGCTATTGGAGAGGGTTACAGATTGACTGACCTTACTGATGAGGACTTATTTAGAGATGACCCATCTGATGACGAAGTGGTATTCGAGATGAGCATCACATATTGGGTTAGGGCAGAAAGACACAAGGTTCCACAGAAAATGATGATAGTATGACAGCATCCCGCATTTATTGATGAAGATATGGCAAAAGTGCCAGTTTCTTGATGGACTATGGGCCACTATGACTTAGGCCTATTAAAGGGGGTTAGAGAAGTCAAGATTAAACTAAAGCCAGGAGCAATTTTACCTCAGCAAGGCAGTATTCCATGTCTCGAGAGGCAGATGAGGGTATTTTTAAGACAATATCTACCATGATGGATCAAGGCATTTTAGTGACGTCAGAGTCACCCTGCAATACTGCGGTGTACCCTATCAAAAATCTAAGGGGGGTCGTGGTGTTTAATTCAAGACAGGAGGCCATTTAACCAAGTTGTAGAGGGCAAGTTTCCTCTAGTTCTAACCCGGCGACAATCTTATGTAGTATCCCTGTTGAGGCACGATATTTCACTGTGATTGACTTGAAAAATGCATTTTTCTCAATCACATTGCAAAAAGATTCTCAAGATCTGGCGTCATTTACGTTTTGTCAGACTAAGCTGAAAAGCACAAGATTGCCCCAAGGGTATTTTGAGTCCCCATCGATTTTCAATAGAGGGCTGCAGATGGACTTGAGCAATGTCGATTTGCCAAGTGTCGTGCTGCAATACGTAGATGATATTTTGGTCTGCAGCACATCAGAAGAAGAGTGCAGATGTGACTCAGTTCAACTAATGATCATCCTACCAGAGAAGGAATATAAAGTAGACAAAGAGAAATTGCAGTATTCCCAAGAAGAAGTGTTGTACATGGGTCAGTTAATCTCACATGAAGGAAAGAAAGTTACACCTGAAAGGGCTGAAGCAATTTTGAAAACCTCAAAACTGCACACGGTAAAGCAAATGCAACAATTTGTAGGATTGTCCAATTAGGTAAGAGCATGGGTATTTGATTGTAGTTCATACACAAGACCCGTGCTGCAGGGTCTTGTGTATGGTGAAGCACAGGTGAATCAGGAAACGATTGTATGGACGTAGGAAATGGAGGAAGGGTTTGATGAGTTAAAAAAGGTAATTTGCACAGCTCCAGTTGTGGGATTCCCAATTATTCTGAGGAATTCTTTTTTTCTCACACACGAATGGAACGGTCATGACAGCAGTGCTCACGCAGAGAACTTTGTCGGGGTACAAGCCTCTACCATATTATAGTGGGATTTTGGATCCAGTAATTAGGGGTCACTTCCCTTGCGAACAATCATTGGCAGCCGCCACTTTCGCTATTGAGATATCTGCCAGCATAGTAATGGGGTGTTCCATGATGTTATTTGTTGAACATGCTCTGTTTGCTCTTTTGGAGAAATCTAAAGGCACACTGACATCTCAAAGTGCTTCTGCTTACGAGGTGGTTTTATCGAATCCAGCGATGAAAATAGTCAGATGTAAAATGGTGAACCCTGCCATGTTTGTAGCTGAACCACTGGCAGAGGACGAGCTAGTACACGACTGCTCGAATTATGAGGAATTTTATGGTGAGATCCCAAGGGTGAAGGAAAATGCTCTAGCAGTGGGGGAGATTCTCTTTATTGATGGTTCGAAGATTGATCAAACTGATGGACAAAGGTATTCAGGTGCCGCTGTGGTAAAACACAGGGCTAATGGAGAATTTGAAGTAATGACAAGTGTATGACTACCGTCTGACTTTTCAGCACAGGCTGCAGAATTAGTGGCGCTAATTGTCGCGCTTGAGAAACACGCAGACCAGGAAGTAACGATATACAGGTGCATAAAATCCTAATCAAGAATTTCACGCGCAAGTGGCACGAGCTTAGATTTAACTGCCCTTTCGTAGTGGAGGACATTAGCCCATCAGCAGTGAAGGTCCTAGGGAGACACGCTTGGATACACCTGGGGGATGTAAAAGTCTATGCTGGAGAGGCCACCGCACCCCCAAACCATTCAGAAGCAAGCCACAGAGAAGAAGTCCAGCACGTGCAGACTAGATCGATGATGAGGAAGAAGGACGCAGAGACTGTCAAGTAGACAGAGCGAAAGTGTGCAAA